>NC_091297.1:53367191-53472191 GCF_038502225.1 Cherax quadricarinatus
GTTTAAGTTTAGCTTACTGAGGTTTGGGTCACGTGATCCAACCTGATGACGGGTCACCAGACTGGTAGTGAAGCAGTCTGCTCCCTGATCTAGCCCTGACTACCAGACTGGCAGTGAAGCAGTCTGCTCCCTGATCTAGCCCTGACTACCAGACTGGCAGTGAAGCAGTCTGCTCCCTGATCTAGCCCTGACTACCAGACTGGCAGTGAAGCAGTCTGCTCCCTGATCTAGCCCTGACTACCATACTGGCAGTGAAGCAGTCTGCTCCCTGATCTAGCCCTGACTACCAGACTGGCAGTGAAGCAGTCTGCTCCCTGATCTAGCCCTGACTACTGATCATATATTTATTCTCCCTTAGATTCACTCAGTTTAAATTTTCTTGAGAATTAGACTTAAGAGTTGACTCCTAGTTCATTCAGTATTGTTCCGAAGATTGATTTATTTATATTCTTGGGCATGCGACCAATCTTTAGATAAATGTCTTTCAGACAAATTCTGGCTGTCTTCATTATGACAGAATTCAGAGGTGTTGTTAAATTTTGTACAGTTATTGAGGTAAAGACTTCGATGTTGGTGAAGACTTAAATTGTAAAGCGTTAAAAATTAGTCTTCATTATTAATGTGATATTTCTATGTGATTCAACTTTATAAGTATATGTTTTGTAAATTCATAAAACTATTGTACATACAATATTAAGCTATAATATTATGTACGAAGAGAAGACAAAGTATTGTATTCAAATACTTTAAAATTGAATATAATAAGATTTTAATATTATTGGATTGAGTTTCCTAGTAGAAATTACTCCTAGACTCTAAAAATATATTAAACTAGCTTTTGATTCAATACCTTGTTGCCTATGAGGGGAAATTTTTGTAATGCGCTAAATTCTGAAGTTCTTTATAAACGTCCAAGGAATAAAAATTCCTTGAAATCCCTTACGCACAACAACACACACACAGACACACACACATATAAGTGTTTACGAGGACTACCCAAGGGTACTGCAGAAATCATTAAGTGCGTCAGAGTAGTGATCAATCTTTGAAGCGATTTACAAGTTGCCCTGAGCCACATAAGTGTGGGGAAAGTCTCAATTTTATAAGTGAATCAGAAAGTGATATTTTGTGGCACAAGTCAGTGGGCAGGCCTAGTGCGGAGCGAGCAGCGACGTTGCCACATGCCACCCAAGAAAGATAATAAAGTGAAATAAATGTGTGTCCAGTGAAATAAATGCAGTGAATAGGTCATATTATATATTGACAAGAAACAGAAGTCGATATACACAAGACATCACATCGAGTTGGATAATCTACAGGCTGCTACAGGCTGCTACAGGCTGCTACAGGCTGCAACGCAAGTATCTCATCTATGTGTACAAACGAACGAACGAACGAACAAGTGCAGGTTATGTAAAGTAAAAGGACACAAGTGCAACTAATGTGACATTTATTGTGGCAACGTTTCGCTCTCCAGGAGAGCTCTTCAGATCATAAATTCTCCACGCATCAACACCACTCCCAGCAAAGTTATAATTCTTCCCAACAGCCAGGTTGCACTGAACGTCTCAAAAGTACTTTCACAAGCTAACACCAGAGTCGCCATCGCTTCTAGCACTTCAATAAAGGATATAACCAGGACAAAATCCAAGCACCACGAACAAGTCAATGCAGGAGTTTACACTATACCCTGTGGAGGCTGTGACAAGATTTACGTAGGGGAAACAGCCAGAAACCTCGACACCCGCCTCAATGAACACATTTACGCATGTAGGAACGATAACTTGAACAACGCCTGTGTACAACACCGAAATTCCACCAATCATCTCATGAAATTCAGAGACGCCCAATTAGTGATCAAAGAAACTAATTTCCGCAGACGCAAGTGCCTCGAATCAGCACTGATCGCTGTTTCGAATACAGTTAAACAAAACAACGGCAGCTTCACCATCTCCGAAGTCTTAGCAAGAATTCTCCTGAAAACAGTAAACCCTGCCATCACATAGTCTCTCCTGTTATACTACACAAAGCACAGAGAGTGAACACTGAAACAAGCTGCCTCATTCCACTCTATATTTGTCCAACCTATTTTTATGTTACCCAAGTAATAGCTTTTATATCCTTTTACTCATGTACGAATTAATTGCTCTACCATATTGTATTACTTTTGTCACTACTACTACTACTACTACCACCACTAGTGAACATCGAAATGGTACCTCACTAGTATTACACCTCACTCTGGGCCTTTATATACCCTCTGTGTCCATGTATTGTTTGTAATGGCTTGATAAAGCTCCTGGAGAGCGAAACGTTGCCACAATAAATGTCACATTAGTTGCACTTGTGTCCTTTTACTTTACATATTACAAGTGCAGGTTAGATCCCAATGGGATGAGCGGGGAAGACAGGACAGACGAAGAATAGCGCTGGGTTAAGCCAGGGCTTAACCCAGCAGCTAAGACCTAAGTGTAGTTTTCAGGGAGTCAGGTGTGAGTTCCCGTTAGGCACCAAGCTGTTTGTGAACGGTTCAACTCTCCTAGTACGATAAAGAATAGGATATCAAGTACTTAATAATGAATAGCAATTAGTAATTTAAAGTAGAACAGGGCGAGCAGACAGGTGTCTATTAGACTAGGAAGAAATATACACATAAAGAACATAACCCAGTAGCTGGGTATGGGTCAGGTCAGGTAGAGGAGTACTGTAGACCACGTATCACACACACACACACACACACACACAGAGGAGTTATTACTCGACCCCTGCAACCAAATAGGTGAGTACAAACACACACATACACACACACACACACACACACACACACACACACACACACACACACACACACACACACACACATACACACAAACACCACAGTGGGCGCATGTGACGAGCGGGGTCCCACAGGGGTCAGTCCTAGGACCAGTGCTATTTTTGATATATGTGAATGACATGATGGAAGGGATAGACTCTGAAGTGTCCATGTTCGCAGATGATATGAAGTTAATGAGAAAGATTAAATCGTATGAGGATCAGGCAGGACTACAAAGAGACCTGGACAGGCTGGACACGTGGTCCAGCAACTGGCTTCTCGAATTCAACCCTGCCAAATGCAAAGTCATGAAGATTAGGGAAGGGCAAAGAAGACCACAGAGTATAGGCTAGGTGGATAAAGGCTGCAAACCTCATTCAAGGAGAAAGATCTTGGGGTGACCATAACACCGAGAACGTCTCCGGAGGCACACATCAAACAGAGAACTGCTGCAGCATATGGGCGCCTGGCAAACTTGAGAATAGCGTTCCGACACCTTAGTAAGGAATCGTTCAAGACACTGTACACTGTGTACATCAGGTCCATACTGGAGTATGCAACACCAGTTTGGAACCCACACGTCGAGAAATTAGAGAAAGTACAAAGGTTTGCAACAAGGCTAGTACTGGAGATCAGGGAAATGCCCTACGAAGAAAGGTTGAGGGAAATCGGACTGACGACACTGGAGGCCAGGAGGGTCAGGGGAGACAGAAGAAACGAAGGGTCACAAGTGGAAGCTGAAGACTCAGACGAGACACAGGATTGTTAGGAAGTATTTCTTCAGTCGCATAGTCGTCAGGAAGTGGAATAGCCTAGCAAGTGATGTAGTGGAGGCAGGAGCCATACATAGCTTTAAGACGAGGTATGACAAAGCTCAAGAAGCAAAGAGAGAGAGAGAGGACCTAGTAGCGATCAGTGAAGAGATGGGGCCAAGAGCTGAGTCTCGACCCCAGCAACCACAATTAGCTGAGTACAATTAGGTGACCACATACACACGCACACTCACACACACACACACAAAGACACACACACATTCACACCTCCTCCTCCTCCTCCTCCTCCTCCTCCTCTCTCTCCCCATATTTCCCCTTCTTTCCCCCCTTCCTACCTCTCTCTCATTTCACCACAGACTCCAGCTTCCTCCTCTCCTTCCCTCTGCCCCTCCACATACACTCAGACAAACATACCACAAAATCATCACACAGAAATATATTTTTTTTTTTCATTATCTAGCAACTAAAAAAATGGGCTGCCACAGAGCAGGAGAGAAAACCAGGGGACTGAAGGATGAGTTTGGGAATGAAGATTGAGTAGCAGAGCTCATGAAAATGGAACATGAGTGGGGAAGGAAGCGAGAAGAGCTTAGCATGAAAATGGAGGAGAGGATAGCTGCAGAGAGCAGGAAGTGAGAGATGCAAGTCACAGCAGCAGAGGCTAAAATGCAGAGATTAGAACAGGAACTGAAAAATATGAAACAGCTTAAAGAAATAAAGAACAATTTGGGAATGACATCAGAGACTGCTACATCAGTCACAAACAAGGGGACTGTAGGGAACAAAGAGGTGATACGGTATGCAAAGGCCCTATCAGACCATAGTGGAGCCCGAGAAAAAGACAGAATCACATCTGGAGCAATTGAGGGGACTGTATAAAATGAATGAGATGCCTTATACATAAAGGCCCCAACAGACCACAGCAGTACCCAGGAAAGCTGAGAAGGGAAAATGACGGACCACTCGGCCAAGGGACAACAGATAGTGAAGAGACTGAGGAAAGGAAAGCTGCAAAGGAGGCAACTAAATTGATTCAGGGGATATATAGGAATATACAGTGGGAAAATGAAAGGGAGAGATTAGTCTTTGTTTATAGGCTCCAGGAAGTTCAAGGGGAAACTAATGAAGCAAGAAGACAAGGGGAGAAAAAAAACGATTGAAAATATCATGAAAGCAATAGGAGAAGATGACATTACCCAGCTGGCAAATTTTCTTTGAATAAGGGGGTTTGCAAGAGGAAGAATCTGGCCAGTCAAAATGATTTTCAAACCAGAATCGGCTCGATACAGGATCCTGCAGGAGAAAGCAAGACTAAGGGACATGCCGACATACCAGAATGTGTATCTCGACCACGCCAGAACATGAGAAGAAATGAAGAAAATGAAATTCAAGGTACAAAGACAAAAGAAGGAAAGAGAGGTGAAGATGGAGATGGACAGAACCCAGATTGAGAAAGAGAATCAAATACAACCTCCCTCACAATCACCTACAGAAGCCCCCCAACCAGGAGCACCCCAATGCAACCCAGCATTCTAACCCAAAACACACATGCCATACCCAATGTCCCCACCCACCTCATTACAAACTCCACCTTCACAGCAACCACCCAGACCACAGCTTTAGAAAATAAGTTGAAGGTTTGGTGTATAAATGCAGACGGAATAACAAATAAGTGTGAGGAGTGGCACGAAATAATCAAGGAGACATCCCCATATACAATAGCACTCACAAAAACGAAACTCACCGGAATGATAATGAATGGAATGTTTCCACTTGGATGACAAATCCTCAGGAAAGATAGAGGGAGCAGAGGGAGAGGAGGAATCGCACTGCTTATTAAAAACCAGTGGGGATTCGGGGACGTGGAAGGAATGGATGGAATGGATGAAAGGGATTACTTATCAGGAGCAATCAGTCTGAGGGCCATAAGGTGATAATTGCAGTAATGTACAACCTGCTACAGAATTGCAGGAGACCAAGAGAAGAATACGATGAGAGCAACAAAGTAATGGTAGACACACTAGCCGAGGTGACCAGAAGAGCTCACATAGGGAGAGCAAAGTTACTAGTTATGGGTGATTTTATCCACAAGGAGATTGGGAAAACCTGGAGCCCCATGGGGGTCCCTAAACATGGAGAGCCCAGATGATGGATGTGGTACTGGAAAACCTCATGCATCAGCATGTTGGAAACACTACCAGAGAGGGAGGTGAGGATGATCCAGCAAGACTGGGCCTAATATTCACCTTGAGTAGTTCAGACATTGAGGATATCATGTACGAAAGGCCCGTTGGAGCTAGTGATCATGTGGATCTGTGCTTTGATTACATTTTTGAGCTACAAGTGGAGAGGGTAGCAGGAATAAGATGGGAAAAAACAAACTATAAAAGTGGTCTCTATACAGGCATGAGGAACTTCCTGCAAGACGTTCGGTGGGAGAGAGAATTGCCAGGAAAACTAGTAACATATATGATGGACTATGTGACAACAAAATATGAGGAGGCAGAGGACAGGTTTGTTCCCAAGGGGAACAGCAATAATGGGAAGACCAGAACGAGTCCTGGGTCACCCAAAGATGTAGGGAGGGAAAACTAGATGTCCTAGAGAGTGGAAAAAGTACGGAAGACAAAGGACACAGCAAAATAAAAGGATTAGCCAAAGAGCCTGAAACGAATATGCACAGATAAGAAGGGAGGCTCAGCGATAATACGAGAATGACATAGCATCGAAAGTCAAGTCTGACCCGAAGCTGCTGTATAGCTACATCAGTAGGAAAACAACAGTCAATGACAAGGTAATCAGACCGAGAAAAGATGATGGGGAGTTCACAAGAAATGACAGAGAGGTATGCGAGGAGCTCAGCACGAGATTTAAAGAATTATTTACAGTGGAAACCAGTAGGACTCCAGGAAATCAGAACTGAGAGGTACACCAACAAATGCTGGATGAGGTACATATAACCAAGGAGGAGGTGAAGAAGCTGCTATGTGAACCTGACACCTCAAAGGCGGTGGGACAGACATCTATCCGTGGGTCCTTAGAGATGGAGCAAAGATGCTGTGTGTTAAACTAATAAAGATCTTCAATAAATCCATTGAAACTGGGCAACTCCCTGAGGTATGGAAGATGGCAAATGTAGTCCCAATTTTTAAAAAAGGAGAGAGACATGAATCATTAAACTACAGACCTGTGTCACTAACGTGTATACTATGCAAAGTCATGGAGATGATCATCAGGAGGAGAGTGATGGAGCACCTGGAAAGAAACAAGTGTATAATCGACAACTGGCACCGTTTCAGGGATGGAAAATCCAGTGTCACAAACCTACTGGAGTTTCATGACAAGGTGACAGAAGTAAGACAAGTGAGAGAGAGAGAGGGGTGGACAGACTGCATTTTCTTGGACTGCAAGAAGGCCTTCGACACAGTTCCTCACAGGAGGTTACTGCAAAAGCTAGAGGATCAGACACACATAAGAGGACAGGCACTGCAATGGTTCAGAGAATACCTGACAGGGAGGCAACAACGAGTCATGGTACGTGTCGAGGTGTCAGTGTGGGCTCCTGTGACAAGCGGGGTTCCACAGGGGTCAGTCCTAGGACCTGTGCTGTTTTTGGTATATGTGTATGACATAACGGAAAGGATAGACTCAGAAGTGTCCTTGTGTGCAGATGATGTGAAGTTAATGAGGTTAATCAAATCGCTCGAGGATCAGGCAGGACTACAAACAGATCTGGGCAGGCTACAAGCCTGGTCCAGCAACTGGCTCCTTGAATTTAACCCTGCCAAATGCAAAGTCATGAAGATTGGGGAAGGGCAAAGTAGACCACAGACACAGTATAGACTAGGTGGCAAACCTCACTCAAGGAAAAAGATCTTGGGGTGAGTATAACACCGAGCACATCTCCTGAGGCGCACATCAATCAGATAACTGCTGCAGCGTCTGGCAAACCTAAGGATAACATTCCGATACCTCAGTAAGGAATCGTTCAAGACACTGTACACCATTTATGTCAGGCCCATACTAGAGTATGCAACACCAGTTTGGAATCCACACCTGGTCAAGCACTTCAAGAAATTAGAGAAAGTGCAAAAGTTTGCAGCAAGACTGGTCCCAGAGCTAAGGGATTGTCCTACGAAGGAAGGTTAAGGGAAATCGGCCTGACAACACTGAAGGACAGGAGGGTCAGGGGAGACATGGTAACGACTTGTATAATATTGCGCGGAATAGACAATGTGGACAAAGACAGGATGTTCCAGAGATGGGACACAGAAACAAGAGGTCACAATTGGAAGTTGAAGACTCAGATAATTCAAAAGGATGTTAGGAAGTCCTTCTTCAGTTACAAAGTTGTCAGGAAGTGGAAAAGCCTGGAAAGTGACGTAGTGGAGGCGTGAGCCATTCATAGTTTTAAGACGAGGTTTGATAAAGCTCTTGGAGCAGAGAGGGAGAGGACCTAGTAGCAGTCAGTAAAGAGGCGGGGCCACGAGCTATGACTCGACCCCTGCAACCACAAATAGGGGAGTACACACACACACACACACACACACACACACACACACACACACCCACACACACACACACACACATACACACACACACATACATACACACACTCACATGCACACACAAACACACACATACACACACGCACACACTCACACACACACACACACACACACACACACACACACACACACACACACACACACACACACACACACACACACACACACACACACACACACACACACACACACACACACACACACCCGAACCATGATCCTGCTGGAGAAAGCACGGCTGAGAGGCAGGCAGGAGTTCATGAGTGTGTACCTCGATCGAGACAGAACACAGGAGGAAAGGAGGACGATGAAAGAGAGAGTTCAGAAACGAAAGGAGAAATGGGAGGAAATGAAAAAGGAGAGCAGAATAACCCAGGAACAAGTGGAAGGATAAGCACACCCCCCAGAAACACCTGCAGAAGGACTCCAGCCACGACACCCCCAAGGCAACTGAACAATTCAAACCAACCATCACACACCGATCCCTCTGTTCCCACCCCCTACACCACAGTTACAGTATTAGAACAGAAGTTGAAGGTTTGGTACACAAATGCAGATGGACTAACGAATAAACATGAGGAATGGCAAGAAAGAATCAATGAGAAGTCCCCAGACATCATAGCAGTTACAGAGACAAAACTCACGGGGACTATAACAGATGCAATCTTCCCACCAGGATACCAGATCATGAGGAAAGATAGAAGGGGCAGAGGGGGAGGTGGGGTTGCTCTGCTAGTAAAAAAACAGATGGAAATTCGAGAAAATGGAAGGCGTAGATGAGATGGGAGAAAGAGACTACATAGTAGGCACACTTCAGTCTGGGGAACACAAGGTGGTCATTGCAGTGATGTATAATCCACCACAGAACTGCAGGAGGCCAAGAGAGGAATATGAAGAGAGCAACAGAGCAATGGTGGACACACTTGCTGAGGTGGCAAGAAGAGTTCACTCCAGCAGAGCAAAGTTGCTGGTTATGGGGGATTTCAACCACAGGGAGATTGACAGGGAAAACCTGGAGCCACATGGGGGTCCCGAAACATGGAGAGCCAAGATGATGGACGTGGTGCTGGAAAACCTCATGCACCAACATGTTAAGGACACTACCAGAGTGAGAGGGGAGGATAAACCAGCAAGATTGGACCTTGTGGTCACCCTGGGCAGTTCAGACATTGAGGACATCATGTATGAGAGTCCCCTAGGAGCTAGAGACCACGTGGTTCTGTGCTTTGAATATATAGTAGAGCTGCAAGTGGAGAGAGTAACAGGAGTTGAATGGGAAAAGCCTGACTATAAAAGAGGGGACTACATAGGGTTGAGGAACTTCCTGCAGGAGGTCCCATGGGACAGAGAACTGGCAGGAAAGCCAGTAAATGAAATGATGGACTATGTAACAACAAAATGCAAGGAGGCAGTGGAAAGGTTTATTCCCAAGGGCAACAGTAACAACGGGAAGACCAGAACAAGCCCCTGGTTTACCCGACTGTGTAAGGAGGCAAAAACAAAGTGCAATAGAGAATGGAAAAAGTACAGAAGGCAGAGAACACACGAAAATAGGGAGATCAGTCGCAGAGCCAGGAACGAGTACGCACAGGTAAGGAGTGAGGCCCACCGACAGTATGAAAATGACATAGCATCGAAAATCAAGACTGACCCGAAACTGTTGTATAGCCACATCAGGAGGAAGACAACAGTCAAAGACCAGGTTATCAGATTAAGGACAGAAGGGGGAGAACTCACAAGAAATGACCAGGAGGTATGTGAGGAGCTAAACAGGATATTTAAGGAAGTTTTTACAGTAGAGACAGGAAGGGCTGTGGGAAGTCAGTACAGAAGAGAACATCAAGAGGGAATATACCACCAAGTGTTGGATGACATACGAACAACCGAGGAGGAGGTGAAGAAGCTGCTAAGTGACCTTGATACCTCAAAGGCGATGGGACCGGACAACATCTCCCCATGGGTCCTTAGAGAAGGAGCAGAGATGCTGTGCATGCCTCTAACCACAATCTTAAACACATCCCTTGAAACTGGGCAACTACCTGAGAAATGGAAGACAGCAAATGTAGTCCCCATATTTAAGAAAGGAAACAGAAACGAGGCGCTAAACTACAGACCTGTGTCTCTGACATGTATTGTGTGCAAAGTCATGGAGAAGATTATCAGGAGGAGAGTGGTGGAACACCTGGAACGGAACAAGATTATAAATGAAAACCAGCATGGGTTCATGGAAGGCAAATCCTATATCACAAACCTCCTGGAGTTTTATGACAAGGTAACAGAAGTAAGACACGAGAGAGAGGGGTGGGTTGATTGCTTTTTCCTAGACTGCAGGAAGGCCTTTGACACAGTTCCCCACAAGAGATTAGTGCAGAAGCTGGAGGATCAGGCGCAAGTAACAGGGAAGGCACTGCAATGGATCAGGGAATACCTGACAGGGAGGCAGCAACGAGTCATGGTACGTGAAGAGGTATCACAGTGGGAGCCTGTGACGAGCGGGGTCCCACAGGGGTCAGTTCTAGGGCCAGTGCTACTTTCGATATTTGCGAACGACATGATGGAAGCAATAGACTGAAGTGTCCCTATTCGCAGATGATGTGAAGTTGATGAGAAGAATTAAATCGGATGAGGATGAGGCAGGACTGCAAAGAGACCTGGACAGGCTGGACATGTGGTCCAGAAACTGGCTTCTCGAATTCAATCCAGCCAAATGCAAAGTCATGAAGATTGGGGAGGGGCAAAGAAGACCGCAGACAGAGTATAGGCTAGGTGGACAAAGACTACAGACCTCACTCAGGGAGAAAGACCTCGGGGTGACCATAACACCGAGCACGTCACCGGAGGCACACATCAACCAAATAATTGCTGCAGCATACGGGCGCCTGGCAAACCTGAGAATAACGTTCCGATACCTAAATAAGGAATCGTTCAAGACACTGTACACTGTGTATGTTAGGCCCATACTGGAGTATGCAGCACCAGTCTGGAACCCACACCTGGTCAAGCACATCAAGAAGTTAGAGAAATTACAAAGGTTTGCAACAAGGCTAGTCCCAGAGCTCAGGGGAATGTCGTACGAGGAAAGGTTGAGGGAAATCGGACTGACGACACTGGAGGACAGAAGGGTCAGGGGAGACATGATAACGACATACAAGATAAGGTGGACAGAGATAGGATGTTCCAGAGAGGGGACACAGGAACAAGGGGTCACAACTGGAAGCTGAAGACTCAGACGAGTCACAGGGACGTTAGGAAGTATTTCTTCAGTCATAGAGTTGTCAGGAAGTGGAATAGCCTAGCAAGTGGAGTAGTGGAGGCAGGAACCATACATAGTTTTAAGAAGAGGTATGACAAAGCTCAGGAAGCAGAGAGAGAGAGAGAGAGAGGACCTAGTAGCAATCAGTGAAGAGGCGGGGCCAGGAGCTGAGTCTCGACCCCTGCAACCACAATTAGGTGAGTACAATTAGGTGAGTACACACACACACACGCACACACACACACACACACACACACACACACACTTTTTTTTTTTTTTTTTACACAGGGTTTGACAAGGTTAAGGATCCCTAGCTTTATTGACAGCTATTTACAGGTTAAGGATTCCTAACTTTATTGGTAAGCTAAGAGCTGTTACCTACATCAGCTCATTTGAAAGCATTTTTATTGTTATGAGACATACAAGTAGGGAACAGGATGAAGTTGGAGCCATCTGTGGGCCAGCATTTTCATTTGATCAACTGACGTTATCTCGTTGACATCATTATGCTGTACGAATGTGTTCCATACTCGAGTCATCCTGGGTATGTATGATCTCAGATGGAGTGATGTTCTGGAGAAGGGTACAGCCAGAGTGAAGTTGCTGCTTTCTGCCCGTCTTGTGGAATAAAAGCTTGTTTCACGCTGTCCTCGAAGTGGATCCAAGTGTGGTATTTTGACAATATTGGCCTTGTACATAACAGTAAGGCCACCCACATCCCTCCTATGTTGAAGGCTCTGCTGAAATGACAGATCTATCCAGGATGGGTCCAGGCGAGAGATAAGACGTCTTGCTCTGTTCTTTACTCTGTCAAGCAGTCGCAGTTGAGAGGGGGGGCAGGCAGAACAAGAAAGTGGAGCATACTCAAGGTGTGAGTGTACTTGTGCCTCATATAGAATCTTGCAACCCCTACTGTCAAGCAGATGCGAGATACGGCAAAGTGCTGTAAGCTTCCTGGCTGCCTTGTTTGCAAGATTTACAACATGGTTCTTCATGGTTAGTTTGGAGTCAAATTTCACCCCAAGGATATCAACTTCTTCTCCAGGTGCCAACATCGTCCCATTCATCCTTACTACTGCACCAGCATTACCATCATGGTGCCTAGAGACGATCATCATTTGCGTTTTCTCAGGTGCAAATGTTACTTGCCATCTATTTCCCCAAGCTGATATAGCTCTCAGCTGGTGATTGATGTAGCTTAGAGCAGCTGGCATTTCTTCTCTTGGATAAGTGAATGTCAGTGTACAGTCGTCTGCATATGCATGTGATTCTGGGATGAGATGAAGAAGGTCGTTGAAGTAGACATTCCATAACAGTGGACCCAGCACACTTCCTTGTGGAACGCTTGCCCCAATAGGATGCCTTGCTGATTCCGTTCCATTGAGGACTACACTTAGAGATCTACCATGAAGGTAATCACTGAGGAGACATAGCGTAGAGCCTGCAATTCCCAGTGCTTGAAGTTTTGCTAAGAGGCCCTGGTGCCACACCCGGTCGAAAGCGCCAGCAATGTCCAGTGCTACCACACAGCTGACTTTGGATTCATCCAGTGACTGGTGCCACTTAGTGGAGAGGTTTAACAACAGATCAGCAGCAGAGTAACCTTTCCTGAAGCCATATTGACGATCACAAAGTAGTGAAGTGGTAGTCAAAAAAAATCTGTCATTTGTCTTGAGATTATTGTCTCAAGGATCTTACCAGTGATTGACAGGAGTGACTGGTCTGTAGTTGCTGATTTCTGCTCTGCTCTCTTTCTCTCTCTCTCTCTCTCTCTCTCTCTCTCTCTCTCTCTCTCTCTCTCTCTCTCTCTCTCTCTCTCTCTCTCTCTCTCTCTCTCTCTCTCTCTCTCTCTCTCTCTCTCTCTCTCTCTCTCTCCCCTCTCTCTCTCCCACTCTCTCTCCCCCTCTCTTTTACTCTCCCACCTCAGATTCTATCGCTTTCTCTTTCTGTCACTTTCTATCACTTTCCCTCTCTCCCTGCCTCTGTCTCTTCCTCTTGCTCTCTCTCTCTCTCTCTCTCTCTCTCTCTCTCTCTCTCTCTCTCTCTCTCTCTCTCTCTCTCTCTCTCTCTCTCTCTCTCTCTCTGTACACAGGGTTTGACAAGGTTAAGGATCCCTTGCTTTATTGACAAGCTATTTACAAGTTAAGGATTCTTAACTTTATTGGCAAGCTAAGAGCTGTTACCTACATCAGCTTATTTGAAAACATTTTTATTGTTATGAGACATACAAGTAGGGAAAAGGATGAAGTTGGAGCCATCTGTGGGCCATCATTTTCTTTTGATCTACTGACTTTATTTGATTGACATCATTATGCTGTACAAATGTGTTCCATACTCGAGTCATCCTGGGTATATATGATCTAAGATGGAGTGATGTTCTGGAGAAGGGTACAGCCAGAATGAAGTTGCTGCTTTCTGCCCGTCTTGTGGCATAAAAGCTTGTTCACGCTGTCTTCGAAGTAGATCCAAGTGTGGTACTATGACAATATCGGCCTTGTACATAACAGTAGGGCCACCAATATCCCTCCTGGGTTGAGGGATGGGTCCAGGCGAGAGATGAGACGTCTTGCGCTTTTCTCTACTCTGTCAAGCAGTCGCAGATGAGGGGGCGGGCAGGCAAACCAAGAAAGTGTAGCATACTCAAGGTGTGAGCGTACTTGTGCCTCGTACAGAATCTTGCAACCCCTACTGTCAAGCAGAGGCGAGATACGGCGAAGTGCTGTAAGCTTCGTGGCTGCCTTGTTTGCAAGATTTACAACATGGTTCTTCATGGTCAATTTGGAGTCAAATTTCACCCCAAGGATATCATCTTCATCTCATCCTTACTACTGCATCAGCATTACCATCATGGTGCCTAGAGACCATCATCATTTCCATTTTCTCAGGTGCAAATGTTACTTGCCATCTATTTGTCCAAGCTGATATAGTTCTTAGCTGGTGATTGATGTAGCTTAGAGCAGTTGGCATTTCTTCTCTTGGGTAAGTGAATGTCAGTGTACAGTCGTCTGCATATGCATAGGATTCTGGGATGAGATAAAGAAGATCATTGAAGTAGACATTCCATAACAATGGTCTCAGCACGCTTCATTGTGAAACACCTGCCCAAATAGGATGTCTTGCTGATACCGTTCCATTGAGAACTATCCTTAGAGATCCACCATGAAGGTAATCACTGAGGAGACATAGCATAGAGCCTGCAATTCCCAGTGCTTGAAGTTTTGCTAAGAGGTCTTGGTGCCACACCCGGTTGAAAGCACCAGCAATGTCCAGTGCTAAGACACAGCTGACTTTAAATTCATCCAGTGACTTGTGCCACTTAGTGGAGAGGTTTAACAACAGATCAGCAGCTGAGTAACCTTTCCTGAAGCCATACTGACGGTCACAATTAGTGAGTGGTAGTCAAAAAACTCTGTCATTTGTCTTGAGGTTATTGTATCAAGGATCTTACCAATGAATGACAGGAGTGTCACTGGTCTGTAGTTGCTGATTTCTGCTCTGCTCTTTTTTTTGTGAACAGGGACTACATTTGCCTCTTTCCACAGAGAGGGCTATTTACAGTGTACTAGGCAGTGCTGAAAGATGCGAGTTAGAGGTGCTGCTCTCTCTCTTTGCCTGTCTCTCTTTCTCTCTCTCCCCTTCCCTCTCTCTTCCCTCTCTCCTTCCATCCATCTTCCTGCTCCCCCATCTTCTTTCTCCCCTCTCTTCCCCTAGTCTTTCCCACACTCCCTTTCTCCTTTCTCCCTATACCCCGATGTACCCCCTAATATCTCCCTGCCTCCATCCCTCCTCCAAACTCCTATTCTTCTTCCCCTGCTCTACCTCCATCCCCGTTCCCCTCCCTACAATATCCATCTCACACAAACACTCACTCTGAAAATACAGAAGTTTCATTCTGCGGTACAATGCGTTACCCAAGAACAAGGCCCAGAACCAAGGGTTTGCTGGACAAACCTGGGAGGGAAGATTAGGAGGCAGAGCTCAAAATGGGGATGGCTGGGAAGCTAGAAGAGCTTTCAGGAAAATGGAGGAGAGGACAGCTGCAGAGAGCAGGAAGTGGGAGCAACAAGCCATAGTAGCAGAAGCTAGGATACAGTGCTTAGAAGTGTAACTGAGAAATGTGAAACAGCTTAAAGAAAAAAATGACAGTAAAGACATAACATCAGGAACTTCTATATCAGGCACAGACAAGGGGCCTGGAGGGAGCAAAGCAGCTATACTGTATGCAAGGGCCCTATCAGAACCACGTGGGGCGTGAGAGGGCTGCACGTGGAACAAATGTTTCCCTGAAGACAATGAAGGAGCTATGATATATGCAGAGACTCTTACAGACACCTGCAGGGGCCAGGAACAGCTGAGCAGGAAAGCCAGACCACTGAACATAGAGGCCTCAGCCAGGGAAGGGATTGAAGGAAGGGATGCTCCAATGGAAGGAACTAAAACACCTCAGAGGATGCAAAGAGAGACACAATGGGAGGATTAAAGGGAGAAGTCAGTTTCAGTGTTCAGGCTCAAGGAAATCGAAGGGGAAACCTACGATGAAAGAAAACAGGAGGAGAAAAAAGCAATTGAAGGTATTATGAAAGCAATAGGTGAGGGTGACATCACATAGGTGACAAATTTTCGTAGAATTGGGTGGTTTGCAAGAGGATGGAAATGGCCTCTCAAAGTAATTTTCAAGGCATTATCAACTCGAACTACGATCCTGCAGGAGAAAGTACGACTGAGAGATAAACTAGAGAACAAGAGAGTGTACCTCTGTCAGCATAGTTGCTGATCCCTGTATTCCCAGTATTATATAGCATAGCATATTAGTATCATCCATGTGCTTTAGATACGAGATCCCTTGTAGGCCTGTGGCTTTGTGTGACGTCACGGGATACAGATGTGTAGGCTCATACCTCTGCCCCCGCCTCACTCGGCGGCAGACCATTCAGCGGACAGGCAAGGCAGCTGGGCTCCATCCCTCATCTCAGTCTGACAATATAGTTACCATCCTACAAGTGTGTCTACCTTCAACCTACGATATCTCCATTCAAGAACCCTTTACGATAAATGGTGGCAGCGGAGGGCCTGTAATTCTGACGATTACAGCGATTTCTGGAGATAAATTTTCGACCAGCAAGACGGCCATTTCGTGTCACCAGTAGGCCTACCGAGGTTCACCCCATCCAGCTACCTCAAGCCAGCTACTCTACCAGCTTCTACATTATTCACTGGTCAGTCTCTTTGTATTAGTGTTTATCTGCTTATTTGCATCACTCCCGAGGGGTTGACCCGAGTTTGCAAAATAAGCCAGCTTCCAGTCTGTGGTGGGGGAGTCAGAACAACCGAGCCCACTCGAGCCTAGTCTACTCAATCCAATTCCTTGGCCTGCCAAGCCAGCTTCCACCCCTGCTGTCCTCATCGTGTGAAGTTATCAAGCTATTCTGTGTGAAGGGTTAAGATAAGCCAGCTAGCAACTAACCCAGGTGTCTTACCCCAGTACTCAAGCAAGCCACGTGAGTAGTCTTCATCGCTTGTGATTCAAGCTCCAAGCATTCTGAGTGCTCTTTTTCATCCTTGTGGTGTTGTAGTATTTTGTGGGTTTATTTTAAGCCAGCCGGCTTAGAATTATCTTCGCGGCAGTGTGGGTGTTCTCAGTGAGGCTTACGACGTTCAACCCATAAGCCCAGCCACTCACGATCACGTGTGTCTCACCATTGCCGGTCTCAGATCCGTTAACCCACAAACCCAACTACAGTCAGCAATTACCCACTCACCAAACTTCTTCAGTGTTTTGGTGCACTACTAAGGGTTGTAGCACCATATTTTAAGGACCACTTAGGGGGTCAAGAGCTAGAGTGTGTTCGTGCCATCTTTAAAAAGCCTCCTGTGTGTTTGTCTTCGTCGATGTAAGTGCAATTCTACGATCATCTGTGCAGAGGACAGCAGCAAGACGACATAAACAATCCATCAATCTCATTCTTCAAGTGTTACAGCGATAATATTTTTTTTTAGAGACATTTGCGAGTGTTGAGACATTTCTTTTGTGTTCCCAGTGATTTTTCTCTTAGTGACATTCAGTGACTCTTGATCAGACTCAGTGTTTATTATGTACTGATTGCATTAATTTCTTTTAATCTCCTTAACTCAGTGTTAATTTTCGTGCATTATCTTATGTCTGTTGTGTTGTGTGTCTTTTTATACACTTGAAGTAAGTACTTAGTGTTTCCTTTGTTGTGTGTGCAACATATGAGCAGTATAGAATTTGTTTCCACTTCAAAAACAAATTCACTCTTAGTGCAATTTTTAAGTTCTCCTTTTAAAGTAAATTGTTCTTTTGCTTGTTAAGTGTTGTTTAAGTGCAGTTAAGAGTTAAAGTGTTCATTCCTTGATATATTTCTTTTCTTGTGTGTTATAATTTTTATTATTGCACATTGATTCATTTTGCAATAATTCTTGTGCAAATATTGTGTTGCTATTAAAGTTTCCTTGCAGAAAATTTTATGAAGTACTTGTTGATTAGCAATTGTTAATTTGATATATTGCTACAGTTTATTACAGTGCAGTTTCTTATGCTCTGTTCTGTGCATAGTATTTTATTCTGTCTGTCATTTTATTTTTATTTCAGTGAATTGTGTGTCTGTTTTAATTTTTGCACAAGTTTATTGAGTCCATTTTATCATTTTATTGTGTATTTTCCTGTTGCATTGAAAGTAAAGACAACTCAATGTGCCATTCTTTCAATTTAAAGTAAAAGTTGAGCAATTAGATTTGAGCAAAGTACAAGTTCTCTTGATTTTCAGTGTTTGTTAAGTTGCATATTTTTCTTGTGTGAGTTCTTTGCTTACTGTGTAACTTGTCAATTTTTAATTACTTATGCAGAATAGTTAAGCATTTTCTTCCATTTAAGCTTACTGTGTCATTCTCTCTATTTTTTTTTTTTTTTTGACTTATGCCCTTCAGTATTTTCACTGAGATGTCCCAGTCACTTTTGAACGTTCACTTAGTGTACCATTCCAGTCAAAGTCAATATGAATCAGTCCACAGTACCAACATTCCCTTACTGACTGAAAGACAATATCTAGCCCTTGAGCAATGTGTTTGTTCTCACAGCTGGTATCTGAGATTTGTTAAATTGCTGCGAAATGTGAAGTTCAGATTAAGTTCCTATAGATCCGTGAATTACTTATTAACGTAGCCGAGCGGTCAGGCACTAGTAATTCTGTCACTCCTATCTGTGTTCCACCTATACCTTCAGACTTGCAGGATAGTGTTCCGTTGCCTCAAGTGTCCGGGGACACTCAGACTGCCTTGAGTGCACAGCCTATCCCTGCAATGACTGCTAGTTCGAGTAGTAGTTTCTCCACAGGGGATGCCTTGTCAGAAAACGATTACTTGCAACTAGTAATGCCATCTCTTGTTGATGTGACATGCTGTCTGCAGAAAGACGTCTCTGTTACAGCTAGTGTTCTCACTAGAGTGTCTGTTGTTGTTCCTAATGTTCCAGATTGTGATCCCATCCTAGTTGACAGTAATCAGTGCATTGTTAGAAGTTATTTCTCGAGTAACTTTCACATGTTAACGTTTGTAAGTGTAGTTTCTTTATAGCTGATACCTCGTGTCACTGTGTGCGACTCAGATTGAATATCAGCATTGTTCACCGTGTTCATTTCTTTTCTCCTGTGCTTGCAGTTTGAGATAGTAGATTCGTTCTCCCTTGCTCATATTGCGTGTTATAGCGTTAATTTTTTCAACCGGGGGGGAGTCATCCACTCCACCGAGTTTGTTCTTTCCTCCAGTAAGGAAGAACTGTTACCTTTATTCCAGAACAAACAGCCTACTGGAAGGTTAGCCAGATGGACCTTGACTATCCAAGAGTTCAATCCCACTTTTGAACATTTACCTGGCAAGTCGAATGTAGTCGCAGATGCTTTATCGCGACACGTTAGTGTAGTTACTGCAGATCCTCCATTTACTGTCGAGGATGTCAAAAATGCCCAAAGAATCGATCCCTTGTGTTCTGGTGTGATTCGATTCTTGCTCCAGGAAGATCTTATTCTTACTGTGAAGCCACCAGCACCCATTAGTGACTTTGTAATGAGCCAAGAATTACTGTATCGAATAGTCGAGTTGAGTACTCCTAGCAGACGAGTTAGTAATTCCACAGTCACTAGTGATTGTAGTTGTATCTTTTGTAGATACTCCTTCAGATCTCTCTCAGTCAAGGCATGTGTTAGCCATTGCAGAGGAATTCAATCCTCCCAGAGATGATAACCATTCTGCATATGTAAACCTAACCCTCGCAGAATTGGGTTTAAATGTACATAGTCTGTATAATTAGATGTCCGAGATGAATGAAATTGTCAACTGTGTGTTTTGCTATTAGCTGATCAGTTTGTCAGAAATTTTCGTGTTCACGTTCCCTCCGTATTCTGAGAATTAACAGTCTAGATTTGAGTGCACCGAATCTGCCTTTCTGTTAAACACTTCTTTGTATATATTTATTCTTCCTCAGAATCCGTAGAGTGCATGAATACAGATCGATCGATCAATTCCACCCATATTGTATAATGATTTGTTCTTATAGTTTGTAATGAATACGTTAACACCCATTACGTAAAATCCATTATGATACTATCCATTAGTTCTAAGTTATATATGAATTTGTTATTGTATAGAATCAGCCCAGATCCGCCTGCCTGTTCAGTCTGTAGTATAGTAGTGTATGTCGGGACGACATACGTAACATGACCGAGCTGTCAGCATAGTTGCTGATCCCTGTATTCCCTGTATTATATAGCATAGCATATTAGTAGCATTCATGTGCTTTAGATACGAGATCCTTTGTAGGCCTGTGGCTTTGTGTGACGTCACGGGATGCAGATGTGTAGGCTCATACCTCTTCCCCGGCCTCACTCGGCGGCAGACCATTCAGCGGACAGGCAAGGCAGCTGGGCTCCATCCCTCATCTCAGTCTGACAATATAGTTACCATCCTACAAGTGTGTCTACCTTCAACCTACGATATCTCCATTCAAGAACCCTTTACGATACCTCAATCAAGACAGAACACGAGAGGAAAGGATGATACTGAAAGCGAGAGTACAAAAATGAAAGGAGGAACGAGAGTAAATGACAAAGATGAGTAGAAGAACCAAGACATAGGTGGAAGGCCAAGCACACCCTCCAGAAACACCCGCAGAAGGACTTCAACCTCGATAACCCCAAGGCAACTGAACAATCTAAACTAACACTCACACGCTCATCTGCCTGTCGCACCCCCACACCAAAAACCCCACCCCTACAGCAACACCCTACAGGAACTCTGACCCCACCCCCACCCCCACTACAATCTCCCATAGGCCCCTGCCAGGGCTCCTGCTCCCTCAACCCCAATATTCTCCCAGGACCAGAGTTTTAGAAAAGAAGTTGAAGGTTTCGTACTCGAATGCGGATGGAATGACGAATAAATATGAGTGGCACAAAAGAGTCAATGACAAGTCCCCAGACATCACAGCAATAACAGAAATGAAACTCACCGAGACAATAACAGACACAATCTTCCCACCAGGATATCAGATCCTGAGGAATGATAGAAGGAGCAGAGGGGGAGAAGGGGTTGCACTGCTTGTTAAAAGCCGATGGAAATTTGAGGAAATGTAAGGCATGGACGACATTGGAGAAAGGAATTACGTAGCAGGTACACTACAGCTGGGGAACATAAGGTAGTCATTGCAGTGATGTATAATCCACCCTCACAGGCCCCCCAAACCACAGTGTTGGAAAGGAAACTGAAGGTATGGTACACAAACGCTGAGGGAATAACAAACAAGTGGGAGGAGTGGCACGAAAGAGTCAAAGAGGCATCACCGGACATCATAGCTCTCACAGAAACCAAGCAAACAGGTATGATAACAGATGCCATTTTTCCAATGGGATACCAGATCTTGAGGAAAGACAGAGGGAGCAGGGAGGGTGGAGGAGTGGCACTGTTCATCAAAAACCGATGGAATTTTGATGAGCTGGAGAGAGGAGACAGCGGAGAAGCAAGCAATTACATAGCAGGAACACTTCACTCTGGAGGTCCCAAGGTGGTAATTGCAGTGATGTATAACCCACCACAGAACAGCAGGAGGCCAAGGCAAGATTATGACGAGAGCAATAGAGCGATGGTTGACACACTAATTGCAGTGGCCAGAAGAGCTCATGCATACAGGGCAAAGCTCCTGATAATGGGTGACTTTAACCACAAGGAGATCAATTGGGAGAACTTGGAGCCACATGGGGGCCAAGACACATGGAGGGCTAAGATGATGGAGGTGGTACTAGAAAACTTCATGTACTAACACGTAAGGGACACTATAAGAGAGAGAGGAGAGGATGAATCAGCAAGACTGGACCTAGTATTCACCTTGAGTTGTGCAGATATCGAGGGCATCACATAAGAAAGACCCCTTGGGGCCAGCGATCATGTGGTTTTAAGCTTCGAATACACGGTAGAGCTACAGCTGGAGGGAGAAGCAGGAAGGCCAGGACGAATGAAGCCAAACTACAAGAAAGAGGACTACACGGGAATGAGGAACTTCCTGAACGGGGTTTAGTGGGACAGAGAACTGGCAGGGAAGCCAGTTAATGAGATGATGGAATATGAAGTAACAATGTGCAAGTAGGCCGAGGAGAGGTTTGTACCCAAGGGTAACAGAATTAATGAAAAAGCCAGGATGAGCCCATGGTTCACCCAAGGGTGCAGGGAGGCAAAAAAGCAAGTGTGCTAGGGAATGGAAGAAATATAGAACGCAAAGGACCCAGGAGAATAAGGAGAGCAGTCGTAGAGCCAGAAATGAATATGCAGAGATAAGAAGGGAGGCCCAACGACAATATAAAAACGACATAGCAGGGAAAGCCAAATCTGACCCGAAGCTGTTATACAGCTACATGTGGAGGAAAACAACAGTCAAGGACCAGGTAATCAGGTTAAGAAATGAAGGAGGAGAGATAACAAAAAATGACCGTGAAGTATGTGAGGAACTCAACAAGAGATTCAAAGAAGTATTCACAGAGGAGACAGAATGGGCTTCAGAAAGACGGAGAGGTGGGGTACACCACCGAGTGCTGGTCACAGTACATACAACAGAGGAATAAGTGAAGAGTCTTCTGAGTGAGCTAGATACCTCAAAGGCAATGTTGCTGGATAACATCTCTCCATGGGTCCTGAGAGAGGGAGCAGAGGCGCTATGTGTACCCCTAACAACAATATTCAATACATCTATCGAAACAGGGAGATTGCCTGAGGCATGGAAGACAGCAAATGTAGTCTCAATCTTTAAAAAAGGAGACAGACATGAAGCACTAAACTACAGACGAGTATCACTAACATGTATAGTATGCAAAGTCATGGAGAAAGTAATCAAAAGAGTGGTGGAACACCTTAAAAGCAATGATCTCATCAACAGCAGCCAACATGGTTTCAGGGACGGGAAATCCTGTGTGACGAACCTTCTGGAGTTCTATGACATGGTGACAGCAGTAAGACAAGAGAGAGAGGAGTGGGTGGATTGCATTTTTTTGGACTGCAAGAAGGCGTTTTACACAGTTCCACACAAGAGATTATTGCAAAAACTGGAGGACCTAGCAGGGATAAGAGGGAAGGCACTACAATGGATCAGGGAATACTTGTCAGGAAGACAGCAGCGAGTCATGGTACGTGGCGAGGTGTCAGAGTGGGCACCTGTGACCAGCTGGATCCTAAGACCAGTGCTGTTTCTTGTATTTGTGAACGACATGACCGAGAAAATAGACTCTGAGGTGTCCCTGTTTGCAGATGACGTGAAGTTGATGAGAAGAATTCACTTGATAAAAGACCAGGCAGAACCACGAAGGGATCTGGACAGGCTGCAGACCTGGTCCAGCAATTGGCTCCTGGAGTTCAACCCCACCAAGTGCAAAGTCATGAAGATTGGGGAAGGGCAAAGAAAACTGCAGACGGAATACAGTCTAAGGGTCCAGAGACTTCAAACCTCACTCAAGGAAAAAGATCTTGGGGTGAGTATAACACCAGGCACATCTCCTGAAGCGCACATCAACCAAATAACTGCTGCAGCATATGGGCACCTAGCAAATTTCAGAACAGCATTCCAATGTCTTAATAAGGAATCGTTCAGGACCCTGTACACAGTGTACTTCAGACTCTTGTTGGAGTATGCGGCACAAGTCTGGAAGCCACACCTAGCAAAGCACATAAAGAAACTAGAGAAAGTGCAAAGATTTGCAACAAGACTAGTCCCAGAGTTAAGAGGTATATCCTACGAGGAGAGGTTAAGAGAAATCAACCTGATGACACTGGAGGACATGAGAGATAGTGTGGGACGTGATAACGACTTACAAAATACTGAGAGGAATTGACAAGGTAGACAAAGACAGGATGTTCCAGTGATGGGACACAGCAACAAGGGGACACAGTTGGAAGTTGAAGACACAGATGAATCTCAGGGATGTTAGGAAGTACTTCTTCAGCCACAGAGTAGTCAGGAAGAGGAATAGTTTGGAAAGAGATGTAGTGGAGGTAGGATCCATACATAGCTTTAAGCAGAGATATGATAAAGCTCACAGTTCAGGGAGAGTGACCTAGTAGCGACTAGTGAAGAGGCGGGGCCAGGAGCTCGGACTCGACCCCCGCAACCTCAACTAGGTGAGTACACACTCCTGGATGAAAAAGCAGAGATCAGGTGGACAAACCAGGGAGAAAAGTTTGGGAGTTAGAGCTCCAAAAAAGGGAGGAGTGGGGAATGAAGATTGAAGAGCTTGGCAAGATAAAGGAGGAGAGGATAACTGAAGAGTGCAGGAAGTGGGAGCTACATGTCTTAGCAGCGTTGCTAGGATACAGTGCCTAGAAGAGAAACTAAAACAACTAAAACAGATTAGAGAGACAAATGACAATTCGGATGCGACATCAGGAAATTCTGTGTCAGGCACAGACAATGGGATGGTAAGAAACAAATGAGATATGCCATATACAAAGGCCCTATCATACCCACGTGGGGCCAGGGAAAAGACCAGGAGCACACTAAGACCAAATGACAGGTCTGAAAACAATGAAGGTAAGTTATATGCAGAGACTCTAACAGCCAACTGCAGTAGCAAGGAACAGCTGATCATGAAAAACAGTTCACTGAACATAGAAGTTTCAGAAAGGACAGGGATTGAAGGCAAGAACATTTCAATGGAAGGAACTAAAACTCCTCAGAGGATGCAAATGGAGACTCAGTGGGAAGAGGAAAGGGAGAGGTCAGTTTATATCTACGGGCTCCAAGATGCCAAAGAGTAAACTTTTAAGAAATAAAACAAGAGTAGGAAAAAATGATTGAAGGCATCATGAAAACAATAGGTGAGGGCGATATAACCCAGGTGACAAATTTTCGGAGAATTGGGTGGTTTGCAAGTGGAAGGAATCAGGTAGAATCAGCTCGAACCAGAATCCTGCAAGAGAAAGCACGACAGAGGGACAAACCAGGGTATCAGAGAGCATACCTCGATTGTGACAGAACACAAGAAGAAAGGACTACACTGAAAGAGAGGGTACAGAGACACAAGGAGGAATGAGAGGCAATGAAGATGAGCAGGATCCAGACACAGGAGGAAGGGCAAACACACCTTGTACAAACTCCCACAGAAAGACTCCAACTGCGACAATCTCAACGCAACTGAACAATCTAAACCAAAACCCACACACTGTTCCCTCTGCCACCAACCCCCATATCACAAACCTCACCCAAACAGCTGCCCCTTGTGGGCATTCTGACCCCACCCCTCTCATCACAAAGCCCACCCACACAAGCCCCCATAGGCCCCCACCAAGGCTCTCACTCCCCAAACCTCAATATTCTCGCAGGACCACAGTGATTGAAAAGAAGCTGAAGGTTTGGTACACAAATGCAGACAGAATAACGAATAAATATGAGGAGTGGCACGAAAGAATCAGCGAGAAATCAACAGACATCATAGGAGTCACAGAAACGAAACTCGCTGAGACAATAACAGACACAATCTTCCCACCGGGATATCAGATCCTGAGGAAAGATAGAAGGAGTAGAGGGGGAGGAGGAGTTGCATTGCTCATAATAAACCGATGGGGATTTGAGGAAATGGAAGGCATGGACGTGATTGGAGAAACTTACTACATAGTAGGTACAATTCAGTCTGGAGAGCATAAAGTAGTCATTGGAGTGATGTATAACCCACCAAAGAACTGCAGGAGGCCAAGAGAGGAGTACGAAGAAAACAACAGAGCAATGGTGGACACACTGGTTGAGGTGGCAAGAAGAGCTCGCTCGAGCAGAGCAAAGCTACTGGTAATGGGCGATTTCAACCACAGGGAGATCGACTGGGAAAACCTTGAGCCACATGGGGGTCCCGAAACATGGAGAGCCAAGATGATGGATGTGGTACTTGAAAACATCATGCATCAACATGTCAGGGACACTAACAGAGAGAGTGGGGAGGATGAGCCAGCAAGACTGGATCCTGTGTTCACCCTGAGCAGTTCAGACATTGAGGACATCAATTACGAGAGGTCCCTTGGAGCTAGCGATCAAGTGGTTCTGAGTTTTGATTATATAGTAGAGTTAAAAGTGGAGAAGGTAACTGGAATTGAATGGGAAAAGCCAAACTATAAAAGGGGGGACTACACAGGTATGAGGAACTTCCTGCAGGAGGCTCAGTGGGACAGAGAACTGGTAGGAAAATCAGTAAACGAGATGAAGGAATTTGTAGCAACAAAGTGCAAGGAGGCAGAGGAAAGGTTTCTTCCCAAGGGAAATAGAAATAATAGGAAGACCAAAGCGAGTCCTTGGTTTACCCGAAGGTGTAGGGAGACAAAAACTAAGTGCACCAGAGAATGGAAAAGGTACAGGAGGCAAAGGACCCAGGAAAATAAGGAGATTAGTAGAAGAGCCAGAAACGAGTATGCACAGATAAGGAGGGAGGACCAGCGACAGTATGAGAACAACATAGCATCGAAAGTCAAGTCTGACCCAAAACTGCTGTATAGCCACATTAGGAGGAAGACACCAGTCAAAGACTAGGTGATAAGGCTATGGAAAGAAGGTGGAGAACTCACAAGAAACGATCAAGAGGAATGTGAGGAGCTCAACATGAGATTTAAGAAAGTACTTACAGTGGAGACAGGAAGGCCTCTGGGTGGACACACCAGATGGGGACACCAGCATGGAATATACCAACAAGTGTTGGGTGACATAAATACAAATGATTAGGAGGTGAAGAAGCTGCTAAGGGACATCGATACCTCAAAGGCAATGGGACCCGACAACATCTCCCCATTGGTACTTAGAGAGGGAGCAGATATGCTGTGTGTACCACTTACCACAATCTTCAACACATCCCTGGAAACTGGGCAACTACCTGAGGTATGGAAGATGGCAAATGTAGTTCCCATTTTTAAAAAAGGAGACAGTATAGTATAGTATTCAAAGTCATGGAGAAGATTATCAGAAGGAGAGTGGTGGAGCACCTGGAACGGAACAAGAGTATAAACGCGAACCAGCACGGATTCATGGAAGGCAAATCCTGCGTCACAAACCTTCTGGAGTTTTATGATAAAGTAACAGAAGTAAGACACGAGAGAGAGGGGTGGGTTGATTGCATCTTCTTGGACTGCAAGAAGGCCTTTGACACAGTTCCTCACAAGAGATTAGTGCAGAAGCTAGAGGATCAGGTGCATATAACAGGAAGGGCACTGCAATGGATCAGAGAATGCATGACAGGGAGGCAACAACGAGTCATGGTACGTAATGAGGTATCACACTGGGCACCTGTGACGAGCAGGGTCCCACAAGGGTCGGTCCTAGGACGAGTGCTATTTTTGGTATATGTGAACGACATGATGGAAGGGTTAGACTCAGAAGTGTCCCTGTGAAGTTAATGAGGAGAATTAATCAGATGAGGAACAAGCAGGACTTCAAAGAGACCTGGACAGACTGAACGTCTGGTCCAGCTACTGGCTTCTCGAATTTAACCTCGCCAAATGCAAAGTCATGAAGATCGGGAAAGGACACAGAAGACCGCAGACGGAGTATAGTCTAGGTGGCCAAAGACTACAAACCTCGCACAAGGAGAAAGATCTTGGGGTGAGTATAACACCGAGCACGTCTCCGGAAGCACACATCAACCAGATAACTGCTGCGGCATATGGGTGCCTGGCAAACCTGAGAACAGCGTTCCGATACCTTAGCAAGGAATCGTTCAAGACACTGTACACCGTGTACGTCAGGTCCATACTGGAGTATGCAGCACCTGTTTGGAACCCGCACTTGATCAACTACGTCAAGAAATTAGAAAAAATGCGAAGGTTTGCGACAAGGTTAGTTCCAGAGCTAAGGGGAATGTCCTGTGAAGAAAGGTTAAGGGAAATCGGCCTGATGACACTGGAGGACAGGAGGGTCAGGGGAGACATGATAACGACATATATAATACCGCGCGGAATAGACAAGGTGGACAAAGACAGGATGTTACACGCTGAGGTCAGTGGTCACCTGTGGTCATACCTGCCTAAGCTCTTGGGAGTTAGCGTGGGCTGTTACCAAGCACCATGGCTTGTTGTAGTGGTTTAGAATCTCAGGTTCAAGTGTTGAAGAAGGAGATTCTACTTCTTCAGGAGGAAAATAGGAAGCTGAAGCTTCGCATAGATGAGTTTGGGAGCGAGTGTGAGAAGGATTTAGCTGGTAAGGAAGGAATGGTCACCAGCAGTGAGAGTGGCAGCAGCTTTAAGTGGCAAGTGGTTCACAGTTCAGGAAGAAGGAAGATGAGGAGAGTTAATAGAGAACATGTGAAGGTAGGAAATTGATTCTCTGTTCTCCAAGACGAGTGTACTTCAGTGGTTAGTGAGGTTGAAGGTACCACTGATTTCCCTGCTAATCAAGGTAAGAATATTTTAATAGTAGGCGATTCTCAGGTAAGATATATGGACCGCGCATTTTGTAACAGAGACAGAAAGGTCAGACAGAGTGTGTCTTCCTGGAGCTGGTGTTGGTGACATAGTCAGCGGGTTGGATAATATTATGGCAGGTAATGGGAACAAGCCCATTATCTGTCTTAGTGCTGGGAGTAATGACATTGGGAAAGGGCAGGAGAGAGGAGCTGCTGGTTAAGTACAGGTCAGCCATAGAAGTAGTTAGGTCTAAGGGAGGGATCCCAGTCATATGTAGCATCTTGCCTAGAAAGGGAGTGGACAATGAATGGATGTCTAGGGCAATTGGTATAAATCGCTGGCTAGACAGATACTGCAAGGAACTTGCAATCCCATTCATTGATAACTGGGACCTATTCTTTGACAAACGTGATACGTATGCAAGGGGATGGGGTTCATCTCTCTGGGGATGGAGTGGTTGCATTAGCCAATTCAATTGAGAGGGTAATTGATGACTTGTCTAGGAATTTAAACTTATAGATTATAGAGGTATGGGTGTTTGTGGGAAACAATCAGGCTGCAGAATTAGGGCTAAAAACAGTAGTTATTACCGGGATACCTCAGGGATATGTTTAAAATACAATATTCAAAATAAAGTTGCTAGTAATGGCAAATCAATTGATCAACAAACAAAGAGGGACAGTAGAGGGCAACGAGTGACTAGCTCCTTTAAGGTTTATTATACAAATAGCAGGAGTCTAAGAAATAAGATAGATGAGCTAAGATTACTTGCAAGTGTAGGCAATACAGATATTATTGGTATAAAAGAGACCTCGTTCAACCTGAAAGACAGAGAAATGCCTTATGAATGCAACATACAGGGTTATAAACTATTCCACACTGATAGGGTCAGCAGGAAGGGTGGTGGTGTGGCGATGTATGTCAGAAAATTTAAATTTTTGTCTTAGACATGATATAAGATTAGAAACATCGAACACAGAATCTGTTTGTCTACAATTTCTCGAGGGACATGACAAATTAATTTTGGGTGTGATTTATAGGCCCCCCAAACCTTGATAGGGAGTGCAGTAAGCTGTTATGAGACGAAATTCATAAGGCATCTAAAAATGAAAATTTTGTGATAATGGGAGATCTTAACTTTAGACAAATTGATTGGAACAATATGACCAGAAATCTTGAGTCTAGTGACTTTCTTGATACTGCTCAGGATTGCTTTTTAGAACAGGTTGTGACAGAACCAACTAGAGGAAACAATCTGCTTGACTTGGTTCTTGCCAACAAAGATTCACTAATTAATAATCTTGAGGTTAAAAATGAGCTCGGGGAAAGTGATCACAAATCACTTAGATTTAATATATCATGGAATTACCCAGATAACTGCAATCAAATCTCTGTCCCTGATTTTCGCTTGGCCGACTTCATGGGACTGAAAAATTACCTGGGTGGGCTAAATTGGGATGTCCTGACTATGGGTCAGATACGTGATCTTGGTTGCCAATATGACGTTTTTCATAGCATAGTTCTAGCTGCCCAGACAACTTTTGTTCCGAGTAGGGAAATTAGATCTAACAAAAATGATCACAAATGGATGAACAATAGATTAAAACATCTCATTGGTCAAAAGAGACGCATATATAGGCGTATCAAAAGAGGGGATGGGCAGTTAAGAAATCAATATATTCAATTAAAGAGAGAAATAAAGAAAGGAATAAGAAAAGCAAAAAGGGATTATGAGGCTAAGGTCGCAAGGGATTCAAAGACTAACCCAAAAGGGATCTTTCAGGTATACAGAAGTAAGATTAGTCACAAGATTGGCCCACTTAAGAGTAACTCTGGTCAGATCACTGACAGTGATAAGGATATATGTGAAATACTAAATACGTACTTCCTCTCAGTTTTCACCCAGGAAAATACTAGCGATATTCCTGAAATAATAGATTATGTAGAACAGGATGATAATAAACTATGTACGATTGCGGTAACTAGTGACATGGTCCTCAGACAAATAGAGAAACTAAAACCTAACAAATCCCTAGGCCCTGATGAACTGTTTTCAAGGGTGTTAAAGGAATGTAAAGAGGAACTTAGCATGCCTTTGGCTAATCTTTTTAACATATCCCTACAAACTGCCATAGTGCCTGATAAGTGGAAAATGGCAAATGTAATACCTATTTACAAGGCAGGTGACAGGTCCTTGGCTTCGAACTATAGACCAATAAGCCTTACCTCCATAGTGGGAAAATTTATGGAATTAATAATTGCCGAAGCAATTCGTAGCCGTCTTGACAGGCACAGATTGATTAATGAATCTCAACACGGTTTTACAAAGGGGCGTTCCTGTCTTACGAATTTACTAACTTTTTTTCACTAAGGTGTTTGAGGAGGTAGATTATGGTAATGAATATGATATTGTGTATATGGACTTCAGTAAGGCTTTTGATAGAGTTCCACACCAGAGGCTATTGAGGAAACTTAAGGCACACGGAATAGGAGGAGAAATTTTTTCCTGGGTAGAGGTATGGCTTACAAATAGACAGCAGAGAGTTTGCATAAATGGGGAGAAATCAGAATGGAGGCACGTCACAAGCGGTGTTCCTCAGGGGTCAGTGTTGGGCCCGTTGTTGTTCACAATTTACATAAACGACATAGATGAGGGAATAAATAGTGACATAAGCAAATTTGCTGATGACACCAAAATAGGCCGTCCAATTCATTCTAATGAGGACACTAGAGATCTCCAGGATGATTTGAATAGACTGATGCAATGGTCGGAGAAGTGGCAGATGCAGTTTAATATTGACAAATGCAAAGTTCTAAATGATGGACAGGTAAATAACCATGCCACATATAAACTAAATAATGTAGATCTTAATACTACTGATTGCGAAAAGGATTTAGGAGTTCTGCTTAGCAGTAATCTAAAACCAAGACAACAGTGCATTAGTGTTCGCAATAAAGCTAACAGAATTCTTGGCTTCATATCTAGAAGTATAAATAATAGAAGTCCTCAGGTTGTTCTTCAACCCTATATATCCTTGGTTAGGCCTCATTTAGACTATGCTGCTCAGTTCTGGTCACTGTATTACAGAATGGATATAAATGCTTTGGAAAACGTACAGAGGAGGATGACAAAGATGATCCCATGTTTCAGAAATCTTCCCTGAATCTGCACTCTCTCGAAAAGCTTCGAATTAGGGATGATATGATCGAGGTGTATAAATGGAAAACAGGAATAAATAAAGGGGATGTAAACAGCGTGCTGAAAATTTCCAGCCGAGACAGGACTCGCAGCATTGGTTTCAAGTTGGAAAAATTCAGATTCACGAAGGATATAGGAAAGCACTAGTTTGGTAATAGAGTTGTGGATGAGTGGAACAAACTCCCGAGTACAGTTATTCATGCTAAAACGTTGTGTACTTTTAAAAATAGGTTAGATAAATACATGAGTGGGTGTGGGTGGATGTGAGTTGGACCTGACTAGTTTGTGCTGCTGGGTCTGGTGTAGTGTTCCATCCATGAGTGGAGATGATCAGACTGGATGGGTCATTGGGCTAATCCGGGTGAGGGGGTCATTGGTCTAATCCGTGGGGGGACATGGACCTGCTCCGCATGGGTCAGTAGGCCTGTTGCAGTGTTCCTTCTTTCTTATATTCTTATGAGAGGGGACACAGAAACAAGAGGTCACAATTGGAATTAGAAGACTCAGATGAGTCAAAGGGATGTTAAGAAGTATTTCTTCAGTCATAGAGTTGTCAGGCAGTGGAATAGCTTAGAAAGCAATGTAGTGGAGGCGGGAACCATACATAGTTTTAAGACGAGGTTTGATAAAGCTCATAGAGCAGGGAGAGAGAGGACCCAGTAGCATCCGGTGACGAGGCGGGGCCAGGAGCTAAGACTCGACCCCTGCAACCACAAATAGGCGAGTACAAATAGGTGAGTACACACACACACACAGAACAGCAGGAGGCCAAGGCAAGAGTACGACGAGAGCAATAGAGCGATGGTTGACACACTGGCTAGAGTGGCCAGAAGAGCTCATGCATGCAGGGCAAAGCTCCTGATCATGGGTGACTTTAACCACAAGGAGATCGATTGGGAGAACTTGGACCCACATGGGGGCCAAGATACATGGAGGGCTAAGATGATGGAGGTGGTACTGGAGAACTTCATGTACCAACACGTAAGGGACACTACAAGAGAGAGAGGAGAGGATGAACCAGCAAGGCTGGACTTAGTATTCACCTTCAGTAGTGCAGATATCGAGGACATCGCATATGAAAGACCCCTTGGGGCCAGTGACCATGTGGTTTTAAGCTTCGAATACACAGTAGAGATACAAGTGGAGGGAGAAGCAGGAAGGCCAGGACGAATGAAGCCAAACTACAAGAAAGGGGACTACACAGGAATGAGGAACTACCTGAACGGGGTTCAGTGGAACAGAGAACTGGCAGGGAAGCCAGTTAATGAGATGATGGAATATGTAGCAACAAAATGCAAGGAGGCTGAGGAGAGGTTTGTACCCAAGGGTAACAGGAGTAATGAAAAACCCAGGATGAGCCCATGGTTTACCCAAAGGTGCAGGGAGGCAAAAACCAAGTGTGCTAGGGAATGGAAGAAATATAGAAGGCAAAGGACCCAGGAGAATAAGGAGAACAGTCGTAGAGCCAGAAACGAATATGCACAGATAAGAAGGGAGGCCCAAAGACAATATGAAAATGACATAGCAGCGAAAGCCAAATCTGACCCGAAACTGTTGTACAGCCACATCAGGAGGAAAACAACAGTCAAGGACCAGGTAATCAGGCTAAGGAAGGAAGGAGGAGAGACAACAGGAAATGACCGTGAAGTATGTGAAGAACTCAACAAGAGATTCAAAGAAGTGTTCACAGAGGAGACAGAAGGGACTCCAGAAAGACGGAGAGGTGGGGCACACCACCAAGTACTGGACACAGTGCACACAACCGAGGAAGAAGTGAAGAGGCTTCTGAGTGAGCTAGATACCTCAAAGGCAATGGGGCCAGATAACATCTCCCCATGGGTATTGAGAGAGGGAGCAGAGGCGCTATGTGTACCCCTAACAACAATATTCAATACATCTATCGAAACAGGGAGATTGCCTGAGGCATGGAAGACAGCAAATGTAGTCCCAATCTTTAAAAAAGGAGACAGACATGAAGCACTAAACTACAGACCAGTGTCACTGACATGTATAGTATGCAAAATCATGGAGAAGATTATCAGGAGAAGAGTGGTGGAACACCTAGAAAGGAATGATCTCATCAACAGCAGCCAGCATGGTTTCAGGGACGGGAAATCCTGTGTCACAAACCTACTGGAGTTCTATGACATGGTGACAGCAGTAAGACAAGAGAGAGAGGGGTGGGTGGATTGCATTTTCTTGGACTGCAAGAAGGCGTTTGACACAGTTCCACACAAGAGATTGGTGCAAAAACTGGAGGACCAAGCAGGGATAACAGGGAAGGCACTACAATGGATCAGGGAATACTTGTCAGGAAGACAGCAGCGAGTCATGGTACGTGGCGAGGTGTCAGAGTGGGCACCTGTGACCAGCGGGGTCCCGCAGGGGTCAGTCCTAGGACCAGTGCTGTTCCTGGTATTTGTGAACGACATGACGGAAGGAATAGACTCTGAGGTGTCCCTGTTTGCAGATGACGTGAAGTTGATGAGAAGAATACACTCGATCGAAGACCAGGCAGAACTACAAAGGGATCTGGACAGGCTGCAGACCTGGTCCAGCAATTGGCTCCTGGAGTTCAATCCCACCAAGTGCAAAGTCATGAAGATTGGGGAAGGGCAAAGAAGGCCGCAGACGGTGTACAGTCTAGGGGGTCAGAGACTACAAACCTCACTCAAGGAAAAAGATCTTGGGGTGAGTATAACACCAGGCACATCTCCTGAAGCGCACATCAACCAAATAACTGCTGCAGCATATGGGCGCCTAGCAAACCTCAGAACAGCATTCCGACATCTTAATAAGGAATCGTTCAGGACCCTGTACACCGTATACGTTAGGCCCATATTGGAGTATGCGGCACCAGTTTGGAACCCACACCTAGCCAAGCACGTAAAGAAACTAGAGAAAGTGCAAAGGTTTGCAACAAGACTAGTCCCAGAGCTAAGAGATATGTCCTACGAGGAGAGGTTAAGGGAAATCAACCTGACGACACTGGAGGACAGGAGAGATAGGGGGGACATGATAACGACATACAAAATACTGAGGGGAATTGACAAGGTGGACAAAGACAGGATGTTCCAGAGATTGGACACAGTAACAAGGGGACACAGTTGGAAGCTAAAGACACAGATGAATCACAGGGATGTTAGGAAGTATTTCTTCAGCCACAGAGTAGTCAGTAAGTGGAATAGTTTGGGAAGCGATGTAGTGGAGGCAGGATCCATACATAGCTTTAAGCAGAGGTATGATAAAGCTCACGGCTCGGGGAGAGTGACCTAGTAGCGATCAGTGAAGAGGCGGGGCCAGGAGCTCGGACTCGACCCCCGCAACCTCAACTAGGTGAGTACAACTAGGTGAGTACACACACACACACACACATCCGACGAGAATATTGAGAAAGTTAAGATGTGGACAGCTATATTTCCCAGGTCATAATATCCTGTTCTCCCACGAGTATACTGGGGGAGGTAAGGGAGAAGGGGGATGGGAAGGGAAAGAGGAAGGGAAAGGAAAGTTAAGGAAGGGGAGATGGATGATGGAAACCTCTAGATGCTGTCGGAAGATCAAACGAAGGTAGGTAAAAATTTCTTCTGGAATATATCAAACGGAAGATAAATATTTTACCAGACTGTGTGATGGGTAAAAGTTTGGGAGAAAGTTTTTAAGTGGGAGAAATCCATGGAAGAAGTTGTGTGTGTGTGTGTGTGTGTGTGTGTATTCACCTGATTGTGGTTGCTGGGGTCGATTCATAGATCCTGTCTCCACCTCTTCACTGGTCACTCGTAGGTCAACTCCCTGCTCCATGAGATTTATCATATCTCGTCTTAAAACTATGTATGGTTCCTGCCTTCACTTCATCATTTGCAAGACTATTCCCCTTCCTGACTACTCTATGACTAAAGAAATTATTCCTAACATCTCTTTGACTCATCTGAGTCTTCAACTTCCAATTATGACCCTTTGTTTCTGTGTCCCATCCTTGGAACATCCTGTCTGGGTGTACCTTGTCAATTCCTTGCAGTATTTTGTATGTCGTTACCATGTCTCTCCTAACCCTCCTGTCCTCCAGTGTCGTCAGGCCGATTTCCCTTGACTTTTCTTCGTAGGACATCCCCTTTAGCTCTGGAACTAGCCTTGCAGAGAACTATTGCACTTTCTCTAATTTCTTGACCAGATGAGGGTTTCAAACAGGTGTTGCATACTCCAGTATGTGTCTGACGTGTACAGTGTACAGCGTCTTGAATGATTCCTTACTGAGGTATCGGAACGCTGTTCTCAGTTTTGCCAGGCGCCCATATGCTGCAGCAGTTATCTGGTTGATGTGTGTTTCAGGAGATGTGCTCGGTGTTATACGCACCCCAAGATCCTTTTCCTTATATAACGTTTGCAGTCTTTGACCACCTAGCCTGTACTCTGTCTACCGTTTTCTTTGTCCTTCTCCGATCTTCATGACTTGGCATTTGGCGAGGTTAAATTCGAGGAGCCAGTTGCTGGACCCAGGTTCCAGCCTGTCAGGTCTCTTTCTAGTCCTGGCTGGTCCTCATCTGTTTTAATTCTCCTCATTAACTTCACATCATCTGCCACAGGGATACTTCTGTCACGTCATTCACATATACCAAAAATAGCACTGGTCCTTGGACTGACCCCTGTGGAACCCCATGTATGTGTGTGTGTGTACGTGCATTTACTCACCTAATTGTACTCACCGAGTTGTGGTTGCAGGGGTCGAGTCATAGCTCCTAGCCCCGCCTCTTCACTAGTCGCCATTAAGTCCACCTCCTGCTCCATGAGCTTTGTCGTATCTCTTTTTAAAGCTATGTATGGTACCTCTCTCCACTACCTCACTTTCCAGATTATTCGACTTCCTGACAACTCTGTGACTGAAGAAGTGCTTCCTAACATCCCTGTGGTTCATCGGATTCTTAATATTCCATTTGTTACCACTCGTTGCTGCGTCAAATCTCCAGAACATCCTGTCTGTCTCCTTTGTCGGTTCCTTGCAGTATTTTATAAGTCGTTATTATGTCGTCCCTGTCCCTCCTGTCCTCCGGGATGGTCAAATTGAGTTCCTTTATCCTCTCCTCATCGGGCTTGTCCCTTAGTTTCGTGACCAGTCTCGTTGCAAACCTTTGCACTTTCTCTAGTGTCTGCCGTGCTTTGCCAGGTGCGGGTTCCGAAATATAGCTGCATACTCCGATATGGGCCTGACGTATATGGTGTACAGAGTCCAGAATGACTCCTTACTTAAAGGCCGGAATGCAGTTATTTGGTTGACGTGCGCCTCATGAGGTGTGCTTGGTGTTATACACACTCCAAGGTCCTTTTCCTTGAGTGAGGTTTGTAGTCTTTGGCCCCCACTAAACTGTACTCTGTGGTTTTCTTTGCCATTCCCCGATCTTCAACACTTTGTACTTAGTGGGGTTGAATTCCAGTAGCCAGTTGCTGAAGCAAGCCTGCAGCCTATCCAGATCCCTCTCTGTAGTCCTGCCTCCTCCTCCTCCTCCCACTGAATTCTTCTCATTAACATTACATCATCTGCAAACAATGACACATCTGAGTCTATTCCTTCCTTCATGTCGTTCACATATACCAGAAACAGCACTGGTCCTAGGACTGACCCATGTGGAGTCCCGCTCGTCGCAGTCACTAGCCAAAAATAAAATGCTTGCTCTTCCTGAGTGACCCAGCCACTTGCAAAAAAATAGAATGCTTAGTCTTCCTGAGTGACCCTGTCACTAGCCAAGAATTGAACGCTTGGTCTTCCTGAGTGACCCATTCAATAGCCCAAAATAGAATGCTTGGTCTTCCTGAGTGACGCAGTCACTGGCCAAGAATAGAATGCTTGGTCATTCTGAAGGATCCAGTCAGAGTCGCAACTCCTTCCTTGAGAAAAAACGAAGAAGGGTAGAGGGAGGATAGTGAGGACACAAGATGTGAAACAGTGTAGTTTTAGACCTGGGAGAGCGTGGATACCAGTCGTTCATATGTAAGAATATTGACTGGAATCTCAAAAAAATTTATGTAAAAACTATGAAAGTTAAGGAAAACATCATAGGAGTAAAAAAAAATGGGCATATCTCTAGCATGCTAGAAACAATGTCAAATTCCTTCATTACTTACATAATGAAACGTTAAAAGAATTCAAGATATGATCGCCATGTACGCAAGTGTACAAGAGAGTTGTACCTAAAAACTGAGTTTCGAGGGTGATCACAGGGTCACCCAGCTCCTCAACTCAGGCAGAAGCTCTAATGACACTGAGGAACTCGGTAAACTTTAAATAAAAATAAAAACGCTTAAAGACTTAAAAAAAAAAAAAAAAAAAAAAAAAAAAAAAAAAAAAAAAAAAAAAAAAACTCAGAGGTACTCAAAAGAAAGTCCTGCCAGGAAAATTCCTCAAGTTTTCTCGCCTCAAAGATCTTAATGTGTGGAGGACGGATGTCTGCGCCTGACGTGACGAATTCCTGCCTAAATCTTATTTTTATTCAGGAAGCTTAGGATAGCAGTGAGCTAGCTCTTCTTGTGTTCAATATAGTGCACCAGTTTACAGAGCGTGTTGTGTCCAACGTATCTGCTAACACATTCACATAATCTAGAGTTTCTTTACAATTAAAGTTGGTACTGCTCAGTCTCACAATTTGCCTGTATGAGTGTATGATGATGGACGTGACTGAGTTCACAATATTGCCATTGTAGCTGGTTTATTTACAACTCACATTAATATTACATAAATTTTCCTTTTATTTTAACGTACCAGCCGTCTCCCACCGAGGCAGAGTTGCCTTAAAAGAAAGAGGAAAGTCTTTCTTTTTATATTTAGTAATATATACAGGAGAAGGGGTTACTAGCCCTTTTCTCCTGGCATTTTAGTAGCCTCTTACGACACGCAAGTTTAACGTAGGAAGAATTCTTTTCCACCTCCCCTCAAATTGGGAATATTTACTTCTTCGTTGTTTTATCTGTCATCAAGTGCAAAAGATAAGTTCTTTTTTCCATTCAAAATGGGAGATTGGATAATTATTTTTTGCATGGATTCTTGTAAAGAGAAATTATTTTTATGATGCGTCTGCTCGTTGTCATTCACCTAGGCACTCTAGACAGCGGTAACAATATTAAGTTATATTTCTCCGTGTCATACTCCATCACACACGATGGGTTACACACCTGTTGATACGAAATCTGCCAAACTAAGCTGGGAAATTTCAGAGGAACGATAGGAACATTGCTAAGCATTCCGCTAAAGATTCAGCAGCTACAGCGCTCCATAGGCATCATTCCAGCACAACTGGAGTTACTATTATCCGGGAGTTGCCAACACTCAGGATAACATATCCCAAATTCAGAGAAAAGTGGAATTGGTGAAGCTATCTTTATCATCACAGAACAAGACAAAAGATAACTAAATTTATGTACTTATAAACACGTGTGTGTGTGTGTGTGTGTACTCACCTATTTGTACTCACCTATTTGTGGTTGCAGGGGTCGATTCATAGCTCCTGGCCCCGCCTCTTCACTGATTGCTACTAGGTCCTCTCTCTCCCTGCTCCATGAGCTTTATCATACCTCGCCTTAAAACTATGTATGGTTCCCGCCTCCACTACTTCACTTTCTAGGCTATTCCACGGCCTGACTACTCTATGACTGAAGAAATACTTCCTAACATCCCTTTGATTCATCTGAGTCTTCAACTTCCAATTGTGACCTCTTCTGTCTGTGTCCCATCTCTGGAACATCCCGTCTTTGTCCACCTCGTCTATTCCGCGCAGTATTTTATATGTCGTTATCATGTCTCCCCTGACCCTCCTGGCCTTCAGTGTCGTCAGGCCGATTTCCCTCAACCTTTCTTCGTAGGACAATCCCCGTTGCTCTGGGACTAGTCTTGTTGCAAACCTTTGCACTTTCTCTAATTTCTTGACGTGCTTGACTAGGTGTGGATTCCAAACTGGTGCTGCATACTCCAGTATGGGCCTGACGTAAATGGTATACAGAGTCTTGAACGAATCCTTACTGAGGTATCGGAACGCTATCCGTAGGTTTGCCAGGCGCCCGTATGCTGCAACAGTTATCTGATTGATGTGCGCCTCGGGAGATATGCTCGGTGTTATACTCATCCCCAGATCTTTTTCCTTGAGTGAGGTTTGCAGACTTTGGCCGTCTAAACTATATTGTGTCTGCGGTCTTCTTTGCCCTTCCCCAGTCTTCATGACTTTGCATTTGGCAGGGTTAAACTCAAGGAGACAGTTGCTGGACCAGGCTTGTAGCCTGTCCAGGTCTCTTTGTAGTCCTGCCTGATCCTCATCCGATTTGATTCTTCTCATTAACTTCACATCGTCCGCAAACAAGGACACTTCTGAGTCTATCCCTTCCGTTATGTCATTCACATATACCAAGAACAGCACAGGTCCTAGGACTGACCCCTGTGGAACCCCGCTTGTCACAGGCGCCCACTCTGACACCTCTTCACGTACCATGACTCGCTGTTGCCTTCTCGTCAGGTATTCTCTGATCCATTGCAGTGCCTTTCCTGTTATGTGTGCCTGATCCTTTAGCTTTTGCAGTAACCTCTTGTGAGGAACTGTGTCGAAGGCCTTCTTGCAGTCCAAAAAAATGCAGTCGATCCACCCCTCTCTCTCTTGTCTTACTTCTGTCACCTTGTCATAAAACTCTAGTAGGTTTGTGACACAGGATTTTTCCTCCCTGAAACCATGCTGGTTGTCAATTATACACTTGTTTCTTTCCAGGTGCTCCACCACTCTCCTCCTGATGATCTTCTCCATGACCTTGCATACTATACACGTTAGTGATACAGGTCTGTAGTTTAGTGCCTCATGTCTTTCTCCCTTTTTAAAAATTGGGACTACATTTGCCATCTTCCATACCTCGGGGAGTTGCCTAGATTCAAATGATGTGTTGAAGATCTTTGTTAACGGTACACACAATATCTCTGCTCCCTCTTTAAGGACCCACGGAGAGATGTTGTCTGATCCCACCGCCTTTGAAGTGTCAAGTTCGCATAGCAGCTTCTTCACCTCCTCCTTGGTTATATGTACCTCATCCAGCACTTGCTGGTGCAGCCCCCTGCTCTGATTTCCTGGAGTCCTACTGGTTTCCACTGTAAATACTTCTTTAAATCTTGGGTTGAGCTCCTGACATACCTCCCGGTCGTTTCTTGTGATTTCCCCATCACCCTTCCTCAGTCTGATTACATGGTCCTTGAGTGTTGTTTTCCTCCTGATGTGGCTGTACAACAGCTTCGGGTCAGTCTTGACTTTCGATGCTATGTCATTTTCGTATTGCCACTGAGCCTCCCTTCTTATCTTTGCATATTCGTTTCTGGCTCTTCGGCTAATCTCTTTATTTTCCTGAGTTCTCTGTCTTCTGTACCTTTTCCATTCTCTAGTACACCTAGTTTTTGCCTCCCTACACCTTTGGGTGAACCAAGGACTCGTTCTGTTCTTCCAATTATTTCTGTTTCCCTTGGGAACAAACCTCTCCTCTGCCTCCTTGCATTTTGTTGCCACATAGTCCATCATTTCTTGTACTGCTTTTCCTGTCAGTTCCCTCTCCCACTGAATGTCTTGAAAGAAGTTCCTCAAGCCTGAGTAGTTCCCCCTTTTGTAGTTTGGTTTTCCCACCCTATTCCTGCTGCTCTCTCTACTCGGAGCTCAACTATGTAGTCGAAGCACAGAACCACATGATCACTAGCTCCCAGGGGCCTTTCATACATGATATCCTCGATGTCAGAACTGCTCAAGGTGAATACAAGGTCCAGTCTTGCTGGTTCATCCTCTCCTCTCTCTCTCTTGTAGTGTCTCTAACATGTTGATGCATGAGGTTTTCCAGTACCACATCCATCATCTTGGCTCTCCATGTTTCGGAACCCCCATGGGGCTCCAGGTTTTCCAAGTCAATCTCCTTGTGGAAATATAAACACAAATGCAGTATAATGTGATCCTTTTCTTGATGTTCTACTCTGCAAAGCTGACCACGAACTTCGTTTTAAAGTCTATCGAAAACCCACCAACCAAAACGATCTTCTCCACTTCTACTCTCACCACGACACCAAAACCAAACGTGGTGTAATTATAGGCTTCTTCCTGCGTGCACTCAGAATCTGCAGCAACGAGTTCCTTGAGGAAGAATGCACTATAATTGAACAAGTATTTTCCAAACTCCACTATCCTCGTCACTTCATCAGAGACTGCAGACGGCGAGCATTAAACATCTTCAACACACCCAGAGAAGACACTGCCGAGAAGAGATACATAGTCCTTCCCACCAACTCCATTGCCAAACATGTTTCCAACATCTTTGCCAAAACATCATTCCAAGTATCTACCTCCACAACCACGACCATCAAGGACATCACCAGTAGTAGACAGGACAAGCCTCCATCCTCTGCAGGGGTATACATAATCCCTTGTAATGACTGCAACAAATTATACGTGGGCGAAACATCAAGAGACCTCCAAACACGTATTTCAGAACACCAATATGCAAGCAGGACTGACGATACAAGGAATGCCTGTGTACAACATCGCAATTCACACAACCATTTAATTAACTACAGAAACTCAAGACTTATAGCCACAGAAGACAACACTCAATACAGAAGAATCCTGGAATCATCGTTTATCTCTATAACCAACAATTTCAACCAGAACAATGGCTTCTATAACATAGCTGAACCACTCGCCAAGAAACTTCTTCATCGCTATCCCACATAAGAACATAGAACACTGCAGAAGGTCTACTCACAACTTGTCCAATATCCCCGCCTAGCTACCCAAGACTCTACAACCCCACCCGGTAGATCATCTGATGCAGCAATCTTCACCTGACCTCAACGTTCTGAACTATAAATACTCCCGTACCTTCCAACCCCAGGTAGATCCGTGTGTGACTTGAAAAAGCCCACTGCGTGGGTGAAACGTTGTCAATAAAGGATCACATTATACTGCATTTGTGTTTATATTTCCATTGTGTCGGTATTTTATACCATTTATTTCCATCAATCTCCTTGTGATTGAAATCACCCATAACTAGTAACTTTGCTCCCCCCATGTGTGCTCTCCTGGCCACCTCGGCTAGTGTGTCGACCATTGCTCTGTTGCTCTCATCGTATTCTTCTCTTGGCCTCCTGCAGTTCTGTGGTGGGTTGTACATTACTGCAATTATCACCTTATGTCCCTCAGACTGGATTGTTCCTACTAAGTAGTCCCTTTCGCCCGTGCCATCCATTCCTTCCATTTTCTCAAACCCCACTGGTTTTTAATGAGCAGTGCAACTCCTCCTCCCCTTCTCCTCCCTCTGTCTTTCCTGAGGATTTGATATCCGGATGGAAAGATTGAATCTGTTATTATTCTGGTGAGTTTTGTTTCTGTGAGTGCAATTATGTCTGTGGATGTCTCCTTGATTATTTCGTGCCACTCCTCATACTTATTTGTTATTCCATCTGCATTTGTATACCACACCTTCAACTTCTTTTCTAAGATTGTGTTCTGGGAGGTGTATTGGGGTTGGGGAAGTAGGAGGCCTGATAAGGAACTATGGGTGGTTGCTGTGGGGGTGGAGTTTGTAATGCAGTGGGCGGCGGCATTGGATGTGGCATGGGTGTTTTGGTTTAGAGTGTTTGGTTGCACTGGGGTTGACCTGGTTGGGAGGCTTCTATAGGAAGTTGTGAGGGAGGCTGTATTTGATCTTCCTGTGTCTGGGATCTCCTGTCTGTCTTCTCCATCCCCTCTCTTTCCTCCTTTCGCCTTTGTACCATCTCTCTCTGTCTCTGCCTTTCTGCTTGTGTTCTGTCGCGGTCGAGATACACCTTCCTGTATGCCGGTATGTCCCTTAATCGTGCAGGATCCTGTTCTGAGTCGATTCTGCCTTGAAGGTCACTTTCACTGGCCGGGTTCTTTTTTTTACAAACCCCCCTATTCTCCGAAAATTTTCCAGCTGGGTCATGTCGTCTTCTCCTATTGCTTTCATGATGCTTTCAATTGCTTTTTTTCTCCTTGTTTTCTTGCTTCATATGTTTCCCCTTCAACTTCCTGGAGCCCATACACAAAGACTGACCTCATTCTTTCATTCTCCCACTGCATATCCCTGTGCATCCTCTCATTCAATTTGATTTCCTCCATTTCAGCTTTCCTTTCTTCAGTTTCACTAGCTAATGTACTTGTGCTCAGTGGCCTGTCATTTTCCCTTCTCGGCTTTCCCTGGGCTCTGCTGTGGTCTGTTAGGGCCTCCACATATAGCATAGCTCTTTCATTTACTACAGTCTCCACTGATTGAGCTTCTACATGCAGTTTTGCTCCTTCTTTCCCTACAGTCCCCTTATTTGTGGCTGAGCCTCTTCACTGGTCGCTACTAGGTCACTCTCCCTGAACCGTGACCTTTATCATACCTCTGCTTAAAGCTATGTATGGATCCTGCCTCCACTATATCGCTTCCCAAGCTATTCCACTTCCTGACTACTCTGTGGCTGAAGAAGTACTTCCTAACATCCCTGTGATTCATCTGTGTCGTCAACATCCAACTGTGTCCCCTTGTTGCTGTGTCCCATCTTTGGAACATTCTGTCTTTGTCCACCATGTCAATTCCTCTCAGTATTTTGTATGTCGTTATCATGTCCCCCCTATCTCTCCTGTCCTCCAGTGTCGTCAGGTTGATTTCCGTTAACCTCTCCTAGTAGGACATACCTGTTAGCTCTGGGACTAGTCTTGTTGCAAACCATTGCACTTTCTCTAGTTTCTTTACGTGCTTAGCTAGGTGTGGGTTCCAGACTGGTGCCGCATTCTCCAACATGGGCCTAACATGTACGGTGTACAGGGTCCTGAACGATTCCTTATTAAGATGTCGGAATGCTGTTCTGAGGTTTGCAAGGCACCCATATGCTGCAGCAGTTATTTGGTTGATGTGCGCTTCAGGAGATGTGCCTGGTGTTATACTCACCCAAGATCTTTTTCCTTGAGTGAGGTTTGCAGTCTCTGGCCCCCTAGACTGCATTCTATCTGCGATCTAATTTGTCCTTCCCCAATCTTCATGACTTTGCACTTGGTGGGATTGAACTCCAGGAGCCAATTGCTGGACCAGGTCTGCAGCCTGTCCAGATCCCTTTGTAGTTCTGCCTGGTCTTCAATCGAATGAATTCTTCTCATCAACTTCACGTCATCTGCAAACAGGGACACTTCGGAGTTTATTCCTTATGTCATGTCGTTCACAAATACCAGAAACAGCACTAGTATTAGGACTGACCCCTGTGGGACCCCGCTGGTCACAGGTGCCCACTCTGACATCTCGCCACTTACCATGACTCTCTGCCGTCTTCCTGACAAGTATTACCTGATCCACTGTAGTGCCTTCCCTGTTATCCCTGCTTGGTCCTCAAGTTTTAGCACTAATCTCTTGTGTGGAACTGTGTCAAACGCCTTCTTGCAGCCCAAGAAAATGCAATCCACCCACCCGTCTCTCTCTTGTCTTACTGCTGTCACCATGTCATAGAACTCCAGTATGTTTGTGACACAGGATTTCCCATCCCTGAAACCATGTTGACTGCTGTTGATGAGATCATTCCTTTCTAGGTGTTCCACAATTCTTCTGATTATCTTCTCCATGACTTTGCACACTATACATGTCAGTGACACTGGTCTGTAGTTTAGTGCTTCATGTCTGTCTCCTTTTTTAAAGATTGGGACTACATTTGCTGTCTTCCATGCCTCAGGCAATCTCCCTGTTTCGATAGATGTATTGAACATTGTTGTTAGGGGTACACATAGCGCCTCTGCTCCCTCTCTCAGGACTCATGGAGAGATGTTATCTGGCCCCATTGCCTTTGAGGTATCTAGCTCACCCAGAAGCCTCTTCACTTCTTCCTCGGTTGTGTGTACCGTGTCCAGCACTTGATGGTGTACCCCACCTCTCCGTCTTTCTGGAGCCCCTTCTGTCTACTCTGTGAACACTTCTTTGAATCTCTTGTTGAATTCCTCACATACTTCACGGTCATATCTTGTTGTCTCTCCTTCTTCCTCCCTTAGCCTGATTACCTGGTCTTTGACTGTTGTTTTCCTCCTGATGTGGCTGTATAACTGCTTCGGGTCAGATTTGACTTTTGCTGCTATGTCGTTTTCATATTGTCGTTGGGCCTCCCTATTTCTACTCTAATTCTGGTAATAGCTTGTGTGTTGGTGTGTGTGTGTGTGTGTGTGTGTGTGTGTGTGTGTGTGTGTGTGTGTGTGTGTGTGTGTGTGTGTGTGTGTGTGTGTGTGTGTGTGTGTGTGTGTGTGTGTGTGTGTACATGTGTATGTATGTGCGTGTGTGTGTGTGTGTGCGTGTGAATGTGTGTGTGTGTGTGTGTGTGTGTGTGTGTGTGTGTGTGTGTGTGTGTGTGTGTGTGTGTGTGTGTGTGCGTGTGTGTACTCACCTACTCACCTAATTGTGGTTGCAGGGGTCGAGACACAGCTCCTGGCCCCGTCTCTTCACTGATTGCTACTGGGCCCTCTCTCTCCCTGTTCCATTAGCTTTATCAAACCTCGTCTAAAAACTGGTGTGTGTCTGTGTATGTGCGGGTACTCACCTATTTGTACTCATCTAATTGTGGTTGCAAGGGTCGAGTCATATCTCCTGGCCCCGCCTCTTCACTAATTTCTACTGGGTCCTCTCTCTCCCTGCTCCATGAGATTTATCAAACCTCGTCTTAAAACTATGTATGGTTCCCGCCTCCACTACATCACTTTCTAGCTATTCCACTGCCTGACAATTCTATGACTGAAGAAATACTTCTTAACATCCTTTTGACTCATCTGAGTCTTCAGCTTCCAATTGTGACCTCTTGTTTCGGTGTCCCCTCTCTGGAACATCCTGTCTTTTTCCACCTTGTCTATTCTGCGTATATGTTATATGTCGTTATCATGTGTCCCCTGACCCTCCTGTCCTCCAGTGTCGTCAGCCGATTTCCCTTAACCTTTGCTCATAGGACATTCCCCTTAGCTCTGGAACTAACCTTGTCGCGAACCTTTGCACTTTCTCTAATTTCTTGACGTGCTTGATCAAGTGCGGATTCCAAACAGGTGCTGCATACTCCAGTATGGGCCTGACATACTCGGTGTACAGTGTCTTGAACGATTCCTTACTAAGGTATGGGAACGCTGTTCTCAGGTTTGCCAGGCGCCCATATGCTGTAGCAGTTATCTGGCTGATGTGTGCTTCCAGAGACATGCTCGTTGTTATACTCACCCCTAGATCTTTCTCCTTGAGCGAGGTTTGCAGTCTTTGGCCACCTAGCCTATACTCCGTGTGCGCTCTTCTGTGCCCTTCCCCGATCTTCATGACTTTGCATTTGGCATGGTTAAATTCGAGAAGCCAGTTGCTGGACCAGGTGTTCAGTCTGGCCAGGTCTCTTTGAAGTCCTGCCTGATCCTCATCTGATTTAATTCTCCTCATTAACTTCACTTCATCTGCGAACAGGGAGACTTCTGAGCCTAACCCTTCTATCATGTCCTTCACAATGCCAAAAATAGCACTGGTCCTAGGACCGATCCCTGTGGGGCCCAGCTCGTCACAGGTGCCCAGTGTGATACCTTATCACGTACCATGACTCGTTGTTGCCTCCTTGTCAGGTATTCTCTGATCCATTGCAGTGCCCTTCCTGTTATATGCGATTGATCCTCTAGCTTCTGCACTAATCTCTTGTGAGGAACTGTATCAAAGGCCTTCTTGCAGTCCAAGAAGATGCAATCAACCCAGCCCTCTTTCGTGTCTTACTTCTGTTACTTTATCATAAAACTCCAGAAGGTTTGTGACACAAGGTTTGCCTTCCATGAATTCATGCTGGTTATCGTTTATACTCTTGTTCCATTCCAGGTGCTCCACCACTCTCCACCTAATAATCTTCTCCATACCTTTGCATACTATACACCTCAGTGACACAGGTCTATAGTTTAGTGCCTCTTTTCTGTCTCCTTTTTTTAAAAATGGGAACTACATTTGCCGTCTTCCATACCTCAGGTAGTTGCCAAGTTTCCAGGGATGTGTTGAAGATTGTGGTAAGTGTCACTCACAGCATATCTGCTCCCTCTCTAAGTACCCACGGGGAGATGTTGTCCGGTCCCATTGCCTTTGAGGTATCGATGTCCCTTAGCAGCTTCTTCACCTCCTCCTCATTGGTATGTATGTCATGCAACACTTGTTGGTATATTCCTTGCTGGTGTCTACCTCTGTTCTGTCCCCCCAGAGGCCTTCCTCTCTCCACTGTAAATACTTCCTTAAATCTCATGTTGAGCTCCCCACATACCTCTTGATCGCTTCTTGTGAGTTCCTCAGCGTCTTTCCTCAGCCTAATCACCTGGTCTTTGACTGGTGTCTTCCTCCTAATGTGGCTATACAGCAGTTTCGGGTCAGACTTGAATTTCGATGCTATTTCGTTTTCGTACTGTCACTGGGCTTCTTATCTGTGCATACTCGTTTCTGGCTCATCTACTGATCTCCTTATTTTCCTGGGTCCTTTGCCTCCTGTACCTTTTCCATTCTCTGGTGCACTTAGTTTTTGCCTCCCTACACCTTTGGGTAAACCAAGGACTCGCTTTGGTCTTCCTATTATTTCTATTTCCCTTGGGAACAAACCTTTCCTCTGCCTCCTTGCACTTTGTTGTTACATATTCCTTCATCTCGTTTACTGATTTTCCTTCCAGTTCTCTCTCCCACTGAACCTCCTGCGGGAAGTTCCTCATACCTGTGTAGTCCTCCCTTTTATAGTTTGGCTTTTCCCATTCAATTCCTGTTACCCTCTCCACTTGTAACTCTACTATATAATCAAAACTCAACCACGTGATCGCTAGCTCCAAGGGACCTCTCGTAAGTGATGTCCTCAATGTCTGAACTGCTCAGGGTGAACACGGGATCCAGTCTTGCTGGCTCATCCTCCCCTCTCTCTCTGATAGTGTCCCAGACATGTTGATGCATTAGGTTTTCAAGTACCACATCCATCATCTTGGCTCTCCATGTTTCGGGGTCCCCCTTGTGGCTCCAGGTTTTCCCAGTCGATCTCCCTGTAGTTGAAATCGCCCATTGCCAGTAACTTTGTTTTGCTCGAGTGAGCTCTTCTTGCCACCTCAGCCAGTGTGTCCACCATCGTTCTGTTGTTTTCCTGTAGTCCTCTCTTGGCCTCCTGCAGTTCTGTGATGGGTTATACATCACTCCAAAGACTACTTTACGTTCTCCAGACTGAACTGTACCTACCATATAGTCCCTTTCTCCAATCACGTACATGCTTTCCATTTCCTCAAATCCCCATTGTTTTTTTATGAGCAATGCAACCCCTCCTTCTCTACACCTTCTATCTTTCCTCAGGATCTGCTATCCTGGCGGAAAGATTGCGTCTGTTATTGTCTCAGCGAGTTTCGTTTATGTGATTGCTATGATTTCTGTGGATTTCTCGCTGATTCTTTAGTACCACTCCTCATATTTATTCGTTACTCTGTCTGCATTTGTGTACCAAACCTTCAGCTTCTTTTCAATCACTGTGGTCTTGGGAGAATATTATGATTGTGGGAGTGGGAGCCTTGGTGGGGGCCTATGTGGGGCTGTGGTGTGAGTGGGGTTTGTGGTAAGAGGGTGGGGTCAGAATGCCCATAGGGGGCAGCTGTAGGGGTGAGGTTTGTAATGCGGGGGTTGTTGGCAGAGGGAACAGTGTGTGGGTTTTTGTTTAAATTGCTCAGTTGCTTTGAGATTGTCGTGGTTGGAGTCCTTCTGCAGAAGTTTCTAAAATGTGTGTTTGCCCTTCCTCCTGTGTCTGGGTCCTGCTCATCTTCATCATTGCCTCTCCTTCATTCTTGCGTCTCTGTACCCTCTCTCTCAGTGTAGTCCTTTCTTCTTGTGTTCTGTCGTGATCGAGGTACACTCTCTGGTACTCCAGTTTGTCCCTCAGTCTTGCTTTCTCTTGCAGGATCCTGGTTCCAGCTGATTCTTCCTCGAAAATTACTTTGACAGGCCGTTTCTTTCCACTCGCAAACCACCCAATTCTCCGAAAATTTGTCACCTGGGTCATATCGCCCTCACCTATTGTTTTGATGATGCCTTTTGTGTGTGTGTGTGTGTGTGTGTGTGTGTGTGTGTGTGTGTGTGTGTGTGTGTGTGTGTGTGTGTGTGTGTGTGTGTGTGCACCTGCGTATATATACAAGTGTGTGTAATGCTCCCGATTTCCCAATTTTCGACACTCAGTCTTGGCATGTCAGTCTATCACTCTGGGGTGAGGGGGTAATGCCAGTTAGGTCAAAGCACTCTGACACTCTTGGGAAGGTTATTAGCATCTCTAGTGTCTCTGGTTGACGTCTACGAGGTGCCGGAAATTACCAGATAAAGGACACAAGACGCAGGAGGTTGCTCTCCCTGCCTCCTAATTGCCACCTTTATCTATATTTTAAAGGTAATTGTTGTGCGTGAGTACCCGTGGCTGTACGTGGAATTACGTGGGGATGTATGTGGGAGTACATGAGAGTATACTGGAGAATGTGGAAAAAGACAGAGAGGGTAAGCACACACATACTCCATTATACGCATGCTCCGTTATACGCATACTCCAGAAAACACATTCTCCAGAAAATGAAACCTCCAGATATACTCTGGCATGCTCTGGCATGTTTTAATTCTGACTCCTAAAAAACAATAAATCATCCCCGCTCAGGGTAAATTCAAAGTTGAGTGGAATTTGCCTTGAGTGGGGAACAATTATTGGTTTTTAATAGGAGTCATAATTAAAACATGCCAGAGTATGCCAAAGTATATCTGGAGGTTTCATTTTCTGGAGAATGTGTTTTCTGGAATATACGTATAATGCAGTATGTGTGGTGCATTATCTAGGGCCAACTTCTGAGTAGTAGTAATAGTAGTAATAGTAGTAGTAGTAGTAGTAGTAGTAGTAGTAGTAGTAGTAGTAGTAGTAGTTGTTGTTGTTGTTGTTGTTATAGTATTATTATTATCATTAGTTTTGTTATTGTAATAGTAGTAGTAGTAGTAGTAGTAGTAGTAGTAGTAGTAGTAGTAGTAGTAGTAGTAGTAGTAGTAGTAGTAATAGTAGTAGTAGTAGTAGTAGCAGTAGTAATAGCAGTAGTAGTAATAGTAGTAATAATAGTAGTGGTGGTATTTACGGTGGTGTCCCAGCCTTTACGGTGGTGTCCCAGCCTTTACGGTGGTGTCCCAGCCTTTACGGTGGTGTCCCAGCCATTATTCTATGGATAGTTGGCTTTATAATAGTATAGCAGAAGGTTCTCTCCTTACCTTCCACTCCCTCCGGCCAGTAAATCTCCAGGACAAATACTGGCTAACGATACAAAATTTTATTTACAAGATTTCGTCCTCAGTAGAGCTCTATGAAATCAAATTACTTGATGGAGCTCTATTTAGAGCCCAGAGTTCAGAGGTTATTTATTTCACCTGAGATGATCTGGGCTAGTTCATCTGATTAAATTTTTTTGTACTGCATTTCCTGAATCCCTGAGCTCGTGTTAATTAGCACAAGGAGTGGTGGCGATTCGAGCCTCCGTACACGATCGACAGCCTGATCTGTAACCAGTCAGACTGTTGGTGATAGCCAGTTAAGCTTATTGTAAGGCGGGTAAAGAAAGATTTTACACTACACCTGTTGGTTCTCTTGTAGTCACCATTGCTCTCTTCCTGCTCACCAAATCCCCACACTTATGACAAGTCTTGTGACGATGCTGCGGCCCTGAAACATTGTCAAGTCACAGATGAGGCGAGAAAAGTAGAAAAACGTCGTCATAATTATCTCCTAAGTAAAGATGTTTTGAGTGTGAATTGTTCCAGCCAAAGTATTGTTCCATCCACAGTTTTGTTCCAGCCACAGTTTTGTTCCTGCCATAGTATTTTTCCAGCCACAGTATTGTTCCAGCCACAGTATTGTTCCAGCCATGGTATTGTTCCTGGCATAGTATTGTTCCAGCCACAGTATTGTTCCATCCACAGTTTTGTTCGAACCACAGTTTTGTTCCTGCCATAGTCTTCTTCCAGCCATAGTATCGTTCCAGCCACAGTATTGTTCCATCCACAGTTTTGTTCCAGCCACAGTATTATTCCAGCCACAGAATTGTTCCAGCCACAGTTTTGTTCCAGCTACAGTTTTGTTCCAGCCATGGTATTGTTCCAGCCACAGTATTGTTCCAGCCATAGTATTGTTCCAGCCACAGTTTTGTTCCTGCCATAGTATTGTTACAGCCACAGTATTGTTCCAGACACAGTTTTGTTCCTGCCATAGTAATGTTCCAGCCACAGTATTGGTTCAGCCACAGTTTTGTTCCAGCCATAGTATTGTTCCAGCCACAGTTTTGTTCATGCCATAGTATTGTTCCAGCCATAGTATTGTTCAAGCCACAGTATTGTTCCAGACATGGTATTGTTCCAGCCATAGTATTGTTCTAGCCACAGTTTTGTTCCTGCCATAGTATTGTTCCAGCCATAGTATTGATCTAGCCACAGTTTTGTTCCCGCCATAGTATTGCTCCAGCCACAGTATTGTTCCAGCCACAGTATTGGTCCAGCCATGGTATTGGTCCAGCCATGGTATTGTTTTAGCCATAGTATTGTTCCAGCCACAGTATTGTTCCAGCCACAGTATTGTTCCAGCCACAGTATTGGTCCAGCCATGGTATTGTTTTAGCCATAGTATTGTTCCAGCCACAGTATTGTTCCAGCCATAGTATTGTTCCAGCCACAGTATTGTTCCAGCCACAGTATTGTTCCAGCCACAGTATTGTTCCAGCCATAGTATTGTTCCAGCCATAGTATTGTTCCAGCCATAGTATTGTTCTAGCCACAGTATTGTTTCAGCCACAGTTTTGTTCCAGCCACAGTATTGTTCCAGCCATAGTATTGTTCCAGCCATAGTATTGTTTCAGCCACAGTATTATTCCAGCCATAGTATTGTTCCAGCCACAGTTTTGTTCTAGCCACAGTATTGTTTCAGCCACAGTAATGTTCCAGCCACAGTATTGTTCCAGCCATAGTATTGTTCGAGCCACAGTTGTGTCCAAGCCACAGCTTTGTTCCAGTCATAGTATTGTTCCAGCCACAGTATTGTTCCAGCCATGGTATTGTTCCAGCCAGAGCATTGTTCTAGCCACAGTATTGTTCCAGCCATAGTATTGTTCCAGCCATGGTATTGTTTTAGCCATAGTATTGTTCTAGCCACAGTTTTGTTCCAGCCACAGTATTGTTCCAGCCATAGTATTGTTCCAGCCACAGTTTTGTTCCAGCCACAGTTTTGTTCCAGCCACAGTATTGTTCCAGCCACAGTATTGTTGCAGCCACAGTTTTGTTCCAGCAACAGTTGTGTCCAAGCCACAGCTTTGTTCCAGTCATAGTATTGTTTCAGCCACAGTTTTGTTCCAGCCACAGTATTGTTCCAGCCATAGCATTGTTCTAGCCACAGTATTGTTCCAGCCACAGTATTGCTCCAGCCATGGTATTGTTTCAGCCATAGTATTGTTCTAGCCACAGTATTGTTTCAGCCACAGTATTGTTCCAGCCACAGTATTGTTCCAGCCACAGTTTTGTTCCAGCCACAGGTTTGTTCCAGCCACAGTATTGTTCCAGCCCCAGTATTGTTGCAGCCACAGTTTTGTTCCAGCAACAGTTTTGTCCAAGCCACAGCTTTGTTCCAGTCATAGTATTGTTCCAGCCACAGTATTGTTCCAGCCACAGTATTGTTTCAGCCACAGTATTGTTCCTGCCACAGTATTGTTCCTGCCACAGTATTGTTCCTGCCACAGTATTGTTCCTGCAACAGTATTGTTCCTGCCATAGTATTGTTCCTGCCACAGTATTGTTCATGCCACAGTATTGTTCCTGCCACAGTATTGTTCCTGCCATAGTATTGTTCATGCCACAGTATTGTTCCTGCCACAGTATTGTTCCTGCCACAGTATTGTTCCTGCCACAGTATTGTTCCTGCCACAGTATTGCTCCTGCAACAGTATTGCTCCTGCCACAGTATTGTTCCAGCCACAGTATTGTTCCTGCCATAGTATTGTTCCAGCCACAGTATTGTTCCTGCCACAGTATTGTTCCTGCCACAGTATTGTTCCTGCCACAGTATTGTTCCTGCCACAGTATTGTTCCTGCCACAGTGTTGTTTCAGCCACAGTGTTGTTCAAACCACAGTATTGTTCCAGCCATAGCATTGTTCCAGCAACGGTTTTGTTCCAGCCACAGTTTTGTTCCAGCCACAGTATTGTTCCAGCCACAGTTTTGTTCCAGCAATAGTATTGTTCCAGCCACAGTATTGTTCCAGCCATAGTGTTGTTCCAGCCACAGTATTGTTCCAGCCACAGTATTGCTTCAGCCACAGTATTGTTCCAGCCTCAGTATTTTTCCAGCCACAGTATTGTTTCAGCCACAGTATTGTTCCAGCCACAGTATTGTTCCAGCGACAGTTTTGTTCCAGCCAGAGTATTGTCCCAGCCACAGTATTGTTTCAGCCACAGTATTGTTTCAACCATAGTATTGTTCCAGCCATAGTATTGTTTCAGCCATAGCATTGTTCCAGCCACAGTATTGTTCCAGCTATAGTATTGTTCCAGCCATAGTATTGTTCCTGCCACAGTATTGTTTCAGCCACAGTATTGTTCCAGACACAGAATTGTTCCAGCCATAGTATTGTTCCGGTTATAGTATTGTTCCTGCCACAGTATTGTTCCAGCCATAGTATTGTTCCAGCCACAATATTGTTCCAGCCACAGTATTGTTTCAGCCACAGTACTGTTTCAGCCACAGTATTGTTTCAGCCACAGTATTGTTCCAGCCACAGTATTGTTCCAGCCATAGTATTGTTCGAGCCACAGTTTTGTTCCAGCCACAGTTTTGTTCCAGCCACAGTATTGTTCCAGCCACAGTATTGTTCCAGCCACAGTATTGTTCCAGCCACAGTATTGTTCCAGCCACAGTATTGTTGCTGCCACAGCATTGTTGCAGCCACAGTAATGTTGCAGCCACAGTATTGATCCAGCCATAGTATTGTTCCAGGAACAGTTTTGTTCCAGCCACAGTTTTGTTCCAGTCATAGTATTATTCCAGCCACAGTATTGCTTCAGCCACAGTTTTGTTCCTGCCACAGTATTGTTCCTGCCACAGTATTGTTCCTGCCACAATATTGTTCCTGCAACAGTATTGCTCCTGCCACAGTATTGTTCCAGCCACCTCTTCCTCCTCCTGCACCTCCTCCTCCTCCTCCTCCTCCTGCACATCCTCCTCCTCCTCCACCTCCTCCTCCTCCTCCTCCTCCTCCTCCTCCACCTGCACCTCCTCCTCCTCCTGCATCTCCTCCTCTTCCCCTTGCACCTCCTTCTTCTCTTGTACCCCTTCCTCCTTCTCTTGCACCTCATCCTCCTCCTAACTCCTCCTCCTCTTGCACCTCCTCCTCCTCATCTTTCTCCTCTTTCTTCTACTCATCCTTTTGTTCCTCGTCCTCATCTTTCATCTCCTCCTGCTCCTGGTCCTCCACCTCTTTATCGTTCTCCTGCTCCTGTTTCTCCTCCTTTTTCTTCTCCTCCTCATAACTAGCTCATTCAGATGACTGCTGACAATAGTCTCGCTAACATTCCATTGCAGTTATAGTTGTAACTACTGCCAGTAATTCCGCCATTGGTTGCCAGCCGAGGCACTTCCAGTTCCTAACTACCGCCCACCGTCTCTCTGAACCCAAAATTGGATGGTATCTTGATATTAAGTGGTTGTGAGTTGGAGAGGCGAGAGAAGTGGTTCAGGTGGAAGAGCTGGTGTGTGTATATCGAAGTATAGGAAGATGCTACTATGTACTATGTGGGATATTTTTGTTCGATCGAACGAAGGCCAAAATGTGCCCAGTTAAATGCTAGATTCACACATATTTCCATGACTCTTACGGGCATAGCGCTTCCTACTCATATATATACCTGGAGTTTACCTGGAGAGGGTTTCGGGGGTCAACGTCCCAGCGGCCCAGTCTGAGACCAGGCCTCATGGTAGATCAGGGCTTGATCAACCAGACTGTTACTGCTGGCCCCACGCAAGCTGACGTACGTACCACAGCCCGTTTGGTCAGGTACTGACTTTAAGTGCCTGTCCAGTGCCTTCTTGAAGACAGCCAGGGGTCTATTGGCAATCCCCCTTATGTATACTGGAAGTCAATTGAACAGTCTTGGGCCCCGGACACTTAATGTGTTGTCTCTCAATGAACTCATGGCGCCCCTGCTTTTCATCGGGGGAAATGTTGCATCTGGTGCCGAGTCTTTTACTTTCATAGTGATTTTCGTGTGCAGATTTGGTGCCAATCCCTCCAGGACCCTCCAAGTGTATATTATCATGTACCTCTTTCGCCTGCGTTCGAGGGAATACAGATCAAGCACCTTCAACCGTTCCCAGTAATTTAAGTGCCTTATCGTACTTATGTGTGCGGTTAAAGTTCTTTGTACACTCTCCAGGTCTGCAATGTCGCCAGCCTGGAAGGGGGGCGTTAGTGTACAGTAGTAGTCCAGCCTAGAGAGCAAAAGAGATTTGAAGAGAATCGTCATGGGGCTGGCGTCCCTAATTTGGAAGTTTCTCATTATCCACCACATCATTTTCCTAGCGGATGAGGTAGACACATTGTTGTCGTCTTTGAAGGCGAGATCCTCTGACATTATCACTCCCAGGTAGTTCATATTGCTTTTCCGCTCTATTGTACGGTTAGAATTTGTCGTATACCCTGATACATTTTTAATTTCTTCAAGTTTCCCACATCTGAATAGTTGAAATTTCTCCTCGTTGAGCTTCATATTGTTTTGAGTGGCCCATTTAAAGATTTGGTTGATGACCGCTTGGAGTCTCGCGGTGTCTTCGATGGAGGTCACTGCCATGGTAATCCGGGTGTCATCCGCAAAGACGACACGGAGCCATGGCTACATCTGTCTATGTCAAATACATATCTATATATATATATATATATATATATATATATATATATATATATATATATATATATATATGTATATATATATATATATATATATATATATATATATATATATATACATATATATATATATATGTGCCAAGGACCTATCCAAGTTGGGTCGGCGCGCGTCAGGTGTTTAACCGGGGGGGGATCTGATAGTGAGGTGCCGGCCAGACCCCTTATATAGCTTCCTTGGATGCTTTACTTTCATAGTTCCTTGATAATGTGAGTAGTCACGAAAGCGCTTGGAATTTCTCTATTCTTTCAGAGTGGTTGTTTTGCATATATAGATATATATATATATATATATATATATATATATATATATATATATATATATATATATATATAAATATATATATATATATATATATATATATATATATATATATATATATATATATATATATATATATATATATATATATATATATATATATATATATATATACATATACATGTGTATTTATATATATATATATATATATATATATATATATATATATATATATATATATATATATATATTATCACACTGGCCGATTCCCACCAAGGCAGGGTGGCCCGAAAAAGAAAAACTTTCACCATCATTCACTCCATCACTGTCTTGCCAGAAGGGTGCTTTACACTACAGTTTTTAAACTGCAACATTAACACCCCTCCTTCAGAGTGCAGGCACTGTACTTCCCATTTCCAGGACTCAAGTCCGGCCTGCCGGTTTCCCTGAACCCCTTCATAAATGTTACTTTGCTCACACTCCAACAGCACGTCAAGTATTAAAAACCATTTGTCTCCATTCACTCTTATCAAACACGCTCACGCATGCCTGCTGGAAGTCCAAGCCCCTTGCACACGAAACCTCCTTTACCCCCTCCCTCCAACCTTTCCTAGGCCGACCCCTACCCCGCCTTCCTCCCACTACAGACTGATACACTCTTGAAGTCACTTTGTTTCGCTCCATTCTCTCTACATGTCCGAACCACCTCAACAACCCCTCCTCAGCCCTCTGGACAACAGTTTTGGTAATCCCGCACCTCCTCCTAACTTCCAAACTACGAATTCTCTGCATTATATTCACTCCACACATTGCCCTCAGACATGACATCTCCACTGCCTCCAGCCTTCTCCTCGCTGCAACATTCATCACCCATGCTTCACACCCATATAAGAGCGTTGGTAAAACTATACTCTCATACATTCCCCTCTTTGCCTCCAAGGACAAAGTTCTTTGTCTCCACAGACTCCTAAATGCACCACTCACTCTCTTCCCCTCATCAATTCTATGATTCACCTCATCTTTCCTAGACCCATCCGCTGTCACGTCCACTCCCAAATATCTGAATACATTCACCTCCTCCATACTCTCTCCCTCCAATCTGATATTCAATCTTTCATCACCTAATCTTTTTTTATTCTCGTAACCTTACTCTTTCCTGTATTCACCTTTAACTTTCTTCCCTTGCACACCCTACCAAATTCATCCACCAATCTCTGCAACTTCACTTCAGAATCTCCCAAGAGCACAGTGTCATCAGCAAAGAGCAGCTGTGACAACTCCCACTTTGTGTGTGATTCTTTATCTTTTAACTCCACGCCTCTTGCCAAGACCCTCGCATTTACTTCTCTTACAACCCCATCTATAAATATATTAAACAACCACGGTGACATCACACATCCTTGTCTAAGGCCTACTTTTACTGGGAAATAATTTCCCTCTTTCCTACATACTCTAACCTGAGCCTCACTATCCTCGTAAAAACTCTTCACTGCTTTCAGTAACCTACCTCCTACACCATACACCTGCAACATCTGTCACATTGTCCCCCTATCCACCCTGTCATACGCCTTTTCCAAATCCATAAATGCCACAAAGACCTCTTTAGCCTTATCTAAATACTGTTCACTTATATCTTTCACTGTAAACACCTGGTCCACACACCCCCTACCTTTCCTAAAGCCTCCTTGTTCATCTGCTATCCTATTCTCCGTCTTACTCTTAATTCTTTCAATAATAACTCTACCATACACTTTACCAGGTACACTCAGCAGACTTATCCCCCTATAATTTTTGCACTCTCTTTTATCCCCTTTGGATTTATACAAAGGAACTATACATATATATATATATATATATATATATATATATATATATATATATATATATATATATATATATATATATATATATATATATATGTCGTGCCGAATATAGGTTCAGAATGATATTGGCGAAATTATTGCATACACAAATTTTCACTTGTCCCATATGGCAAGGTGAGCGTTGCTATTTAAGCCAAGATCTCAAATTCTGCCTATTCGGCACGACATATATATATATATATATATATATATATATATATATATATATATATATATATATATATATATATATATATATATATATATATATATATATATATATATATATATATATATATATATATATATATATATATATACATATATATATATATATATATATATATATATATATATATATATATATATATATATATATATATATATATATATATATATATATATATATATATATATATAGATACATATGTATGTATTTATGTATATATATATATATATATATATATATATATATATATATATACATAAATACATACATATCTATCTATCTATCTATATATATTTATATGTATATATTTATATGTATATATATATATGTATATATTTATATGTATATATATATATGTATATATATATATGTATATATTTATATGTATATATATATGTATATATATATGTATATATATATATGTATATATTTATATGTATATATATATGTATATATATATATATATGTATATATATATGTATGTATATATATGTATATATATATATATATGTATATATATGTATATATATATATATATATATATATATATATATATAAATATATATATATATATATATATATATATATATATATATATATATATATATATATTTATATGTATATATATATATATATATATATATATATATATATATATATATATATATATATATACATATATATATATATATGTATATATATATATATATACCAGCAATCCTACCATCATGCAAAACAGTTACAGGTTTTTGTTTCACAGTCATCTGGCAGGACGGTAGTAGGTTGGTAGACAGCAACCACCCAGGGAAGTACTACCGTCCTGCCAGATGACTGTGAAACAAAAACCTGTAACTGTTTTGCATGATGGTAGGATTGCTGGTTTCTTTTTCTGTCTCATAAACACGCTAGATAACAGGGATATCTTGCTACTCCTACTTACACTTTGGTCACACTTCACAGACACGCAAATGCATATATATATATACATACATCTAGGTTTTTCTCCTTTTTCTAAATAGCTCTTGTTCTTTTTTATTTCTTCTATTGTCCATGGAGAAGTGGAAAAGAATCTTTCCTCCGTAAGCCATGCGTGTCATATGAGGCGACTAAAATGCCGGGAGCAATGGGCTAGTAACCCCTTCTCCTGTATACATTTACTAAAAAAGAGAAGAAGAAAAACTTTATAAAATTGGGATGCTTAAATGTGCGTGGATGTAGTGCGGATGACAAGAAACAGATGATTGCTGATGTTATGAATGAAAAGAAGTTGGATGTCCTGGCTCTAAGCGAAACCAAGCTGAAGGGGGTAGGAGAATTTCAGTGGGGGGAAATAAATGGGATTAAATCTGGAGTATCTGAGAGAGTTAGAGCAAAGGAAGGGGTAGCAGTAATGTTAAATTATCAGTTATGGAAGGAGAAAAGAGAATATGAATGTGTAAATTCAAGAATTATGTGGATTAAAATAAAGGTTGGATGTGAGAAGTGGGTCATAATAAGCGTGTATGCACCTGGAGAAGAGAGGAATGCAGAGGAGAGAGAGAGAGATTTTGGGAGATGTTAAGTGAATGTATAGGAGCCTTTGAACCAAGTGAGAGAGTAATTGTGGTAGGGGACCTGAATGCTAAAGTAGGAGAAACTTTTAGAGAGGGTGTGGTAGGTAAGTTTGGGGTGCCAGGTGTAAATGATAATGGGAGCCCTTTGATTGAACTTTGTATAGAAAGGGGTTTAGTTATAGGTAATACATATTTTAAGAAAAAGAGGATAAATAAGTATACACGATATGATGTAGGGCGAAATGACAGTAGTTTGTTGGATTATGTATTGGTAGATAAAAGAAGGTATTGGGAAGATGGAGGGAATATTTTGAGGAATTGTTAAATATTGATGAAGATAGGGAAGCTGTGATTTCGTGTATAGGGCAAGGAGGAATAACATCTTGTAGGAGTGAGGAAGAGCCAGTTGTGAGTGTGGGGGAAGTTCGTGAGGCAGTAGGTAAAATGAAAGGAGGTAAGGCAGCCGGGATTGATGGGATAAAGATAGAAATGTTAAAAGCAGGTGGGGATATAGTTTTGGAGTGGTTGGTGCAATTATTTAATAAATGTATGGAAGAGGGTAAGGTACCTAGGGATTGGCAGAGAGCATGCATAGTTCCTTTGTATAAAGGCAAAGGGGATAAAAGAGAGTGCAAAAATTATAGGGGGATAAGTCTGTTGAGTGTACCTGGTAAAGTTTATGGTAGAGTTATAATTGAAAGAATTAAGAGTAAGACGGAGAAAAGGATAGCAGATGAACAAGGAGGCTTTAGGAAAGGTAGGGGGTGTGTGGACCAGGTGTTTACAGTGAAACATATAAGTGAACAGTATTTAGATAAGGCTAAAGAGGTCTTTGTGGCATTTATGGATTTGGAAAAGGCGTATGACAGGGTGGATAGGGGGGCAATGTGGCAGATGTTGCAAGTGTATGGTGTAGGAGGTAGGTTACTGAAAGCAGTGAAGAGTTTTTACGAGGATAGTGAGGCTCAAGTTAGAGTATGTAGGAAAGAGGGAAATTTTTTCCCAGTAAAAGTAGGCCTTAGACAAGGATGTGTGATGTCACCGTGGTTGTTTAATATATTTATAGATGGGGTTGTAAGAGAAGTAAATGCGAGGGTCTTGGCAAGAGGCGTGGAGTTAAAAGATAAAGAATCACACACAAAGTGGGAGTTGTCACAGTTGCTCTTTGCTGATGACACTGTGCTCTTGGGAGATTCTGAAGAGAAGCTGCAGAGATTGGTGGATGAATTTGGTAGGGTGTGCAAAAGAAGAAAATTAAAGGTGAATACAGGAAAGAGTAAGGTTATGAGGATAACAAAAAGATTAGGTGATGAAAGATTGAATATCAGATTGGAGGGAGAGAGTATGGAGGAGGTGAACGTATTCAGATATTTGGGAGTGGACGTGTCAGCGGATGGGTCTATGAAAGATGAGGTGAATCATAGAATTGATGAGGGAAAAAGAGTGAGTGGTGCACTTAGGAGTCTGTGGAGACAAAGAACTTTGTCCTTGGAGGCAAAGAGGGGAATGTATGAGAGTATAGTTTTACCAACGCTCTTATATGGGTGTGAAGCGTGGGTGATGAATGTTGCAGCGAGGAGAAGGCTGGAGGCAGTGGAGATGTCATGTCTGAGGGCAATGTGTGGTGTGAATATAATGCAGAGAATTCGTAGTTTGGAAGTTAGGAGGAGGTGCGGGATTACCAAAACTGTTGTCCAGAGGGCTGAGGAAGGGTTGTTGAGGTGGTTCGGACATGTAGAGAGAATGGAGCGAAACAGAATGACTTCAAGAGTGTACCAGTCTGTAGTGGAAGGAAGGCGGGGTAGGGGTCGGCCTAGGAAGGATTGGAGGGAGGGGGTAAAGGAGGTTTTGTGTGCGAGGGGCTTGGACTTCCAGCAGGCATGCGTGAGCGTGTTTGATAGGAGTGAATGGAGACAAATGGTTTTTAATACTTGACGTGCTGTTGGAGTGTGAGCAAAGTAACATTTATGAAGGGATTCAGGGAAACCGGCAGGCCGGACTTGAGTCCTGGAGATGGGAAGTACAGTGCCTGCACTCTGAAGGAGGGGTGTTAATGTTGCAGTTTAAAAACTGTAGTGTAAAGCACCCTTCTGGCAAGACAGTGATGGAGCGAATGATGGTGAAAGTTTTTCTTTTTCGGGCCAACCTGCCTTGGTGGGAATCGGCCAGTGTGATAATAAATATATATATATATATATATATATATATATATATATATATATATATATATATATATATATATATATATATATATATATATATATATATATATATATATATGTATATATATTAATATTTATGTATATATATATACATATATTTATATATATATTTGTATGCATATATATATATATATATTTTATATATATATATATATATATATATATATATATTTCTTTCAACACACCGGCCGTATCCCACCGAGGCGGGGTGGCCCAAAAGGAAAAACGAAAGTTTCTCCTTTTACATTTAGTAATATATACAGGAGAAGAGGTTACTAGCCCCTTGCTCCCGGCATTTTAGTTGCCTCTTACAACACGCATGGCTTACGGAGGAAGAATTCTGTTCCACTTCCCCATCTATATATATATATATATATGTATATAAACACTGATCTCTGGCTGAAGGAGACTCAGACCTACGCAGTACTTTTGTAAAGCACTGCGTACCTTGTTCCAAGGTTCGTAAGCTCGAGTCTCCTTCAGCCAGAGATCAGTGTTTGTGTATATTTCGCCTGCCCTTGCGAATTCCTTGTATATATATATATATATATATATATATATATATATATATATATATATATATATATATATATATATATATATATATATATATATATATTAGGAAGTAGGTTGGTAGACAGCAACCGCCCAGGAAGGTATTACCGTCCTGCCAAGTGAGTGTAAAATGAAAGCCTGTAATTGTTTTACATGATGGTAGGATTGCTGGTGTCTTTTGTCTGTCTCATAAACATTCAAAATTTCAGGTACGTATTGCTACTTCTACTTACACTTAGGTCACACTACACATACATGTACAAGCATATATATACACACCCCTCTGGGTTTTCTTCTATTTTCTTTCTAGTTCTTGTTCTTGTTTATTTCCTCTTATCTCCATGGGGAAGTGGAAAAGAATTCTTCCTCCGTATGCCATGCGTGTTGTAAGAGGCGACTAATATGTCGGGAACAAGGGCCTAGTAACCCCGTCTCCTGTATAAATTACTAAATTTAAAAAGGGAAACTTTCGTTTTTCATTTTTGGACCACCCTGCCTTGGTAAGGGGATACAGCTGGTTTGTTAATATATATATATATATATATATATATATATATATATATGTATATATATATTTATATATATATATATATATATATATATATATATTTATATATATATATTTATTTTTTATTATTTATTATCACACCGGCCGATTCCCACCAAGGCAGGGTGGCCCGAAAAAGAAAAACTTTCACCATCATTCACTCCATCACTGTCTTGCCAGAAGGGTGCTTTACACTACAGTTTTTAAACTGCAACATTAACACCCCTCCTTCAGAGTGCAGGCACTGTACTTCCCATCTCCAGGACTCAAGTCCGGCCTGCCGGTTTCCCTGAATCCCTTCATAAATGTTACTTTGCTCACACTCCAACAGCACGTCAAGTATTAAAAACCATTTGTCTCCATTCACTCCTATCAAACACGCTCACGCATGCCTGCTGGAAGTCCAAGCCCCTCGCACACAAAACCTCCTTTACCCCCTCCCTCCAACCCTTCCTAGGCCGACCCCTACCCCGCCTTTGCATATATATATATATATATATATGCAAAACAACCACTATGAAAGAATAGAGAAGTTCCAAGTTCCAAGTAAAGCATCAAAGGAACGTATGTAAAGGAGTAGCCCACACCTCACTATCAGATCCCACAACAAAGAAACACCTGACGCGAGACAGCAGGCCCGCCGGCCGAACTAGACAGGTTCTTCACACAACCCACCAACAAACTATTCTACCCAAGAAATAAGAAATTTAAAAAAAATATTATTTGTCCAGTGTATTATTAAATTCTTTCCAAATTCTATTAATTATAAATGGATCTAATTTATATAAACCAAAGGAAATAATCATATTATTGTCAAACCTGCTTTTTATGAAACAAGATTGAGTTATATTCTTGTCGAGCGTGGACTTGCTTGGTACTGCTTTCTCAACTTTTTGAAAATCAATTGGATGGTTAAAATCTCTTGCATGAATAAATAGAGCACTGGAATCTTGTCCAGTTCTAATGCTATATTTATGTTGTTTTAATCTTAGTTCGAGATTTTTACCAGTTTGACCGTAATAAACTTTATCGCAAATTTTACAAGGAATCTTATAGACACATCCATCAGCATTTTGGGGGGAATTCTTTATCAAAAGTTTTTTTACTCTCTCAAGATTTTTGAATACAACTTTAATATTAAAAGTCTTAAGAAGAGAAGGCATATCAACCAAGTTTTCATGGTAAAGGAGAACCAACATATTTTTAGTTGAATAAGGCTGGTTGTCCCTTTTTGGGTTGTAAAAAGTATTTCTAGCAACTTTGAAAGATTTATCAATTACATTTCTTGGGTATTTCAGATCATTAACTATTTCATAAATTTTGGATATTTCCTCATCTATGAACTCTGGACTACAAATTCGTAAAGCTCTCTAAAACATTGATAAGAAAACAGACAGTTTAACTCTATCTTGATGGGAAGAATAATACTTGACATAGAAACTCAGAAACAAACTACAAAGAAAATTAGACATTTTAATTGAAAATAGTGACTGGACAAAGCATGCTAATAATAATTTTGTAATTAACTTATCAGATGAAATTTTAGACAAACATACAACTGCTGCTCTAGGTTTTGGCCTAAGTTTTGCAACTTCAAAAAAACTTATTAATGTTGAAATTGCAAAAGCCTTTTGTAACTTTGAAAAATTTTCTGATTTATCCACTGATGAAATTAATATTAGTAAAGGAATGGTATATAGCTCTATGTTAAAACCAAACATTCCCAATTGCCCTCAAAGATTCTTTAAGTCTTATGATACACTTAATAACAATAAAAATTTGCGCCTTACTAAAGCAGATAAAATAAATGCAATAGTAATTATGAAAGAAAATGATTACCAAGAAAAAATAAATAATCTCTTAGATGATACTGAAACCTATTCTAAACTTAGGAAAAATCCCCTAGAAACCTTTAACAGCAATTTCAATAAAACAATAAAACTTCAACTGAAAGGCAAAGATGAATTAGTCAAACAATTTACTTCCACTAATCCATCTTTACCTTACATGTATGGACTAATAAAAACACACAAACCAGGGAATCCAGTCAGACCAATTATTAGCTCCATAGGGTCAGTTTCATATAAATTATCCAAATGGCTTGTTGATATTTTGAGCCCTATTGTTGGTTAATGTTAAAAACAACATAGATTTAGTTGATAAATTAAGCTCCTTGACTGACTTAAACGATTTTAACATGGTTAGTTTTGATGTTACTTCCTTGTTTACGAAAGTTCCTGTTGATGATTTATTAAGTTTCTTATCTGAAGAACTCGTTAATTATGATTTACCATTGCCAGTTCCTACTATCATTTAACATATTAAACTTTGCATTGTTGATGCAAAATTTGTATTTAATGATAAGTTTTACACTCAGAAGTTTGCTAGGGCAATGGGAAATCCTCTTTCACCTGTTCTTAGTAACCTATTCTTGGAATTTTTTGAAACAAGTCTGCTTAACACAATCCTCCCTAATAGAGCTAAATGGTTCAGATTTGTTGATGATATTTTGTGTCTTATGCCCAAAAATGTAGATATACACTATTAAATAGCTTAGCCCATTCTATAAATTTTACTGTTGAATTTGAAGAAAATAACTCATTGCCTTTTCTAGATGCTTTAATTATTTAGGGTAATAATAAATTCAAATTTAAAATTTACAGAAAACCTACAAATAACTGTTCCTATGTACACTATTATTCTTCCCATCAAGATAGAGTTAAACTGTCTGTTTTCTCATCAATGTTTTTGAGAGCTTTACGAATTTGTAGTCAAGAGTTCATAGATGATGAAATATCCATAATTTATGAAATAGGTAATGATTTGAAATACCCAAGAAATGTAATTGATAAATCTTTTAAAGTTGCTAGAAATACTTTTTACAATCCAAAAAGGGATAACCAGCCTTATTCAACTAAACATATGTTGGGTCTCCCTTACCATGAAAACTCGGTTGATATGCCTTCTCTTCTTAAGACTTTTAATATTAAAGTTGTATTCAAAAATCTTGATAGAGTAAAAAAACTTTTGATAAAGAATTCCCCCCAAAATGCTGATGGATGTGTCTATAAGATTCCTTGTAAAATTTGCGATAAAGTTTATTACGGTCAAACTGGTAAAAATCTCGAACTAAGATTAAAACAACATAAATATAGCATTAGAACTGGACAAGATTCAAATGCTCTATTTATTCATGTGAGAGATTTTAACCATTCAATTGATTTTCAAAAAGATGAGGAAGTAGTATCAAGCAAGTCCATGGTCGACTAGAAGATAATTGAATCTTGTTTCATAAAAAGCAGGTTTGACAATAATATGATTATTTCCTTTGGTTTATATAAATTAGATCCATTTATAATTAATAGAATTTGGGAAGAATTTGATAATACATTGGACAAATAATAATTTTTTAAATTTCTTATTTCTTGGGTAGAATAGTTTGTTGGTGGGCTAAGTGAAGGACCTGTCTAGTTCGGCCGGCGGGCCTGCTGTCTCGCGTCAGGTATTTCTTTGTTGTGGGATCTGATAGTGAAGTGTGGGCTACCCCTTTACATACGTTCCTTTGATGCTTTACTTTCATAATGTTAGTAGTCACGAATACGCTTGGAACTTCTCTATTCTTTCACAGTGGTTGTTTTGCATTTTCTGAAATCACCTGTTTACTGTGATCTTATTGCATATATATATATATATATATATATATATATATATATATATATATATATATATATATATATATATATATATATATATATATATATATATATATATATATATATATATATATATATATATATATATATATATATATATATATATATATATATATATATATATATATATATATATATATATATATATATATATATATATATATATATATATATATATATATATATATATATATATCCAGCCTCCTATTTGCTGCAGCATTCACAACCCATGCTTCACACCCATATAAGAGTGTAGGTAACACTATTTTCTCGTACATTCCCTTCTTTGCCTCAACGAATAACTTTATTTTGTCTCCATAGACACTTCTATGCGCCACTCATGTTTCTTCCTTCATCATTTCTATAGTCTTCCTCGTCCTTCATAAACCCATCTACTGACAAATCTACTCCTAAATATCTGAATGCATTCACTTCTTCTTTGCTCTCTCCCTCCAATGTGATATCCTGCTTTTTTTACGTAACTCGTCTGATACCCACGTCGCCTTACTCTTATCTATGTTCCCTTTACACCTTACAAAACCTCCCAACTCATCCACTAACCTTTGCAACTTCTCTATAGAATCTCTCAAAAGCACAGCATAATCATCAAAATAGTAACTGTGTCAACTCCCACTTTGTATTTGATTCCCGGTAATTTAATCGCATCCCCCTCCCCAACACCCTAGAATTTACTTCTTTTACTACCTCTTCTACAAATATGCAAAACGACCATGGTGACATAGCACACCCCTATCTAAGGCCTACTTTTTATTGGAAAGTAGTCTCCCTCTCTCCTACACACCCTAACCTGAGCCTCACTATCCTCATAAAATCTCTTTACAGCATTTAGTAACTTACTACCTATTCCATGCTCTTGCAATATCTGCCACATTGCTCGCCTATCCACCTTATCTTAAGTCTTTTCTAAATCCATAAACGCAAAGAAAACATCACTATATTTATCTAAATATTATATGCATCAATGTACACAATTAATCTGCACATCCCCTAGTCATTCTAAAGCCTCCTTGTTCATCTGCAGTCTTGCTCTCTGTTTTACCTCTAATTGTTTCAGTAATAACCCTGCCATACACTTTACCTGGTATACTCAGTAAACTTATTCTCCTATAATTTTTACTGTGAACTTTGATGCTGAGTTTGCAGGTTTAAGTCCTGCTGAGGACGTAGAGACAATGTTTGTATATATATATATATATATATATATATATATATATATATATATATATATATATATATATATATATATATATATATATATATATATATATACATATATATATATATATATATATTTATATATATGTATATATATACATATATATATATATATATATATATATATATATATATATATATATATATATATAAATATATATATATATATATATATATATATATATGTATGTATATATATATATATATATATATATATATATATATATATATATATATATATATATATATATATATATTTATAAATATATATATATATATATGTATATATATATATATATATATATATATATATATATATATATATATATATATATATATATACATTATATATATATATATATATATAAATATATATATATATATATATATATATATATATATATATATATATATATATATATATATATATATATATATATATATATATATATATATATATTCTCCATGGGGAAGTGGAGCAGAATTCTTCCTCCGTAAGCCATGCGTATTGTAAGAGGCGACTAAAATGCCGGGAGCAAAGGGCTAGTAACCCCTTCTCCTGTACAGATTACTAAATTTAAAAAGAAAAACTTTAGTTTTTCTTTTTGGGCCACCCTGCCTTTGTGGGATGCGGCTGGTACGTTGAAAGAATAAAGAATATATATGTATATATATGTACATATATATATATATATATATATATATATATATATATATATATATATATATATATATATATATATATATATATATATATATATATATATATATGTATATATATATATATATGTCGTGCCGAATATGTAAAACTGGTCAATTAGCAAGAACTCATTTAAAATTAAGTCTTTTCTGAAATTTTCTCTTATACGTTTAAAGATATATTTTTTTCATTAATGCTGATTTAAAAATTTATACTTTTGCACCAAAAGAATCTTAGAAATCTTACCTAACCTTATTATACCAAGAACAATTTATTTTAGCCTAACCCAACTAAATATATTTTAGATTTGTTTACAATAATTTAATCCTAAACAAACACAGTGAAATATATTTTTTTCGTTAGGTTAAGAATGATTTCGGCGAAATTATTCCATACACAAATTTTCGCTTGTCCTATATGGCAAGATGAGCGTTGCTATTTAAGCCAAGATCGTAAGTTCTGCTTATTCGGCACGACATATATATATATGTATATATATATATATATATATATATATATATATATATATATATATATATATATATATATATATATATATATATATATATATATATATATATATATATATATATATATATATATTTATATATATATATATATATATATATATATATATATATATATATATATATATATATATATATATATATATATATAAAATATAGGGAGGTACCACCTCTAGAACTGTCATAGGAACCCTCATCCTCAGAGAAAAGAATAAACTTGCTTCAGGGAAAACTCAAGGTTCTCCCTGAAGCTATTTGAGAGTTTTCTCCTACCGCCCCCTATATTTCAGGTATGTTTTATTTAAAGACAAAATACATTGGCGAAACATTCACAAAAATACATCGGAAAGTAAAACAACATAGGTAACTCAGAGCTACATCTCGAATACTTCGTCCAGCTCCCCTGCGGTGGGCCGCGTGCCCAGAATGCTGCAGGCATTTCCTCTCTGGATCGCAATACTTAGTCTCTGAAAGAGGAAGCTGGTCGCCCTGTGGTCCTTGGTTTCTATTATGAGCTTTTCACCCAGCTCTTTGAGGAACTTTAGAGCACACTTGCCCCATGCTCCAAGGGTCTCCGACCCTATTGGAATGAAGTTATAGCAAGGGGGAAGGTCTTCATATTTTCGGATCTTCTGGGTCTCCCTGTGGCTGGCAGCTCCACCCCCTTCCACTATAGAGTATGGCAAGTAGGTGTCTGCCAATGTGGCAGCACAGGTGTAGTCCCAGGCAATCTGCTTTCCATCCTTCCAGGGTAGCATAGTGGCTCCATCAGGACGCTTTTGACTTCCATCAGACCTCTGTACTTGGGGTTCCCGTTGAGCTGGGCAACGGGCTGTGGCGAGGCTTCTCTTTATTATGTCATTGATCTCCTCATGTCTGGCATACTTCCCTTCTTTTGTGTGGCACACGAGACCATGAAGTCCGAATTGATCAGCTGTCGCCCTGCCGCAAATACACCTATGTTCGGTGAGGATGGGGGCGGCTAGGCGAATGGCCTGTGGGTCGAGACGGGTGCCCAGGGAGGAATTGGGAACAGCTAACAGGAAATCTCCTGAGTGTGGTGCCTTCACTGCCAGGAGACGAGCTTTGTTCTTTCCTGAAGCATTGGAGAGCATTGTGTTGGCGATTTTTTCCATGATCGGTTTGTCCCAGTGGGACTGTTTGTGCTGTTTGGGAGGAGCTGGTCTACTGGAGGAGTCTGTAAGGGTGTCCCACCGAATCGCTGCTTCAGTAAACCTGGGGTCTTGAGCTCCTACCAAGTCTCTCAAGCGTTCGGGCACTATCTTCTTGACTAATGCACTGGAAGCCAAACACGAAGACAGAAAAGCAGGTAAAGCAACGTGCGTTGCTTTACGCACTCCTATACCTCCCAGTCGCACTGGGAGGATTGCCTGATCCCATTGCTCATCCTCTAGTGACAGGTTCAGTGCCTTTTTAAAAGTTGATCTCAGGTGTGCGTCATATTCATCGAGTGTTGGGTTGTCAAAAGAGGGTGCACACCTCAAGAAGTAAGTGAGTCTTGGCATAGTAAGACACTTTGTGAGGAGATACAGAGCATCATGGGCATCAAGATCGCTTATTCTCTCCTCCATTCTCATCAGGTCATTCAATTTGTCCCTGAGGACAGTATCGATGGCCTGGTGACCCAGCGGTGCCCCCAAGAGGGTACTGTTGGACGGAGTTGTAGTTGAGACTTCCGGGAGGATTCTTCGCACAGCATTGATTATTTCCTGGTTCACTGTGATGATTTCACACTTGGAGGGATTGAGGATGAGTCCCAAGTCTTCTCCCTGTGTTTTCACCAGTTGTAGGTCCCCCACGAGGGACTCTTCAGTACCTGCCAGAGTGCCGTCATCCAGGTACCAGATATTGAGCTCACCGCATAGGCTGGAAGTTAGTTCTCTTACTGCCAAGCAGAAGAGAAGTGGAGCGAGTAGGTCACCCTGCTGAACACCCTCTGATGATTGAATTTCATGTTCTCCGAACAAAAGAATTGAGGGTTTGCTGTAGCCGGCTGAAATGAAGGGAAAGAGACTGGGGAACCGAACCCGAATAGCTGGCAAAACAGCATCTCTCTTCACCATATTAAAGGCATTTCTAAAATCAAGTTTGACTATGGCCTTGTCTTCTGGTAGGTCCCTGATGTAGGCCCTTGTCGCATGAGCTGCAGCTTCACTGCCTTGAGAGACCCCAAAGCCCAGTTGGTGTGGCTGGAGTAAAGTGGCAGCTTCTAGGTGAATGTTTCTCACTGCTGCTTTGGCAACAAGACGGCGAAGAGTGTTTCCAACTGCAATGGGTCTGATTCCCCCATCCCTCTTCTTCAAAGCACATAGTGAGGCTCCAAAAAAGAAAGGTTTAATTTCTTCTAGGATTCGCCCAGCCAGGCAATTGTTGACGAAAGTTGTTAACTCGGTGAGAAGAATTGATGCAGATTCACCGAGTACTGGATTTACCATCTCTTTGAGGTGCTGAGGTCGAATTCCAGTGTAACCCTCCTGCAGATCCTGCTGGAAATGACATGATCGCCTTATAGACTTCAGATTCTGGCAAAATTAACTGTTCAGTGATGGGGTCTTCCTCAGGGTTGTCCTTGATGGCTATGGTGTCCCTGGTTAGATGCTTGTCTCTTAGTGCTTGGGCCATGGTCTCATCCTTGGGGGCTACAGTGTCGTAACTTGTAATTATTCTTATTGCTCCCACTGTGTTACCTTCTTCAATATTTTTGCTAACCTGTGCCCAGATTTTCTCGTTTTCAGTAGGACTTTTCTTGGGTCTGCCTCTTTGATTCCTGCGATGATAGGGCAGAGGGACACAGTTATCCGATCTTGGGTAGTTGCGCACTGCCTTGATAACTGACGTGGTTATATATATATATATATATATATATATACATATATACATATTTATATACATATATTTATATACATATATATACATATATATATATATATATATAAACACGCTAGATAACAGGGATATCTTGCTATTCCTACTTACACTTTGGTCACACTTCAGACACACACATGCATATATATATATATACATACATCTAGGTTTTTTCTCCTTTTTCTAAATAGCTCTTGTTCTTCTTTATTTCTTCTATTGTCCATGGGGAAGTGGAAAAGAATCTTTCCTCCGTAAGCCATGCGTGTCGTATGAGGCGACTAAAATGCCGGGAGCAATGGGCTAGTAACCCCTTCTCCTGTATACATTTACTAAAAAAGAGAAGAAGAAAAACTTTATAAAACTGGGTTGTTTAAATGTGCGTGGATGTAGTGCGGATGACAAGAAACAGATGATTGCTGATGTTATGAATGAAAAGAAGTTGGATGTCCTGGCTCTAAGCGAAACAAAGCTGAAGGGGGTAGGAGAGTTTCAGTGGGGGGAAATAAATGGGATTAAATCTGGAGTATCTGAGAGAGTTAGAGCAAAGGAAGGGGTAGCAGTAATGTTAAATGATCAGTTATGGAAGGAGAAAAGAGAATATGAATGTGTAAATTCGAGAATTATGTGGATTAAAGTAAAGGTTGGATGCGAGAAGTGGGTCATAATAAGCGTGTATGCACCTGGAGAAGAGAGGAATGCAGAGGAGAGAGAGAGATTTTGGGAGATGTTAAGTGAATGTATAGGAGCCTTTGAACCAAGTGAGAGAGTAATTGTGGTAGGGGACCTGAATGCTAAAGTAGGAGAAACTTTTAGAGAGGGTGTGGTAGGTAAGTTTGGGGTGCCAGGTGTAAATGATAATGGGAGCCCTTTGATTGAACTTTGTATAGAAAGGGGTTTAGTTATAGGTAATACATATTTTAAGAAAAAGAGGATAAATAAGTATACACGATATGATGTAGGGCGAAATGACAGTAGTTTGTTGGATTATGTATTGGTAGATAAAAGACTGTTGAGTAGACTTCAGGATGTACATGTTTATAGAGGGGCCACAGATATATCAGATCACTTTCTAGTTGTAGCTACACTGAGAGTAAAAGGTAGATGGGATACAAGGAGAATAGAAGCATCAGGGAAGAGAAAGGTGAAGGTTTATAAACTAAAAGAGGAGGCAGTTAGGGTAAGATATAAACAGCTATTGGAGGATAGATGGGCTAATGAGAGCATAGGCAATGGGGTCGAAGAGGAATGGGGTAGGTTTAAAAATGTAGTGTTAGAGTGTTCAGCAGAAGTTTGTGGTTACAGGAAAGTGGGTGCAGGAGGGAAGAGGAGCGATTGGTGGAATGATGATGTAAAGAGAGTAGTAAGGGAGAAAAAGTTAGCATATGAGAAGTTTTTACAAAGTAGAAGTGATGCAAGGAGGGAAGAGTATATGGAGAAAAAGAGAGAGGTTAAGAGAGTGGTGAAGCAATGTAAAAAGAGAGCAAATGAGAGAGTGGGTGAGATGTTATCAACAAATTTTGTTGAAAATAAGAAAAAGTTTTGGAGTGAGATTAACAAGTTAAGGAAGCCTAGAGAACAAATGGATTTGTCAGTTAAAAATAGGAGAGGAGAGTTATTAAATGGAGAGTTAGAGGTATTGGGAAGATGGAGGGAATATTTTGAGGAATTGTTAAATGTTGATGAAGATAGGGAAGCTGTGATTTCGTGTATAGGGCAAGGAGGAATAACATCTTGTAGGAGTGAGGAAGAGCCAGTTGTGAGTGTGGGGGAAGTTCGTGAGGCAGTAGGTAAAATGAAAGGGGGTAAGGCAGCCGGGATTGATGGGATAAAGATAGAAATGTTAAAAGCAGGTGGGGATATAGTTTTGGAGTGGTTGGTGCAATTATTTAATAAATGTATGGAAGAGGGTAAGGTACCTAGGGATTGGCAGAGAGCATGCATAGTTCCTTTGTATAAAGGCAAAGGGGATAAAAGAGAGTGCAAAAATTATAGGGGGATAAGTCTGTTGAGTGTACCTGGTAAAGTGTATGGTAGAGTTAAAATTGAAAGAATTAAGAGTAAGACGGAGAATAGGATAGCTGATGAACAAGGAGGCTTTAGGAAAGGTAGGGGGTGTGTGGACCAGGTGTTTACAGTGAAACATATAAGTGAACAGTATTTAGATAAGGCTAAAGAGGTCTTTGTGGCATTTATGGATTTGGAAAAGGCGTATGACAGGGTGGATAGGGGGGCAATGTGGCAGATGTTGCAAGTATATGGTGTAGGAGGTAGGTTACTGAAAGCAGTGAAGAGTTTTTACGAGGATAGTGAGGCTCAAGTTAGAGTATGTAGGAAAGAGGGAAATTTTTTCCCAGTAAAAGTAGGCCTTAGACAAGGATGTGTGATGTCACCTTGGTTGTTTAATATATTTATAGATGGGGTTGTAAGAGAAGTAAATGCGAGGGTCTTGGCAAGAGGCGTGGAGTTAAAAGATAAAGAATCACACACAAAGTGGGAGTTGTCACAGCTGCTCTTTGCTGATGACACTGTGCTCTTGGGAGATTCTGAAGAGAAGCTGCAGAGATTTGTGGATGAATTTGGTAGGGTGTGCAATAGAAGAAAATTAAAGGTGAATACAGGAAAGAGTAAGGTTATGAGGATAACAAAAAGATTAGGTGATGAAAGATTGAATATCAGATTGGAGGGAGAGAGTATGGAGGAGGTGAACGTATTCAGATATTTGGGAGTGGACGTGTCAGCGGATGGGTCTATGAAAGATGAGGTGAATCATAGAATTGATGAGGGAAAAAGAGTGAGTGGTGCACTTAGGAGTCTGTGGAGACAAAGAACTTTGTCCTTGGAGGCAAAGAGGGGAATGTATGAGAGTATAGTTTTACCAACGCTCTTATATGGGTGTGAAGCATGGGTGATGAATGTTGCAGCGAGGAGAAGGCTGGAGGCAGTGGAGATGTCATGTCTGAGGGCAATGTGTGGTGTGAATATAATGCAGAGAATTCGTAGTTTGGAAGTTAGGAGGAGGTGCGGGATTACCAAAACTGTTGTCCAGAGGGCTGAGGAAGGGTTGTTGAGGTGGTTCGGACATGTAGAGAGAATGGAGCGAAACAGAATGACTTCAAGAGTGTATCAGTCTGTAGTGGAAGGAAGGCGGGGTAGGGGTCGGCCTAGGAAGGGTTGGAGGGAGGGGGTAAAGGAGGTTTTGTGTGCGAGGGGCTTGGACTTCCAGCAGGCATGCGTGAGCGTGTTTGATAGGAGCGAATGGAGACAAATGGTTTTTAATACTTGACGTGCTGTTGGAGTGTGAGCAAAGTAACATTTATGAAGGGATTCAGGGAAACCGGCAGGCCGGACTTGAGTCCTGGAGATGGGAAGTACAGTGCCTGCACTCTGAAGGAGGGGTGTTAATGTTGCAGTTTAAAAACTGTAGTGTAAAGCACCCTTCTGGCAAGACAGTGATGGAGTGAATGATGGTGAAAGTTTTTCTTTTTCGGGCCACCCTGCCTTGGTGGGAATCGGCCAGTGTGATAATAAAAAAAAAAAAAAAATAATAATATATATATACATATATATATATATATATATATATATATATATATATTTTTTTTTTTATTATCACACCGGCCGATTCCCACCAAGGCAGGGTGGCCCGAAAAAGAAAAACTTTCACCATCATTCACTCCATCACTGTCTTGCCAGAAGGGTGCTTTACACTACAGTTTTTAAACTGCAACATTAACACCCCTCCTTCAGAGTGCAGGCACTGTGTGTGTGTGTATATATATAAATAAATATATATATATATATATATATATATATATATATATATATATATATATATATATATATATATATATATATATATATATATATATATATATGCAATAAGATCACAGTAAACAGGTGATTTCAAAATATGCAAAACAACCACTCTGAAAGAATAGAGAAATTCCAAGCGCTTTCGTGACTACTCACATTATCAAGGAACTATGAAAGTGAAGCATCCAAGGAAGCTATATAAGGGGTCCGGCCAGCACCTCACTATCAGATCCCACAACGGTTAAACACGTGACGCGCGGCGAGCCAACTTGGATAGGTCCTTTGCACAACTCACCCCCAAGCTATTCTACCCAAGAAAATTTAAAAATTATTTTTCCAGTGTATTATTAAATTCTTCCCAAATTCTATTAATTATAAATGGATCTAATTTATATAAACCAAAGGAAATATTCATATTATTGTCAAAACTGCTTTTTATGAAACAAGATTCAATTATATTCCTGTCGACCATGGACTTGCTTGATACTACTTTCTCAACTTTTTGAAAATCAATTGGATGGTTAAAATATCTTACATGAATAAATAGAGCATTGGAATCTTGTCCAGTTTGTGATGTAGTCCAGCTGAGCTTGTGAGGTCTCTGGGGAGACCTAATTTAACCAATTATATGGTCACACCTTGCCTTGGCAGACGTCTGTAGCCAAGCCCACGTCTGAGGTCTTTTGTTCTTAACAGCGTCAGAGCTCGGCGTCAGGTCGCAACACGTGGTTGTGGAGGGTGCTTGGATCACCATAAAAGCCCAAGGAAGAGCATGATCGGGAGATTCGGGCAGAGCTCTGCCCGAATCTCTGCTCAGGAGCTCTGCACCCAGGCCAGAGCTCTGCCCGAATCTCCCGATCATGCTCTTCCTTGGGCTTTTATGGTGATCCAAGGTAATGCTATATTTATGTTGTTTTAATCTTAGTTCGAGATTTTTACCAGTTTGACCATAGTAAACTTTATCGCAAATTTTACAAGGAATCTTATAGACACATCCATCAGCATTTTGGGGGGAATTCTTTATCAAAAGTTTTTTTTAATGTATCAAGATTTTTGAATACAACTTTAATATTAAAAGTCTTAAGAAGAGAAGGCATATCAACCAAGTTTTCATGGTAAGGGAGAACCAACATATTTTTAGTTGAATAAGGCTGGTTGCCCCTTTTTGGATTATAAAAAGTGTTTCTAGCAACTTTAAAAGATTTATCAATTACATTTCTTGGGTATTTTAAATCATTACCTATTTCATAAATTTTGGATATTTCCTCATCTATGAACTCTGGACTACAAATTCGTAAAGCTCTCAAAAACATTGATGAGAAAACAGACAGTTTGACTCTATCTTGATGCGAAGAATAATAGTGGACATAGGAACAGTTATTTGTAGGTTTTCTGTAAATTTTAAATTTGAATTCATTATTACCCTTAATAATTAAAACATCTAGAAAAGGCAATGAGTTATTTTCTTCAAACTCAACAGTAAAGTTTATAGAATGGGCTAAGCTATTTAATTTTCCAAGAAAATGGTGTATATCTACATTTTTCGGCATAAGACACAAAATATAATCAACATATCTGAACCATTTAGCTCTATTAGGGAGGATTGTGTTAAGCAACCTTGTTTCAAAAAATTCCATGTATAGATTACTAAGAACAGGTGAAAGAGGATTTCCCATTGTCAGAAAAAACTTCTGGTTGATAAATTAAGCTCCTTGACTGACTTAAATGATTTTAACATGGTTAGTTTTGATGTTACTTCCTTGTTTACGAAAGTTCCTGTTGATGATTTATTAAGTTTCTTATCTGAAGAACTCGTTAACTATGATTTACCATTGCCAGTTCCTACTATCATTAAACTTATTAAACTTTGCATTGTTGATGCAAAATTTGTATTTAATGATAAGTTTTACACTCAGAAGTTTGGTATTGGCAATGGGAAATCCTCTTTCACCTGTTCTTAGTAATCTATACATGGAGTTTTTTGAAACAAGGTTGCTTAACACAATCCTCCCTAATAGAGCTAAATGGTTCAGATATGTTGATGATATTTTGTGTCTTATGCCCAAAAATGTAGATATACACCATTTTCTTGGAAAATTAAATAGCTTAGCCAATTCTATAAACTTTACTGTTGAGTTTGAAGAAAATAACTCATTGCCTTTTCTAGATGTTTTAATTATTAAGGGTAATAATGAATTCAAATTTAAAATTTACAGAAAACCTACAAATAACTGTTCCTATGTCCACTATTATTCCTCGCATCAAGATAGAGTTAAACTGTCTGTTTTCTCATCAATGTTTTTGAGAGCTTTACGAATTTGTAGTCCTGAGTTCATAGATGAGGAAATATCCAAAATTTATGAAATAGGTAATGATTTAAAATACCCAAGAAATGTAATTGATAAATCTTTTAAAGTTGCTAGAAACACTTTTTATAATCCAAAAAGGGGCAACCAGCCTTATTCAACTAAAAATATGTTGGTTCTCCCTTACCATGAAAACTTGGTTGATATGCCTTCTCTTCTTAAGACTTTTAATATTAAAGTTGTATTCAAAAATCTTGATACAGTAAAAAACTTTTGATAAAGAATTCCCCCCAAAATGCTGATGGATGTGTCTATAAGATTCCTTGTAAAATTTGCGATAAAGTTTACTATGGTCAAACTGGTAAAAATCTCGAACTAAGATTAAAACAACATAAATATAGCATTAGAACTGGACAAGATTCCAATGCTCTATTTATTCATGTAAGAGATTTTAACCATCCAATTGATTTTCAAAAAGTTGAGAAAGTAGTATCAAGCAAGTCCATGGTCGACAGGAATATAATTGAATCTTGTTTCATAAAAAGCAGTTTTGACAATAATATGAATATTTCCTTTGGTTTATATAAATTAGATCCATTTATAATTAATAGAATTTGGGAAGAATTTAATAATACACTGGACAAATAATTTTTAAATTTTCTTGGGTAGAATAGCTTGGGGGTGAGTTGTGCAAAGGACCTATCCAAGTTGGCTCGCCGCGCGTCACGTGTTTAACCGTTGTGGGATTTGATAGTGAGGTGCTGGCCGACCCCTTATATAGCTTCCTTGGATGCTTCACTTTCATAGTTCCTTGATAATGTGAGTAGTCACGAAAGCGCTTGGAATTTCTCTATTCTTTCAGAGTGGTTGTTTTGCATATATATATATATATATATATATACATATATATATACATATATATATATATATATATATATATATATATATATATATATATATATATATATATATATATATATATATATATATATATATATATATATATATATATATATATATGTACATATATATATATATATATATATATATATATATATATATATATATATATATATATATATATATATATATATATATATGTATATATAAATATATATACAGTGGTTGAGTACGCTGAGATCAGTGGTCACCTGCGGTCATACCTGCCTAAGCTCTTGGGAGTTAGCGTGGGCTGTTACCAAGCACCATGGCTTGTTGTAGTGTTTTAGAATCTCAGGTTCAACTGTTGAAGGAGATTCTACTTCTTCAGAAGGAAAATAGGAAGCTGAAGCTTAGCATAGATGAGTTTGGGAGATAGAGTGAGAAGGATTTAACTGGTAAGGAGGAAATGGTCACCAGCAGTGATAGTGATAGCCGCTTTAAGTGGCAAGTGATTCTCAGTTCAGGAAGAAGGAAGATGAGGAGAGTTAAAAGAGAAGCTGTGAAGGTAGGAAATCTATTCTTTGTTCCCCGAGACGAGTGTACTTAGTGATTAGTGAGGTTGAAGGTACCACTGATTCCCCTGCTAATCAAGGTAATTATGACCTGTACTTATGACTGGATAAGTACAGGTCAGCCATAGAAGTAGTTAGGTCTTAGGGAGTGATCCCAGTCATATGTAGCATCTTGCCTAGAAAGAGAGTGGACAATGAATAAATGTCTAGGGCAATTGGAATAAATTGCTGGCTAGACAGGCACTGCAAGGAACTTGCAATCCCATTCATTGATAATTGGGACCTATTTTTTGGCAAACGTGATATGTATGCAAGGGATGGGGTTCATCTCTCTGGGATGGAGTGGTTGCATTAGCCAATTCAATTGAGAGGGTAATTGATGACTTGTCTAGGAATTTAAACTGATAGATTATAGAAGAATGGGTGTTTGTGGGAAACAATCAGGCTGCAGCATTAGGGTTAAAAACAGCAGTTATTACCAGGATACCTCAGAGATATGTTTAAAAGACAATATTCAAAATAAAGTTGCTAGTAATGGCAAATCAATTGATCAACAAACAAACAAAGATAATAGAGGGCAACGAGTGACTAGCTCCCTTAAGGTTTACTATACAAATAGTAGAAGTCTAAGAAATAAGATAGATGAGCTAAGATTACTTGCAAGTGTAGGTAATGTAGATATTATTGGTATAACAGAGACCTGGTTCAACCTGAAAGATAGAGAAATGCCTTCTGAATGCAACATACAGGGTTATAAACTATTCCACACTGATAGGGTCAACAGGAAGGGTGGTGGATTGGCGATGTATGTCAGATAGAATTTAAATTGCTGCCTTAGACATTATATAAGATTAGAAACATCGAACACAAAATCTGTTTGGCTACAGTTTCTCGAGGGACGTGACAAATTAATTTTGGGTGTCATTTATAGGCCCCTAAGAGACGTGACAAATTAATTTTGGGTGTGATTTATAGGCTCCCAAACCTTGATAGGGAGTGCAGTAAGCTGTTATGAGACGAAATTGATAAGGCATCTAGATATGAAAATGTTGTAATAATGGGAGATTTTAACTTTAGACAAATTGATTGGAACAATATGACCGGAAATCTTGAGTCCAGTGACTTTTTTGATACTGTTCAGGATTGCTTTTAAGAACAGGTTGTGACAGAACCAACTAGAGGAAACAATCTGCTTGACTTGGTTCTTGCCAACAAAGATTCACTAATTAATAATCTTGAGGTTAATGATGAGCTCGGGGAAAGTGATCACAAATCACTTAGTTTCAATATATCATGGAATTACCCAGATAACTGCAATCAAATCTCAGTCCCAGATTTTCGCTTGGCCAACTTTATGGAACTGAAAAATTACGTGGGTGGGCTAAATTGGGATGTCCTACTATGGGTCAGGTACGTGATCTTGGTTGTCAATATGACGTTTTTCAGAGCATAGTTCTAGCTGCCCAGACAACTTTTGTTACGAGTAGGGAAATTAGATCTAACAAAAATGATCACAAATGGAAGAACAATAGATTAAAACATCTCATTGGTCAAAAGAGAGGCATATATAGGCCTATCAAAAGTGTGGACGGGCAGTTAAGAAATCAATATATTCAATTAAAGAGAGAAATAAAGAAATGAATAAGAAAAGCAAAAAGAGATTATGAGGCTAAGGTCGAATGGGATTCAAAGACTAACCCAAAAGGGTTCTTTCAGGAATACAGAAGTAAGATTAGGGACAAGACTGGCCCACTTAAGAGTAACTCTGATCAGATCATTGACAGTGATAAGGATATGTGTGAAATTCTCAGTACCTATTCCTTTCAGTTTTCACCCAGGAAAATACTAGCGATATTCCTGAAATAATATATTATGTAGAACAGGATAATTAACTATGTACGATTGCGGTAACTAGTGACATGGTCCTCAGACAAATAGAGAAACTAAAACCTGACAAATCCCCAGGCCCTGATGAACTTTTTGCAAGGGTGTTAAAGGAATGTAAAGAGGAACTCAGCATACCTTTGGCTAATCTTTTTAACATATCACTACAAACTGGCATAGTGCCTGATAAGTGGAAAATGGCAAATGTAATACCTATTTACAAGGCAGGTGACAGGTCCTTGGCTTCGAACTATAGAAAAATAAGCCTTACTTCCATAGTGGGAAAATTCAAGGAATCAATAACTGTCGATGCAATTCGTAGCCATCTTGATAGGCACAGTTTGATTATTGAATCTCAACACGGTTTTACAAAGGGGCGTTCCTGTCTTACGAATTTACTAACTTTTTTCACTAAGGTGTTTGAGGAGGTAGATCGTGGTAATGAATATGATGTTGTGTATATGGATTTCAGTACGGCTTTCGATTGACGTCCACATCATAAGCTATCGAGGTAACTTAAGGCATACGGAATAGGAGATATTTTTTCCTGGGTAGAGGCATGGCTGACAAATAGGCAGCAGAGAGTTTGCATAAATGGGGAGAAATCAGAATGGGGGCACGTCACAAGCGGTGTTCCTCAGCGGTCAGTGTTGGGCCTGTTGTTGTTCACAATTTACATAACGGACATAAATGAGCGAATGAATAGCGACATAAGCAAATTTGCTGATGACACCAAAAAAGGCCGTCCAATTTATTTTAATGAGGACACTAGAGCACTCCAGGATGATTTGAATAGACTGATGCAATGGTCGGAGAAGTGGCAGATGCAGTTTAATATTGACAAATGCAAAGTTCTAAATGTTGGACAGTTAAATAACCATGCCACATATAAACTAAATGATGTAGATCTTAATACTACTGATTGCGAAAAGGATTTAGGAGTTCTGGTTAGCAGTAAGATGAAAGACATTTGTTTTGGATGAGAGACACTCGTATTGGATGAGAGACATTTGTATTGGATGAGAGACACTCGTATTCGATGAAAACCAAGACAACAGTGCATTAGTGTTCGCAATAAAGCTAACAGAATTCTTGGCTTCATATCTAGAAGTATGAATAACAGAAGTCCTCAGGTTGTTCTTCAACTCTATATATCCTTGGTTAGGCCTCATTTAGACTATGCTTCTCATTTCTGGTCACAGTATTACAGAATGGATATAAATGCTCTGGAAAACGTACAGAGGAGAATGGCAAAGTTGATCCCATGTATCAGAAATATTCCATATGAGGATAGAACGAGGGCCCTGAATCTGCACTCTCTCGAAAGGCGTAGAATTAGGGGGGATATGATCGAGGTGTATAAATGGAAAACAGGAATAAGTAAAGGGGTTGTAAATAGCGTGCTGAAAATTTCCAGCCAAGACAGGACTCGCAGCAATGGTTCCATGTTGGAAAAATTCAGATACAGGAAGGATATAGGAAAGCACTGGTTTGGTAATAGATTCGTAGATGAGTGGAACAAACTCCCCAGTACAGTTATTCAGGCTAAAACGTTGTGAAGTTTTAAAAATATTGCATATATTTATATATATGTATATATATTTATATATATATATATATATATATATATATATATATATATATATATATATATATATATATATATATGTCGTGCCGAATAGGCAGAACTTGCGATCTTGGCTTAATTAAATACCAACGCTCATCCTCCCATATAGGACAAGTGAAAATTTGTTTATGCAATAATTTCGCCAAAATCATTCTGAAGCTAACGAAACATATATAATTTATTGTGTTTGTTTAGTACTAAATTTTTGTAAACGTATTTAAAATATATTTAGTTGGGTTAGGCTAAAATAAATTGCTTTTGCTATAATAAGGTTAGGTAAGTTTTCTAAGATTATTTTGGTGCAAAATTAAATATATCTTTAAACGTATAAGAGAAAATTTTAGAAAGGACTTAATTTTAAATGAGTTCTTGCTAATTGACCAGTTTTACATATTCGGCACGACATATATATATATATATATATATATATATATATATATATATATATATATATATATATATATATATATATATATATATATATATATATATATATATATATATATATATATAAATATATATATATATAAATATATATATATATATATATATATATATATATATATATATATATATATATATATATATATATATATATATGTATATATATATATATATATATATATATATATATATATATATATATAAACATATGTATATATTTATTTTTTTTTTTTTTTTTTTTTTTTTTTTTTTTATCACACTGGCCGATTCCCACCAAGGCAGGGTGGCCCGAAAAAGAAAAACTTTCACCATCATTCACTCCATCACTGTCTTGCCAGAAGGGTGCTTTACACTACAGTTTTTAAACTGCAACATTAACACCCCTCCTTCAGAGTGCAGGCACTGTACTTCCCATCTCCAGGACTCAAGTCCGGCCTGCCGGTTTCCCTGAATCCCTTCATAAATGTTACTTTGCTCACACTCCAACAGCACGTCAAGTATTAAAAACCATTCGTCTCCATTCACTCCTATCAAACACGCTCACGCATGCCTGCTGGAAGTCCAAGCCCCTCGCACACAAAACCTCCTTTACCCCCTCCCTCCAACCCTTCCTAGGCCGACCCCTACCCCGCCTTCCTTCCACTACAGACTGATACACTCTTGAAGTTATTCTGTTTCGCTCCATTCTCTCTACATGTCCGAACCACCTCAACAACCCTTCCTCAGCCCTCTGGACAACAGTTTTGGTAATCCCGCACCTCCTCCTAACTTCCAAACTACGAATTCTCTGCATTATATTCACACCACACATTGCCCTCAGACATGACATCTCCACTGCCTCCAGCCTTCTCCTCGCTGCAACATTCATCACCCATGCTTCACACCCATATAAGAGCGTTGGTAAAACTATACTCTCATACATTCCCCTCTTTGCCTCCAAGGACAAAGTTCTCTGTCTCCACAGACTCCTAAGTGCACCACTCACTCTTTTTCCCTCATCAATTCTATGATTCACCTCATCTTTCATAGACCCATCCGCTGACACGTCCACTCCCAATTATCTGAATACGTTCACCTCCTCCATACTCTCTCCCTCCAATCTGATATTCAATCTTTCATCACCTAATCTTTTTGTTATCCTCATAACCTTACTCTTTCCTGTATTCACCTTTATATATATATATATATATATATATATATATATATATATATATATATATATATATACATATGTATATGTATGTATATATATATATATATACATATTCATTTATATATATATATATATATATATATGCAATAAGATCACAGTAAACAGGTGATTTCAAAATATGCAAAACAACCACTCTGAAAGAATAGAGAAACTTCAAGCGCTTTCGTGACTACTCACATTATCAAGGAACTATGAAAGTGAAGCATCCAAGGAAGCTATATAAGGGGTCGGCCAGCACCTCACTATCAGATCCCACAACGGTTAAACACGTGACGCGCGGCGAGCCAACTTGGACAGGTCCTTTGCAAAACTCACCCCCAAGCTATTTATTTGTCCAGTGTATTATTAAATTCTACCCAAATTCTATTAATTATAAATGGATCTAATTTATATAAACCAAAGGAAATATTCATATTATTGTCAAAACTGCTTTTTATGAAACAAGATTCAATTATATTAATGTCGACCATGGACTTGCTTGATACTACTTTCTCAACTTTTTGAAAATCAATTGGATGGTTAAAATCTCTTACATGAATAAATAGAGCATTGGAATCTTGTCCAGTTCTAATGCTATATTTATGTTGTTTTAATCTTAGTTCGAGATTTTTACCAGTTTGACCGTAATAAACTTTATCGCAAATTTTACAAGGAATCTTATAGACACATCCATCAGCATTTTGGGGGGAATTCTTAATCAAAAGTTTTTTTACTGTATCAAGATTTTTGAATACAACTTTAATATTAAAAGTCTTAAGAAGAGAAGGCATATCAACCAAGTTTTCATGGTAAAGGAGAACCAACATATTTTTAGTTGAATAAGGCTGGTTGTCCTTTTTTGGATTATAAAAAGTGTTCCTAGCAACTTTAAAAGATTTATCAATTACATTTCTTGGGTATTTTAAATCATTACCTATTTCATAAATTTTGGATATTTCATCATCTATGAACTCAGGACTACAAATTCGCAAAGCTCTCAAAAACATTGATGAGAAAACAGACAGTTTGACTCTATCTTGATGCGAGGAATAATAGTGGACATAGGAACAGTTATTTGTAGGTTTTCTGTAAATTTTAAATTTGAATTCATTATTACCCTTAATAATTAAAACATCTAGAAAAGGCAATGAGTTATTTTCTTCAAACTCAACAGTAAAGTTTATAGAATGGGCTAAGCTATTTAATTTTCCAAGAAAATGGTGTATATCTACATTTTTGGGCATAAGACACAAAATATCATCAACATATCTGAACCATTTAGCTCTATTAGGGAGGATTGTGTTAAGCAACCTTGTTTCAAAAAAATCCATGTATAGGTTACTAAGAACAGGTGAAAGAGGATTTCCCATTGCCATACCAAACTTCTGAGTGTAAAACTTATCATTAAATACAAATTTTGCATCAACAATGCAAAGTTTAATAAGTTTAATGATAGTAGGAACTGGCAATGGTAAATCATAGTTAACGAGTTCTTCAGATAAGAAACTTAATAAATCATCAACAGGAACTTTCGTAAACAAGGAAGTAACATCAAAACTAACCATGTTAAAATAATTTAAGTCAGTCAAGGAGTTTAATTTATCAACCAAGTCTATGTTGTTTTTAACATTAAAGTTAGAAATTTTGCCAACAATAGGGCTCAAAATATCGACAAGCCATTTGGATAATTTATATGAAACTGACCCTATGGAGCTAATAATTGGTCTGACTGGATTCCCTGGTTTGTGTGTTTTTATTAGTCCATACATGTAAGGTAAAGATGGATTAGTGGAAGTAAATTGTTTGACTAATTCATCTTTGCCTTTCAGTAGAAGTTTTATTGTTTTATTGAAATTGCTGTTAACGGTTTCTAGGGGATTTTTCCTAAGTTTAGAATAGGTTTCAGTATCATCTAAGAGATTATTCATTTTTTCTTGGTAATCATTTTCTTTCATAATTACTATTGCATTTATTTTGTCTGCTTTAGTAAGGCGCAAATTTTTATTGTTATTAAGTGTATCATAAGACTTAAAGAATCTTTGAGGGCAATTGGGAATGTTTGGTTTTAACATAGAGCTGTATACCATTCCTTTACTAATATTAATTTCATCAGAGGATAAATCAGAAAATTTTTCAAAGTTACAAAAGGCTTTTGCAATTTCAACATTATTAAGTTTTGTAGATGAATGGTTCAGAGAACCGACATGTTGATAAATTAGACACATGTGCAACTCTTGGGTATCTTTATTGAGGAAACGTTTCGCCACACATTCTATTCAAGATTGATGGACTGACCAAATCGACTCAAGGTTGAGGGACTGATTACCTCATTCTCCTCCTGTTCTTCAAGTTTCTCCTACGTATGGACTGATGAAGCCACTGTGTGGCGAAACGTTTCCTCAATAAACATACCCAAGAGTTGCACATGTGTCTAATTTATCAACATTATTAAGTTTTTTTGAAGTTGCAAAACTTAGGCCAAAACCTAGAGCAGCAGTTGTATGTTTGTCTAAAATTTCATCTGATAAGTTAATTACAAAATTGTTATTAGCATGCTTTGTCCAATCACTATTTTCAATTAAAATGTCTAATTTTCTTTGTAGTTTGCTGATGGATGTGTCTATAAGATTCCTTGTAAAATTTGCGATAAAGTTTATTACGGTCAAACTGGTAAAAATCTCGAACTAAGATTAAAACAACATAAATATAGCATTAGAACTGGACAAGATTCCAATGCTCTATTTATTCATGTAAGAGATTTTAACCATCCAATTGATTTTCAAAAAGTTGAGAAAGTAGTATCAAGCAAGTCCATGGTCGACAGGAATATAATTGAATCTTGTTTCATAAAAAGCAGTTTTGACAATAATATGAATATTTCCTTTGGTTTATATAAATTAGATCCATTTATAATTAATAGAATTTGGGTAGAATTTAATAATACACTGGACAAATAAATAGCTTGGGGGTGAGTTTTGCAAAGGACCTGTCCAAGTTGGCTCGCCGCGCGTCACGTGTTTAACCGTTGTGGGATCTGATAGTGAGGTGCTGGCCGACCCCTTATATAGCTTCATTGGATGCTTCACTTTCATAGTTCCTTGATAATGTGAGTAGTCACGAAAGCGCTTGGAATTTCTCTATTCTTTCAGAGTGGTTGTTTTGCATATATATATATATATATATATATATATATATATATATATATATATATATATATATATATATATATATATATATATATATATATATATATATATATATATATATATATATATATATATATATATGTCGTGCCGAATATGTAAAACTGGTCAATCAGCAAGAACTCATTTAAAATTAAGTCCTTTCTGAAATTTTCTTTTATGCGTTTAAAGATATATTTTTTTCATTAATGTTAATGTAAAAATTTTTAATTTTCCACCAAAAGAATCTTAGAAAACTTACCTAACCTTATTATAACAAGAACAATTTATTTTAGCCTAACCCAACTAAATATATTTTTGATTTGTTTACAGTAATTTAATAATAAACAAACAGAGTGAAATATATTTTTTTTGTTAGGTTCAGAATGATTTTGGCGAAATTATTGCATACACAAATTTTCACTTGTCCTATATGGCAAGATGAACGTTGCTATTTAAGCCAAGATCGCAAGTTCTGCCTATTCGGCACGACATATATATATATATATATATATATGTATATATATATATATTTATATATATATATATTTATATATATATATATATATATATATATATATATATATATATACTCTCAGCGCGGCTGTTCAAAGGGGTAATGCATGCTGCATTTTGGGCACACGCCCCATCTCTGAGGAGCTGGATGAGATTTTCACCTTATAATCGGTGATACACACGTAACAACATGTGTATATATATATATATATATATATATATATATATATATATATATATATATATATATATATATATATATATATATATATATATATATATATATATATATATATATACATATATATATATGCCACCTTTATATCAACAATGTATCTCTTAAATCTTCTGTGCCATATTATGTAATAAAATATTCCTATTGGTAAAAAAAATAGTTTAAAAGATGGGGTGGTAGGGGAAGTGGAATATTCAAATGGCTTCAGGAAGAAATCCAAATATTCTTCCTTGAAGCCTTTTTATCCACTTCTCCGAGGCTATGGGTCCCACAATTTACACCAGAGGTGGACCCCATCCTATATATTTATATATATATATATATATATATATATATATATATATATATATATATATATATATATATATATATATATATATATATAAGTAGAGATGATTTCTACAGAGTGGCTTCTTCTACAGAGTGGCTCATTCTACAGAGTGGCTCATTCTACAGAGTGGCTTATTCTACAGAGCGGTCCCTCCTGAAAAGGCCTTCTACAGAGTGGCTCATTCCTGAGTGGCTCCCTTTCACACCTATATGCTAATGACCTTGATCTCGCCCTCGAGACCACCTCACCCTCAACCCCCCCACCCACGCCCCCCACCCACGACCCCCACCCGCGCCCCCCGCCCGTCGAGCTCGCCCGCGCCCTCGCGCCCGCCCGCGCCTTCTGCAGCGTCGTCCGGATCGCCCCCGCTCCCCGAATTTTTTTCCGATTTTTTTTCGATTTTTTTTTTTGAATTTCTTGTGCTCTCCTCGGATCAAGTTTTGAGGTTCCCCCTCCTACTTTCACCCCCATCCCAAATTTTTTCGAATTTCATTTTCTTGTGCTCTCCTCGGATCAAGTTTTTGTACCCCTCCTTCCACCCCCCAAATATTCCTGCTCCATCTCCTCGGATCAAGTTTTTCTCGATATCAATAATACAAAGATTTCCCCCCACCATCCACTTTTACCCTCTATGTCCAAGTATTTCTCCTCCACTTCCTCGAATCAAGTTTTTTGGATTCCCCCTCTGGGTATAAGCATTCAAAATGGACTCCCAGTTGCATCCTAATTTTTTTTCTCGATAATACAAAGACTCCATCTCCTTGGATCAAATTTTTCTCGATAACACAAAGACTCCATCTCCTTGGATCAAGGTTTTCTCCTCCATCTCCTTGGATCAAGTTTTTTTTGGATTCCCCCCTCTGGGGGTAAGCATTCAAATGAACTCCTCCTATGGGGCATGGTACTCTCTCTTACTACAGGTTTAAACAAGTGTGACGTCACCCCACCTGTTTACTCGGCGGTCAGTGACGTCACGTGATGACCTCACACATACAGGCTGAATCTTGTCGACTTCCCCCCTATGTCAGTGACGTCACGTGATGACCCCCCACACACAGGCTGAATCTTGTCGACTTCCCCAATCTCAGTATTACACACTTCATATACGACATAGGGAAAATATTTTCACTCTTAACCCAGGATAACCCAAATAATTTCACATTTTTTTTCGTTAATACCCACAACAATCCACAAATATCTTTACAAAATACAACACAAGTCTAGTCATTTTTCTCGTTTTAACTAGTTTCATCAGAAAAAGTCACCACAACACTTATAACCACTTTTCGATAAATTCACTAGTCACAATTTTACATATTGCGAAGTTAATACGCACACACACCGCACTTTACTTTGAACACCTTCAAAACACTCTCATAAATCATTTGTATACTCACATAAACACCTTTGAACATTTCCAAACAACATTAAAACATTTCCAATACAACCTTTTGAATATTCCCAAATATGTTTTATCATCTCTAATTTATCTACACTTTCATATTTCATTAAATTACAACTCATCCCCCAAAACTCCTCCCTCATTCTCCAGATTTTTACAACAGTATCACAAAAACTAACTCAGACACTTTACTTTGAACAACTCCCAAAACACCATCATTTACCTTTGAATTCTCCAAAAACATCATTCGAATACCCCCAAATCACCACTGAATACTCCCAGAATACCTTCATAAATACTCTTGCACATCATTTGAACACCTTCAAAAACACCTTTGAATAGTCTCAAACACCACTTGAGTACTCCCAAATACACCACTGAATACTACTAAAACACCACTGAATACGGTCAAAAACACCACCAAAATCACCATAAACTAAGATCAACATCACAGACTAACACCCATTTTCACACAAATCCTCTCAAATCACTATAACCAAGACGATTACCAATTTCTATGAGTACACTCACCTCCAAATAAGATGTAACATTAGCGCAAAAAAACATGAACACATACCAAACAACACCGAAACACTTACAGCAGGATCACCTCTTTTTCGGTATCTCTAGTTCGACAACAACGCCCACAACCCACATCACCCACACCCCACAACACCCACAACCCACATCACCCACACCCCACAACAACCCACAACTTATAACCACTTTTCAGCATCTCTAGTTCGACATCACCCACAACCCACAACACCCACAACCCACAATGCCCCACAACCCACATCACCCACAACCCACAACACCCCACAACCCACAATTTTTTCTCGTTTTAACTAATTTCATCAGAAAAAGTCACAACAACAATCCACTTATAACATCTTTTTTGGTATCTCTAGTTCGACAACAACGCCCACAACCCACAACACCCACATCCCACAACACCCACATCCCACAACACCCACAACCCACAATTTTTTCTCGTTTTAACTAATTTCATCAGAAAAAGTCACAACAACAACCCACAACTTATAAATACTTTTTCGGTATCTCTAGTTCGACAGCAACTCCCACAATACACAACACCCACATCCCACAACACCCACAACCCACAATTTTTTCTCGTTTTAACTAATTTCATCAGAAAAAGTCACAACAACCCACTTATAACATCTTTTTTCGATATATCTAGTTCGACAACAATACCCACATCCCTCATCACTTACCAAATTATTCACAATTTATTCGATACAAATTTTTCCCCTTCTTTTAATTGAATCTTAAATGTAATGCACATTCCTCCCAACATTACTAAAATTCTAAATAAATTCCTCTCCATACCCATCTCCTTGTATCCACATAAATTGATAATATACTCACAACAACTAATCATCTCACTACCCAACTACTGCGGCATGTTTCTACACCCTCCAATCTTTTCCAGTGAATCATAACTTTTCTCTTCTATAAATTCTTTTAAAATATTCACACATTACCTTTATTTTCAGTAAAATCCTCCCCAATATTTCATTAAATTTCTAATACAACCCTGACTTAAGAAATCGTAATGACACGATTGCAAACAAACCATACCCCAGGCCGGGATTGAACCTAGTTGGATGAATCTTATTGTGGCTAGCTGGTCTAGTGGCTAACGCGACGGGCTGGAGTTTTGAGACTCTATAACCGCGGGTTCAATCCCGGCCGGGGGTATGGTTAATACAACCCTCCCCATACCCCTCTCCATCTCACTCACATTTCTTCACATCCACTCACCCGTTTCCCAACACACCTCTTCAGAACAAACACAAAAATCACATTTTCACATCCACAAATGCATCTCATCACCCATCTCAAATCTACTAAAATCACTGTAACCAAGATATTCACAAAATTCTATAACCACCTAACACACACAGACAACTCACTTTACTTTGAACACTACCAAAAACACGTTCAACTATTTCATCAGAAAAAAAAGTCACCCGCATTTTGACTCAGTAATATTCACAACATGTCACAAATTTTTAGAAAACACTCATTTTTTTATAAATTTATCACGAACACATCGAACTAAGATATGATATAAATCACATTTTTAGACACATTCCCTCAATTTCGGCAATATGAACAAAATTGATTGGGATAACATTTAGAACATTTCCAAATTACGTTGGAGCACATTCAAAAATATATTGGAACACTTCCAAAATACATTAGAGTACTCCAGAATTACTTTGAACGACTCCATTTTTGGATATTTCCAAATTAGTTTTGAAAACTTTATCTTAAAATCGAACATTATTTTCTTGTGATGAATGGTTTGAAAAACCGACAAGTTGAAGATTGAGACACTTATGCAGCATATGAGAATCTTTATTCAGGAAACGTTTCGCCACACAGTGGCTTCATGAAGCCACTGTGTGGCGAAACGTTTCCTGAATAAAGATTCTCATATGCTGCATAAGTGTCTCAATCTTCATTCTTTTCTTGTTGGTAAACACACTCAATGGTAGAAATATTTACTCGATTTCCGAATAGAAACACATTCCTCGCTCTGAGAGACTCCTTGACCTTATATGGGTCACCCCAAAGTATTTTTTTTTTTTTTTTTTTTTTTTTTTTTATTTAAAATACAATACATAGCTTAACATAAAAACCCTTAAACTAGGGTTGATACACATTGTATATAAACACATTTTGAAACAATCTCTCAGAACGTACAATAGCAAATAAACACAATATTAACAAACACAAGAGGTTACACAATTATACTAGAAAATATCGCTTGTGACAAAACATAACATTAAGAAGATGGGCAATCTTAACCCTATGTACACAAGAACAACAACAAGAACATAACATGTATGTGACCCCTGTAGCAGGTTCAATAATATAAATAAAACCATAATCCCTTCGGGTATACACTATTTACATAATATACTGGGACATTGCCAATGCACAATACAATACAATAAGAAGAATAGTATGATAAATATATAAATATATCGGTTACTCACAACCAACACAAATAATCGATAACCGAAAAAACCTACATCACAATCTCATGATAAAACAAAGTACATACTCTTACCTAACTCCCAGTACATAAGTTCCCTACAGTCACACATACTCGCCTTATCACAAGTCTTACGAGTCAGCCACAAAACTAGAAAAGCCATAATCATTCCGCACTCATCTACAGGCTATACACATTATATAACATAGCAATAAAATGCTCGGTACAAACACACAAAACCCTGTTTGCCAGGCCATAGCCGAAAGGTACATCAAGTACTTCAACAAAGAAAGAAGGCAGTAGACTCTGCCTTAAGACATCTATAACACATATAACTTCACCACCACATCCACTCACACAACCACATTTTCCTCAACCACGCATTACACAGATACACACAGTAAACCAGCCGTTGTGCATACCCAACCCCGGAGACAAGCCCGTTCCATCCCCTGAAATTCACTCCCTCCCCCCTTTCACAACGTTAACAATGCTCTCACACTCATACTACGGTACCCTGCTGAAAAAGCCTGGTCCCAGCGACTTCCATATATTTCCCGATTATAACACAACGTTCTATAAATGGTCCCCGCCAACACCCTTTTGCGCACCTCCCAATCCCCATTCCTTCTCATTGCCCAGGATACAAAAACAAAATCCGCAATTATATACGTGATTGCACGTTGCACAGGCGCCTCGACGCCTCCCACGTCCAAACTTAACGCCCTCAATACTAATATCCCGCCTCCTCCCACTGTCCTCAGAACCTTACCCATCCATTCCCTGATACTCCCCAAATTATCACAAAAATACACTACATGAAACGCAGTCTCCTCATCCCCGCACACCCGACACGCGCCCTCCACCATCAACCCTCTTTCCTTAAGTGCAGCACCCGACGGCAGTATACCATGGAGAAAACGGAAAAATACCTCTCGCACATTTGGACGCACGCGCATCAACCGTAATCTTTCCCATATATCCTTCCACGCATACATAGGGTAGATACTCTCAGCCTTCACGACTACCTTCGCCCTTACAACACGCTCTAAAACACCCACTCGAACTTTATTAGGGTCCCGTACATGCAGCAACGCCCGCAACAGGTCTTCACACACTTTCATCTCCGACCCTCCCCACCACATTCGCACCTCTTCATGCAAGCCATTCACGCCCCTCCCTGCATGACCCCGCACACGGCGTAACCCCCACTTCAAATAAATGCACTTGACTCTTAACCGTAAATCAATCAACCCCAATCCTCCTCTGTTGACCGGTAAAGTAACCACACTCCTACTCAACCATTCACACCCGGAACCCCAAAGAAAATGGAAAACCCTCTTTAACAGCCTCGTAACATCCGGACCTGCTAACGGATATACCGCAGCCACGTGCCAGACTTTACTGTATAACAACACATTCACAACAATCGCACGCTGATGTACTGTCAAATGAGTTGGTCTCAACCCATCCAATCGCCCCACCACTCGATCCACAACAAGTCCAGAATTAACCATCCTCGCCTCTCTCGCACTACGCATATACACTATTCCACACACTTTTATCCTGTCCACCATATTCCAACGTACATTCCTTCCCCAACTCTCTCTTCCCACCCAATCTCCTAAGACCAGTAATTTTGATTTTTCCACATTAACTCTTAACCCGGTAACCCCCGCGAAATTATCAATAACATCTCCAACCGCACGTAAACTCCTCTGCGTTCGCACGAGTATTGTCGTGTCATCCACATACCCTATTATTCCCTGCACTCCACTTCCTACTCTCCAATCCACCTCCATACACGCTTCCACCTTTCTATAGAAAGGGTCTGTTAAACAGGCAAACAACAATTGAGACAGGGGACAACCCTGCCTAATACCCCGACCCATGGATACCCACTTCCCCAATTTCCCATTTACTTGTACACACACTCCCACACCTGTATACAATGTCTCTGCCCAACGTACCACCTCCTCCCCAAAACCCTGCCTCCTTAATATATACCACAACACCTCACGTTCTACACTATCATACGCCGCCTGCCAATCTAACGCTAAGACACCCCCCCCTGCTCCCCTCCCGACCCTTCCACAAAATTCTTTATAATACTATGCCCGTCATACATCGTCCTCCCAGACACACCATATTGTCCTCTCGCAACCACTCTATCCACCACACACTTCATCCTATTTCCTAAAATTTTTGCAAAAATCTTATAATCAGCACACAGCAATGATATTATCCTAAAGTCCCGCACCGTGTCCTGTTTCTTACCTTTTGGCACTAAAACCACAACCGCAGTTCCTTGCAACCTGCCCATCCTCCCCTCCCTTTTCATCGTATTCATTAGTTCTACTAAGAAGGACTTCAACACATTCCAATGGCTCACATAAAACTCGCAGGGCAAGCCATCCAGACCTGGAGCCTTACCACGTGCCATCCCCTCCAAAGCCCTCCACACCTCCCCTTCTTCAATATCCCCCCCCAACGCCATGCGATCACTGCTACTTAGCACACAAGATACATTCTCCCCAACCTCCTGAAAGCCTCCTCATCCACCCCTACACTCAGTAAATTTTTTCCAAACCACCTATCAACGTAATCACTCATTGCCTCCGTTGTTCTTAACTCATGTCCCGCCCTATATCCACCTAAGTCCTCATGTACCACCAGCCTATCAATTTCCATAGCCATACGTCGCTGCCTCTGTCCCCTTAACACACAGGCCGATGGTCGGTCACCCCACACCGCCTCTTCAATTCCACCCTGCACTCTCACCGCATCAAATCTATCATTCTGCAAATCACGAATCCTTCCTTTTAACAACTCGATTTCCTCCATGGGATACTGCCCTGCCTGCCCGCCCCTCTCATAACAACTTTGCAACCTACCCTCGAAATACTGCTGCAACCCGTACGTCATCCAACCCTGGTACTTTCCCCATCGCACATAAAACCGCCGGATCCTCTCCTTAGCTACGCCATCCCACCACCCCAGCAAGTCACCCACATCCCTACCCTCTCCCCACAAATTCTCCCACATTGTCCTAAAATCTAACCCCGCCTCCTCCACCCCAAGAAGTCTCACATTTAACTTCCAATACCCTGGATACCTCTTAGGTAAGCTGGCCCAAGTCAAGTCCGTATAAACAGCTCTATGATCCGTGTAAACAGCTTCCACCGTACGCACACACATCACTCGCACACTTCTCGTCACATATAACCTATCGAGCCTGGCCGCGTATCCCTGTCTATGAAACGTATGCTCAACCATTAGGTCCCCACCTCCAATAACATCCCTTAACCCCACGCCCAGCAAAAGATCCCTTAGGCTAACCAAAAAACACCCTGCCCCCCGTGGCTCCACATCCTTTCTACGTACTATACAATTCCAATCACCGCCCATGATTGTTACCGAGGGAAGAGATCTCAAATAATAAACCAAAACATCACGCACAAATTCATTCTTCACCCGTACATCACGCTCCGCCGGCGCATACACACAAACCACTGCCAGTCGCTCACCTCTCCACCATCCATCTACCCGGAGTACCCTACCCTCCTCCCCTCCCTCACATCTAATTACAACAAACGGGCTTGTCTCCCGAATCAGAATTCCAACCCCACCTTTCAAACGGTCCGAATATGCCACAAACACACGATATCCGTCCACATTCAAATCCCGACCCGCCTTAAAGTTATGCTCCTGCATGAATACAATATCTATGGCATGACGCCTCAGAAACCCCTGGAGCCACAAACGCTTCACATTCATACACAACCCATTTACATTCACAGTCATACACCTGAAACCTTCTTGAAGGGTTTTGCACGCTGCCCTGTAACTCCTTTCATAGACACGTCACCAGCCTTCCTATTTTTCCCACCATGCTCACCACAGTGAGCTCTATTCCCTCCCCGGTCGAACACCTGACCGGACACACCTGTGGCGCCTCCACTCACCACATCAGCCCACGGTTTCTTCCCCGGTCTTTGCGCCGGGGTCAAGACATCATCGGAATCAGAGTGCGTTGCCGCCCTCTTCCGCCGAACACTCTCTGCATCCATGGTCTGGTCGGGGGATGCCTCACAATGCACCTCCGCCGCCACCTCGACCACGGTCACCATTCCCGTAGAAGAGGCACCTGCAGTCAGCTGGCTGTCTCTCCTCTCGTCCTCACTCTCCTCAGGTCCCACCACCGATTGTACATCATCTCCAGCTCTCTTCGTCTCCAAAAACTTTTCCGTCAACTGCTCCAGAGCCACATCCTCTGCTCGTTCTCCTCCACTCAACTTGGTCTCCCCTTCCACCAAAACGGAGACTGTAGATTCTACAGGCATTGATGGGCTCGACCCCACCGTCGGGAACTCTCTCTCCACCTCCTCGCTCCAAGACGAACTATGGCCCTTTACAGGCGTCCCGCTGGCAGGCCCCGCCTTTGGGTCAGGCCCTCGCTCCGTCCTTCTGTCTGCAACCTGTCGTTGCTGCTGCCTCTCACACTGTGCTGCCATATGGTCATAAGCACCACATAGCCTGCAGGTCTTGCGCTGCCCTGCGTAATACACCATCACTTGCGTCCTAAAGTCGTCCAGGATGACAAACGACGGGATGGGATGCCTCAGCGTCATCTTTAGGTTGAACGTACCCTCCGGCCAGCCGGCGTACGCCCCATCCACCCAGGTACCTGCCATTGCCAGATGCACAGTACCATAACGTTCAAAAACGTTCCGTATATCTGCCTCGTCAGCTTCGAAAGGCACGTTGCGTACCTTCACCCAAGTGTAGTGTCGCGACACGTCAATTAAACGAACTCGTATTGCCGAGTTTACGTCCACACAGCCATCTTGATACTGCTCCACCAGGCGCTCATACACTGCCGTCGATCGTAGCTTAACGAATATTCGGTAAGCCCCGTTGAGCGATACTCCATACAAATCTTGATCAGCAATGCCGTATGTGTCGCGAATAATCAAAGGTAGAAGCACCTGTGCGGACTGAGGCGTAATTACACCCCGCACTAAATCAAAGCACACAGTGTTGACGCGCCTTCTGATAGTCTGCGCCATCTTGTGAAAATCAATCTGCGCAGGAAGGCCTCTCAACCAGGAGCGTGTGCGCAGCACAACCTCACGGCAATAAAGCGATGAGGTCAATGGGCCCCAAAGTATTGCATCATGATTTTTGTACAATCCCCTCCAGCGGGGCCATGAAATGGTGTTCACACCCTAGGTAGATTTAAGATAATCACCTCTTTCCAGAACAACTGTGTCCTCTTGTGCTAAAATTTGGTGAAGTCACAGGGCTGACAGACACCATGAAATTAACTTAAATGTGATATAACATTTGTATTCTACCTCAATACTTTTTTTTCATTGTAAGGTTTGATTGATTTAAAACTTCATCATGTCTTAAAAATTTTTATTAAACATTTCTCTTTTTAATGAATGAAACATCATATATTATTAATCTTGGTGTAACAACACGCTCTAAACATCATAAATCCTCCCCTCTAAGTCTTGTTCTTCCAAGCCCCGTCACATCGGTACCTGTAAATTTTAATATATTTTTTTTATTTCATTAGCATATAATGGGGAGAAATTTGCACCATCACCTGTAAAAGATATAAACCAACTAAAAGTTACATATTTTTTCACTATCCCAAACATATGCCTCTCAAGTGTTACATCAGTATTCTTCTCCTTAACTTAAATATCTTCCCATTCTTGACTTAAAAGCATAATCATACTGTGTCCTCTTATTAACTTAAATGAATTAAAAGCGTCTTGTTAACTTAAATGATGTAAGTATTATGGTAGACATGATTCTTGGTGTTCAGGTAGAGAGAGAAGGTCGAATTGGCAAGTGACACATTTCATGAAGAGGTAAATATGAGTTATATATATTAATTCAAATATATCTCTCTCTTTTCAAGTTATAATTACTTCCTCATAATAATTTAAATGAATTAAACCACTGATACAAGGTAAATAATTTTGCTTACCTTACAAGTTACTCACACATTAGGCTCAATGTTTTTAATATATTGTTTAATATCTGTGAAAAGTTCTCTCCAAATTAATTTCCACTTCTTTGTGTTGTACCATCTATGCAAAATGCACAGATTATACTGTCTATTAAATATTTGACTGACAAAGTTTTCAGATATATTGTTTTCCAAAATATAATATACCAGATCATCACTCCACTCCGTTACCATTTCATCAATGAATTTATGCGAAACAAGTTAATTTTCTAACCAATTTTTAACTCGTTGAAAATTCTTTTCACTCAATGATTCACCATCTTTCCTTAAGAGTTGATTGACAGTGTTGCAAAATTCCAACCAAGGAAGATCTTTCACTGTTTCACAAATAACAATGAAATCGCCATGTTTCCCCATATTAGATGCTTTCCATGTGCTTCCCGGACAATGTCTGGGGGTGACTTACACACAACTCTCCCATACACATAAAGAGTTGCTAAATAGTATTAAATGAAAATTTTATTAAACTTTCCTAAACTAGGATCAGCCATTTCAAAATCCATTTTCGTAATTAATTTTTTTGGCTTTGGTATAATAAAAGTTTGAGATAAATGACTACTCCATTCACATTCTCGTAACAATAAATTTTCTAATATTTCTTCACTCCATCGTTGAGTCATTTCTTGTACCTCAGCTACAAACACTTCTTTTGAGAGAACATGTTCCGCATCAACTCTTTTTTGAATGGGTTCGACTCTTTTAATTGTATATAACATTTCTATAAACACCACACTAGTATGTTTTGTCGCAACCACCTCCATATTTCTTCTTCTGCTCAAGTGATTCCTTACCATTTCACTCCAAATATTTATACCAAAAATTTCAATCGTTGTCATCATCGAATATAATTTTTTTTAATAATACAAATACTCATTACAGGGGATTTCTTCAAAGCATATATATTATCCATTGTATATTTCAAATAATATGTTTAGTCATTGTTAACTTTCCTTATTTTTCAGTAAAAAGAAATATTCAGACAATATTTTTTTTTGGCAACACTTACTACTTGCTTGTGACGTCACTATCCAGCAACACATTAAAACAGGATAGAACAGGTATCTTCCCCTTATTAACTTAAAAGCATAATCATACTGTGTCCCCTTATTATTTTAAATGAACTAAAAGCATGATGTCACGATACTCATTGAACAAATTATCTTACCTTTAATTGTCTTCATGCATTTTCAAGTATGTACCATCGGTATAGTAATAACAAGTCATAATATCGTTGAAGTAAGTTATGATTACACTCTATAGGAGCCAACAAATGCATTACCAATTCCAATCATTTGCTAGAAATCAACACAGTTGGTGAAGTTCCCTTATGGGGGTTTGTTCATCTATCATCCACGATACAACTTTTTCTTGCTAAGATCACCTCCTCCGGATATTAAAGGTTTATATTCATTCCACTTAAGATTCTTCACCTCACCAAAGAAAATCCAACAAATGTTTAACTCTCCCCATCCTATATGACACTAAACTCGTGGTGGTTCATTCACCTATCGTCATGGTGATGCCACGTAGTGTTTTTCATGGAACAAATTTCTCTACACATATAGTTATAAAAACTACTAACTCGACAACCCTCGTGGTGAAAAGAGTATAAGAAGACACATCCGTATTGGATGTCATAAAGCAAATCTAGCTAGTGAAGTCACTCGTGATAAATTTGGGAGCATAAAATTTGTAAATAATGGAAAAAATAACCCCATGATTGCCCATATGTTCGCACAGTATGCGATGGGACCTCCACATAAGTATTATGTGAACTGTAAAGTTGATAAGACCTACTATAATACATGCAAATATTTAGATACAAAGAAAGGTCGTGAGATTATTTTCAAAGAGTGCATGAATGATCTTGTTAAGTGGTTATTAACAGATCCCAACGGGATTATAATGGAAAAAGTTGTGTTTCCAGAAGGAATTGGATGTGCTTCAGCCGGAGGTGATTGGCATGCACACTTTTAGTTCATTTATGTTAACAAGGGGAAAGTTCATGATTTTGCAAAGGAATTAAAAAAACGTCATAGAAATACTGTTATCATTATTGTAAAATATGACAAATAAAATATCTCTATAATACTTTTTTTTTTGTATGTTTTATTCACCAGCACTCTAAAACCTTATTAGGCAACTGAATAGAGATCATACGTCTGGCAGGAACGGTGATGAGTATAAACATCTCTGTTCTTTGTTGTTCATACATTAGTACCTCTTCCACCAGGGTGCGACTAACCATCTTAAGAAAATGGAGACAGACAATAGGATGGAAAAATATTTTAAAATTGAAGAAGGAAAATTGTACGATGAAAAATATTGTCGTGACAATGTCTGCATTATTTTTCATGCGAATTGTGTTGCTATAAAAGGATATGGTGCAAGTTATTATTTGGGTAAGAAATATCCTTATACTGATGTGTATTGGGGTAGAGAACCATTATTTAATCTGAGAAGATGCAGAATTGAAGATCGTGATACTCCTGGAACTGTTATCGAGTTTGAACCTTCACCGGATCAAAGAAAATTGAATCTTTCTTATTTAGCAACCATAATAAGCCAATTTGGTATTGCTGGACCAATGGAGGAAAATACCATTTCTCAAAATTTAATTGAAAAATCAAGAGATTCCCATTTGGTGTATGGTTTAAAGAAAGATACTATCGCAGACAGAATAAGATATTTCAAGGAATCCATTGAGAGAGTCATAAAAAGTGTGAAAGACAATAAATATATACGCGAGGTTATCTTTCTGAAAGGTATTGGGAGGTGTGAAACTTCAAATGATTATATCTGGAATACATATTATAAACCCATACTCGAAGATATGATAATAAAATTTAAGGAAGAAGGTATTCGATCAACAATGGTTGTCAAAGAAGAAATGAAAAACATTAACCAAGGTCAAGAATTAGAAGATGATTCGAAGTTATTGTCTTCTAGAATTGAAGGAAGTGCTTGGTATCCCTCATGAGGTAAGCAAAATTATTTACCTTGTATCAGTGGTTTAATTCATTTAAATTATTATGAGGAAGTAATTATAACTTGAAGAGAGAGAGATATATTTGAATTAATATATATAACTCATATTTACCTCTTCATGAAATGTGTCACTTACCATTTCGGCCTTCTCTCTCTACCTGAACACCAAGAATCATGTCTACCATAATACTTACATCATTTAAGTTAACAAGACGCTTTTAATTCATTTAAGTTAATAAGGGGACACAGTATGATTATGCTTTTAAGTCAAGAATGGGAAGATATTTAAGTTAACGAGAAGAATACTGATGTAACACTTGAGAGGCATATGTTTGTGATAGTGAAAAAAAATATGTAACTTTTAGTTGGTTTATATCTTTTACAGGTGATGGTGCAAATTTCTCCCCATTATATGCTAATGAAATAAAAGAATATATTAAAATTTACAGGTACCGATGTGACGGGGCTTGGAAGAACAAGACTTAGAGGGGAGGATTTATGATGTTTAGAGCGTGTTGTTACACCAAGATTAATAATATATGATGTTTCATTCATTATAAAGAGAAATGCTTAATAAAAATTTTTAAGACATGATGAAGTTTTAAATCAATCAAACCATACCATGAAAAAAGTATTGAGGTAGAATACAAATGTTATATCTCATTTAAGTTAATTTCATGGTGTCTGTCAGCCCTGTGACCTCACCAAATTTTAGCACAAGAGGACACAGTTGGTCTGGAAAGAGATGATTATCTTAAATCTACCTTGGGTGTGAACACCATTTCATGGCCTCGCTGGAGGGGATTGTACAAAAATCATGATGCAATACTTTGGGGTGACCCATATAAGGTCAAGGAGTCTCTCAGAGCGAGGAATGTGTTTCTATTCGGAAATCGAGTAAATATTTCTACCATTGAGTGTGTTTACCAACAAGAAAATAATGTTCGATTTTAAGATAAAGTTTTCAAAACTAATTTGTAAATATCCAAAAATGGAGTCGTTCAAAGTAATTCTGGAGTACTCTAATGTATTTTGGAAGTGTTCCAATATATTTTTGAATGTGCTCCAACGTAATTTGGAAATGTTCTAAATGTTATCCCAATCAATTTTGTTCATATTGCCGAAATTGAGGGAATGTGGCTAAAAATGTGATTTATATCATATCTTAGTTGGATGTGTTCGTGATATATTTATAAAAAAAATGAGTGTTTTCTAAAATTTTGTGACATGTTGTGAATATTACTGAGTCAAAATGCGGGTGACTTTTTTTTCTGATGAAATAGTTGAACGTGTTTTTGGTAGTGTTCAAAGTAAAGTGAGTCGTCTGTGTGTGTTAGGTGGTTATAGAATTTTATGAATATCTTGGTTACAGTGAATTTAGTAGATTTGAGATGGGTGATGAGATGCATTTGTGGATGTGAAAATGTGATTTTTGTGTTTGTTCTGAAGAGGTGTGTTGGGAAACGGGTGAGTGGATGTGAAGAAATGTGAGTGAGATGGAGAGGGGTATGGGGAGGGTTGTATTAGAAATTTAATGAAATATGGGGGAGGATTTTACTGAAAATAAAGGTAATGTGTGAATATTTTAAAAGAATTTATAGAAGTGAAAAGTTATGATACACTGGAAAAGATTGGAGGGTGTAGAAACATGCCGCAGTAGTTGGGTAGTGAGATGATTAGTTGTTGTGAGTATATTATCAATTTATGTGGATACAAGGAGATGGGTATGGAGAGGAATTTGCTT
>NC_091297.1:53477191-53479691 GCF_038502225.1 Cherax quadricarinatus
ACACAACACCTACACACAACACCTACACATAACACCTACACACAACACCTACACACAACACCTACACATAACACCTACACACAACACCTACACATAACACCTACACACAACACCTACACATAACACCTACACACAACACCTACACACAACACCTACACATAGCACCTACACATAACACCTACACATAACACCTACACACAACACCTACACATAGCACCTACACACAGCACCTACACAACACCTACACATAACACCTACACATAACACCTACACACAACACCTACACATAACACCTACACACAACACCTACACATAGCACCTACACACAACACCTACACATAACACCTACACATAACACCTACACACAACACCTACACATAACACCTACACACAACACCTACACATAACACCTACACATAACACCTACACACAACACCTACACACAACACCTACACATAACACCTACACACAACACCTACACATAACACCTACAAACAACACCTACACATAACACCTACACACAACACCTACACATAACACCTACACACAACACCTACACATAACACCTACACATAACACCTACACACAACACCTACACACAACACCTACACATAACACCTACACACAACACCTACACATAACACCTACACACAACACCTACACATAACACCTACACACAACACCTACACATAACACCTACACATAACACCTACACACAACACCTACACATAACACCTACACACAACACCTACACATAACACTTACACACAACACCTACACACAGCACCTACACATAACACCTACACATAACACCTACACATAACACCTACACACAACACCTACACATAACACCTACACATAAGATCTCCCTGACGTATAATGACACACAAGCAATCCTCTCAACAAATGTTTGTGTGTCAGCTGATGGATGCTGCGGTGAGTCTTAAGCGTTACCTGCGTGCCTCCCTAGGTGAGGGAAGGTGAGAGAAGGTGAGAGAAGGTGAGGGAAGTTGAGAGAAGGTGAGGGAAGTTGAGAGAAGGTGAGAGAATATAAGGGCAGAAAGGTGAGGAATGAAAAGAGGTGAAGAAAGGAAAAAAATTTAAAAGGCATTGTGAAGTGTGGAGAGTCGAGATGTGAGGAGACATGAGAGAGGAGGAGAAGTGAGTAGAGGTGAGGCCTCACGAGAGGTGGAGAGAAATCAATAAAGACAATTAGTGAGAAGTGGTAAAGAGAAGTGAGTAAAGATGAAGAGTCTATATGAAGGATTAGAAATCTCACTGAAAAAATAGTTTGATCCCGAGTCTAGCAAAGTTCAGAAACACCAGTGGAAATGAAGCAAATTATGGAAACATGTAGATGAAGAGGAAGATATTAAAGAATAACACACATACACAAACATATATGTATGTATATATGTATATCTCAATATATATATATATATATATATATATATATATATATATATATATATTGATAGTTCCTTGATAATGTGAGTAGTCACGAAAGCGCTTGGAATTTCTCTATTCTTTCAGAGTGGTTGATTTGCATATTTTGAAATCACCTGTTTACTGTGATCTTATTGCATATATATATATATATATATATATATATATATATATATATATATATATATATATATATATATATATATATATATATATATATATATATATATATGTCGTGCCGAATATGTAAAACTGGTCAATTAGCAAGAACTCATTTAAAATTAAGTCCTTTCTGAAATTTTCTCTTATACGTTTAAAGATATATTTTTTTCATTAACGTTAATGTAATTTTTTTTAATTTTGCACCAAAAGGATCTTAGAAAACTTACCTAACCTTATTATAACAAGAGCAATTTATTTTAACCTAACCCAACTAAATATATTTTAGATTTGTTTACAATAATTTAATACTAAACAAAACCAGTGAAATATATTTTTTTTCGTTAGGTTCAGAATGATTTTGGCGAAATTATTGCATACACAAATTTTCACTTGTCCTATATGGCAAGATGAGCGTTGCTATTTAAGCCAAGATCGCAAGTTCTGCCTATTCGGCACGACATATATATATATATATATATATATATATATATATATATATATATATATATATATATATATATATATATATGAGTGGTGCACTTAGGAGTCTGTGGAGACAAAGAACTTTGTCCTTGGAGGCAAAGAGGGGAATGTATGAGAGTATAGTTTTACCAACGCTCTTATATGGGTGTGAAGCATGGGTGATGAATGTTGCAGCGAGGAGAAGGCTGGAGGCAGTGGAGACGTCATGTCTTAGGGCAATGTGTGGGGTGAATATAATGCAGAGAATTCGTAGTCTGGAAGTTAGGAGGAGGTGCGGGATTGCCAAAACTGTTGTCCAGAGGGCTGAGGAAGGGTTGTTGAGGTGGTTCGGACATGTAGAGAGAATGGAGCGAAACAGAATGACTTCAAGAGTGTATCAGTCTGTAGTGGAAGGAAGGCGGGGTAGGGG
>NC_091297.1:53484691-53492191 GCF_038502225.1 Cherax quadricarinatus
AGGATGGTCCTGAGAAGTCAAGTGAGATACAGCTGATGGTTGAGCAGCAGGAACAGGTGAAGGGTTTCTAGGAATGCCAGAGAGGACATGGAAGTGGTGGTGGAAGTCCATCAGGAGGACGTGCAGGAAGTAGATTTGTGTGTGAGTGAGAGCTCACGAAAAAGGACTGCGGGTGCTTTTGACCTCGATGAGGTTTTAACACCTGGGCAGAGACCCGGGAAGAAGTCATGGGTAGTTGTAGGGGAAAAGGTAGGCAGGGGAGGGGGTGTACCGGGGAAGATTAGTGGGGGAGGGCAAGGAGGGGCTGGAGGCCAGGTTAGAAAAAAGGATAAAAATGGTACAGCTACTGAGAAAGGTGAAGTGAGTAAGATACAGCGGCATAGGGGTAAGCCCCCTCTTCTAGCAAATTCAAGTGTGTCACAATAAATGTCAATGGGCTTAAATCTGAGGTAAAAAGGGTTTGGTTAGAGTGGTTTTTACGAAGGTTTGATGTGGATGTATGTTTTTTGCAGGAGCATAACCATAGGTTAGGGAGTGAATTGAGTTTGAGGGGTTATAAAATGTTTGTCAGTAATGCTTTGCAATTAAAAGGAGGGGTAGCAGTAGCTGTAAAGGAGACCAGCCCATTGCGTGTCATGGGTTGGGAGGAGGGGGGAGGGGGCAGGGTTGTAAGGGTAGATGGGCACTGAGGGGTGAGGAGAGTATGTTTCATTGGTGTATATATGCCAGCATGTAACAATGTTAGAGTTAAAGTTGATTTTGTACGTGATGTTTTGATGTATTATTTGCGGGGTTTACCTTCCATAACTGTAATTGGAGGTGATTGGAACTGTGTGATTAGGTATGGGGATGTGACGCCGAGGGGGGCAGGATGTGTTTTTGGTGCACTACGGGATGTGTTGAGGGATGTAGGTGTTGTAGATGTGGTGGGCAGGGGGGAGTATGGGGTGGAGCACACGTTTATTCGTGGGAATTATGGGGCGAGGTTAGATAGGATATATGTGATGCAGGGGATTGGTGTGGAGAGAGTGAGGGCTTTTGATGTCGGTTTTTCGGATCACAGGGCGGTGATAGCTGATCTGCGGGTGGATGGTATAGTTCGCATATATGCTGGGTATTGGAAATTGAATGTGAGGCTTCTGCAGGAGGGGGATGAAGGCTCATCCTTTGAGGAATGGTGGAGACATTGCTGGGAGGGTAGGGACGGTGGGATGGATTTGCTTGACTGGTGGGAGATGCGAGCAAAGACAGCAATAGCAGAGTTTTTTAGGATACGTGGAAAGGAACAGGCAAGGTGGAGATATGGTTTGCAAAACTACCTGGAGGGACAGCTGAATGCTGTTTATGACGGGGGGGGGAAGGGAAGATGTGCGAGGTGAGGTGGATGGCTTAAGGAGTAGGATTGAAGGATTACATAATGAAAGGTTTAACGCGATTAGAGTTAGGGCAGGATTAGAGGAGGTGTTAAAGGGTGATCGACCATCAGGTTATGTCCTGAGAAAATTTAGGGAAAGGCAGATGGTGACTACCATAGCGCATCTAGTGGTCGCTGATGGGGGGGGGGTTATGTGGTGGGTCAAGGTCTTACTGATACAGATGATATTAGTGGTTATGCTGATTATTGGTTTAGGGAGAAATGGAGGAGGAACAAGGAAGTTGTCAGTGAGGAGGTTTTTGGGGTTATGCAGAATACTATTGTATTGGGACAAGAGGAACAGGAAATGCTGGAGGGTAGTATTAGTGAGGAGGAGGTGGGGGAGGCGGTTTACGGGATGAGTCAGGGTAAGACGCCGGGCATTGATGGAATACCGAATGATTTTTATAGAGTTTATTGGGAATGCATTAGGTATGGGTTAGTGGAAGTCTTGAATCATATGTGGAGCAGTGGGAGGATGGGGAAGACCCAGAAAACAGGGATCGTTGTGTTGGTGCCGAAGAAGAAGGATGGGAAAGTATTGAATGATTATAGAGCAATATCCTTAATGTGTGCAGATTATAAAATTTATGCTAAAATTCTGGGCAATAGACTGAAGAAGGTTCTAGGATCAGTGGTACATGGGGGACAGTTTGGCATTCCGGGAAGAAGTATGAGGGACGGGCATAGTCAAATAAGGGATTTTATTGAGGACTGCACCGGAGGGGGAATACTTGGATTAGATTGGGCTAATGCGTATGATTGTGTGAATAGGGATTTCTTAAAAGTTTGTTTGGAACAGCTGGGTTTGGGGGAGAAGGTGGTGAGATGGGTGCAAACCTTGTATGAGGGAGCAGTTATTAGGGTACAGGTTAATGGTAAGTTGGGGGACCCATTACTGATGGAGAGAGGTTTGAGGCAGGGCTGTCCACTCTCTCAGTTATTGTTTTCCTGCGTACAGAATCCATTTTATGGGCTGGTGGATGAGGTGATGATTGAACATGGGATTAGGGGGGGTGGGAGGGGGGGATTGTGGGGTACGTAGATGATACTACCGTGCTGGTAAGGCATGAGGAAGATCTAAGGAAAGTTGGTGGAATCATTCAGATTTTTGGGGACGCCACGGGTATGAGAGTTAATTTAATGAAGTCGAGACTATTAGAGGTGGGGGATTGGGTGGGAGGGGGCTTGGGGGAGGGGTTGGGATGGTCGGTAGTGGACAGAATTAAGGTTTGTGGAATATGGTACATGGCGGAAGTGCAGGAAAGTAGGAAGATAAATTCGGAATTAGTTACGAGCAGGGTTTTGGGTAGGCTAGGAGGTTTAAGGGCTAGGGATGTAACATTACAGCAGAGAGTTTTAGTGGTCAACTCTCTGGTGTATAGTAAGGTGTGGGGAGTGGCTGAGGTGTTCCCTTTAAGAGCAGAGGATATTGCAGAAATCCAGAGGAAGGTTCTAAGGTATGTGTGGGGGTTTGGGAGGGCATGGTTGAGCAAGGACGTGGTGATGACGGAGGGGAGACTTGGGGGTCTTGGCCTGATGTCATTGGGTCATAGAGTAATGGCTTTATATATTAAACAAAGATATATTAGGACTGGGGGGAATAGAGGAGTCAGGGTAGGTAGGGTAATGGAGGATGCACGAAGATGGTGGTGTGGAAGGGATTTGAGGTATTGTGAGGATATGTTGAGGGTTTTATTACATGTTAAACAGGTGTCCACGTTAAAGGTCAAACGAATGGTGGGTGCTGTGGTAGGCAAGGGTGTCTTACAGGGACTTGCTGTATATCCAACATATGACTGGATAAGCATATGGAGGAAGTTTGGTTTGCTTAGAATACCAGCGAGGGTACGAGAGTTAGTATATCGTTTTCTGATGGGAATATTGGCCTCTAGGGATGTGTTATATAAAATGGGTCTTGTGAGAGAGGACTCATGCTTGCATTGTGGGGACATCGAAACGGCCTTTCATGCGGTATATTTTTGTCCCTCTTTGGAGGGGGTGAGGTTATGGATGGTGAGAGTTATCAGATTTTTGGGGGGGGGGGCAATGGCCATTCCTACGGGCCTTAATGTTGGATGTAACTGGGGTGCCGGGTGATGTGGGTAGAGCCTTAATGTATGTTATGACGGATTATTTACATGTATCTTGGGGGATGAGGGAGGTTAGGGGAGAGTTGAGGATAAAAGCGTTAGCAGCGAGATTTTATAGAACTATGTGTAGGAATAGGCAAGTCTATGGTGGGAGGTGGGTAGTTAGCTTTTCGGAGGGTTACCGGAATCTCACTGTGGGGGGCCTCCTCCTCATGAACCCAGGGGGCGGGCAAAGGGTTGGTCTCCTACCGGGGGATACATGAGGGTGGGTTGGTTTAGGCTTCTTTGTAGTGTGGATGGTGGGAGGGTTATGAATAGAGTGGAAGGGTGATGAATGAGGTATTTGGAATCTATGGTTATGTTCACTGCATACAGGATAACCTTAAAAACCATGATGACTAAACCTTGGGATCTCGGGTTTAGAGCAGAATGATGTTAAGATAAGCACACAAGTTAACTTGATCGTTGTATAACTTATGTTTGTGAAGTGCTGTGACCCTGCACAGTTGCTTTGTGGGAAAAATTTTCTGCTATGTTTTATATATGAAATCATGATCTTTGGCTTAGTCAATTTTATAATCACATATAATGACACCTTTTTCTATGTACCTAATCATGTTATGTAATGATATATGAATTATAATGGATAGTGAGGTATTAGGTTAGGAGTGGGCAATTTTATTGTGTGATGCCCTTAATGGGGTTTCTATGAGATTGTAAACTGGTTTTGTTCAATGGTGTTATTGGGGAAAAAACAAGGATGGAACATGTACGAACTTGTATGTCAATATTTTTAATTATGACTACTGTATGTGCATGAGGAATTTTTATTCCCATGATAACGCTCAGTATAATAACATTGATAATAGGGAAAAGGGGGGGGGGGTAGTATGTGCCAGCACGAAGTAAGTGCGGCGAGTCTTTAGGCAATGAGAATTATAATTATATGCTAATTATTTGTTTATATATTATCTTTTAGACTGTTTATATAAAAAAAAAATCAGCAATGATGTACTAGTGTTTCAAATAGGGAGATAAGGTTTTTATGTCCTGTAACTAGACAGTTTTGATACCTTATGTTAGGATTTTGTTAGTTGTATGGGTTGTACTTGCGTATATAATGTTATGTCTTTTACTTGAGGGTGTTTCCTGCCCAGTGTTTATGTGGGGAGTTTCATTGTGAGATGTATCAATGTAATGTTTATTGTAGGATTAGGTTTGTATAATGTTTAAATTAATGTTCTGTATAATTTTAATTTTTGTATGTTAGATAATATTTATTGTGCACTTTGTGCAAGGGGTCTAATTGTACAGAGTTGTGGGGGATTTATGTGGACACAGACATAAAATTTTGAGTTTTTGGTTTTTGCTAATTTTTTTTGTTCGGTGCTGGAGCTCTCTCGCTCTTTATTCTGATAAGAGTTTCCTGCTATTTGCGGGAAGTATTAATGTGGTATGTCTTTGCAATTTTATTGTAGGGTTAGGTTAGCCTTTGTTTAATTATTGTAATGTATAATTTTATCCTTCGTATGCTGCATCATATCATCTGTGTACTTTGTGCAAGGAGGTGTTACTGTACTGTATAACGGGCATGATTTGTAGGTTTAGAATTTGTTGATGTTTTTTCTGAGCAGGTGTTATCCTGTTCGTTTCATTGTTCGGTGATGGTATATTCTTTAATACAATATGAATGTAACACTTGTGGTATGCTATGGGGTTGATGGTAGGTCATTGTATTTTCAAACGGTTAATAATTGTGTTCTTTTATTTATTTATATCTTGTACTGTGTCCTTTTAAATAAAATATAAAAAAAAAAAAAAAAAATTCTTTCAATAATAACCCTACCGTACAGTTTTCCAGGCATACTCAATAAACTTATTCCTATATAATTTTACAGTCTCTTTTGTCCCCCTTCCCTTTATATAAAGGGTCAATACACGCTCTCCGCCAATGCCTAGGTACCTTCCCCTCTTTCATACATTTTTTAAACAAAAATGCCAACCATTCTAACACTCTGTCCCCCCCCTGCTTTTAACATTTCTGTCATGATCCCGTTAATTCCATCTGCTTTACCCCCTCTCATTCTACATAATGCCTCACGTACCTCCCCCACATTCACATCCTGCTCTTCTTCACTCCTAAAAGATGGTATACCTCCCTGGCCAGTGCATGAAATTACCGCCTCCCATTCTTCGTCGACCTTTAAAAGTTTCTCAAAATATTTTCGCCATCTACCCAAAACCTCCATCTCCCCATCTACTAACTCCCCTACTCGGTTTTTAACGGGCAAATCCATTTGTTCCCTAGGCTTTCTAAAGTTGTTTAACTCACTCCAAATATATATATATATATATATATATATATATATATATATATATATATATATATATATATATATATATATATATATATATATATATATATATATATATATATATATATGTCGTGAAGAATATGCGAAATTGGTCAATTAGTATTGCGCACACAGGTGATGATGGCCTGTTGACCTGGTCATAATGGGACTTCCAGCGAAAATAAACACAGCAATAGTCTTTAAATTGCATTTTCCTTCACCAAGTATTTATAGTATGTACACTATCATGCACAAGAATGGAGTATAAGTGTACTATATGGTAATCAAAACACAGACAAAAGCCAGAGAGAGAGAGAGAGAGAACCGTGAGCATCCAGCTGCTGTACGAGTCTGGCAAATGCTGACTACGAATGACATCACATCGTCTCAGCACTTGGCAGGCTTGTCTGTGATTGGTTAATGAATAAAGGAACTCATTTAACGAATGGGCACCTGCCTCGCTGGTTGGGAGGCAGCCTATATGGGAGTGTGTACATATGCCAAATAAAATGTAACATACTCTTGGCATGCCACACCCCCACCCCAAGAGGGATCTAATGGCCAGGACTAGGATATACTCTTATGTACACTATATACAAGAATGGAGAAGTGTACCACACAATAATCAAGGGAAAGACAGAAGCCAGAGAGAGAGAGAGAGAGAACCGTGAGCAACGAGCAGCTGTACGCAGCTTGTTGGTCTTATTTTTCTTCTCAACAGCCTCGTATGTGTAGAGATCATCAGAGAAGAGTTCCTGACTGGAGGACGAAGGGGCAGGATGAAGGTGAACGACGATGCCAGTCAACTAAGTCACCTCGTGAGCCACGATAACAAACTCATGGTCAAATTGGTGAGTGACATCAAACCCATGCTCAACATGGTGAACAACGTCGTCAGTATACAGACTGGCACCAACCACAAAACCAGCAGGGAGCCAAGGTAATATGTAATAGTTGCAATAGGGAGAATTACTAATCTCCTATTGAAATGAATCAGAAAGAAGTAGAGTATGGGCTGGCTCCATAATACAGTACTTGTCATATTTCCCTTCAGGAGAGTTCAAAGAAAACAGAAGTAAGAACATTTAGGGATACTGGGGCATATTGTTACCTAATATGAGAGGGAGTACTTCCCCTCTCTTTACAAATGTCATTGCACTCGTCAGTTCTTTTAGAAGCATTTGGAGGAGAGTATTTTATGTAAAGGGACAGAAAACACTGCTCCTCCAAATGCTTCTAAAAGAACTGATGAGTGCAATGACGTTTGTTCAGAGAGGGGAAGTGCTCCCTCTCTTATTAGGGAACAATATGTCCTAGTATCCCTAAATGTTCTTAATTCCTTTGTCTTTGAACTCTCCTGAAGGGAGGTATGACGAGTACCGTAATATGGGGCCATCCCATACTCTACTTTTTTTGTTGGGTCAAATGGGGAAGGATCCTTGTCTTTTTTATCCTTGGTACTTTCTCCATTTCCATTTCTTAGGCGAGGTTGGCCATGCGGGCATCAAGGTCCTTTCCGGTTGGCGAAGAGGCTAGGACATATTCTTCCATCTTAAGACCTACCATAGTGTGGTCGGTGGCACACGGTGATAATAAAGAGTCTCCCCCAGGAAACTGTGACCTTCCATGACCACACTGA
>NC_091297.1:53499691-53555009 GCF_038502225.1 Cherax quadricarinatus
ATTTCTGACCACTCCCATCACTCCTCATAACCTGTGACCTCATCTTCCATGGCTTCTGTCCTAACCTCTGATGACCTCTGCCTTAACCGCTGATAACCTCTGCTTTAACCTCTGATGAACTCTGCCTTAACCTCTGATGACCTCTGCCTTAACCTCTAATGACCTCTGCCTTAACCTCTGATGACCTCTGCATTAACCTCTGATGACCTCTTCCTTAACCTCTGATGACCTCTGCCTTAACCTCTGCATTAACCTCTGATGACCTCTGCCTTAACCTCTGATGACCTCTGCCTTAACCTCTGATGACCTCTGCCTTAACCTCTCATGATCTCTGAACTTTGCCTTCACCTTTCATCAGCAGCACCATTCACTCACGTATCAAAAGTCAATTTCATCCCTGTGGGGAGAAGAGACACGGAAGAGATGAAGGAGGAGGAGGAGGAGGAGAAGAAAGGGGGAGAGAAGAGAGAGGGGAAGAGAGAGAGGGTGAAATAGGAAAGCAAAGGGAGGAATAGGAAGGCACTCTCACTAAGAAATAAACCACCAAAAGAAATTCTTCACCTTCTCTAGCACGATGCTGAACTACCAGCTCTCATTCAGACCTTTAATACATTAAATGGCCTTGAACAGAGCATATATACCCCAAGATATATGTCTCTTAGCGTATATACCCCGAGACTTTACTTTCATCCCTATTTTAAGGATTAAAGCGTTCTTGTACTGGTGGTGAAGAGGTTACATGCAGCCTTAGTGATCCTAGAGTTCACTCAGACAACAAGAAGTGTTCCAAGCACTAAACTGCTCAACAACTGCAAACAATAGAACACAAATTTGAGGCTGAAGATGCACCACGAATATACTGTATGTACCTCTCAAGGGAGGTTCCTTGAAACACTGGTGAGGGGCTTTTGATCTAGGGAATTGGATCTGTGCTACAGTTTCTTGAATTAAGCCTGAATAAATTCCACATCCTCCCCACAGCCGCAGCATAATCCAACGGGTTTAGCGCTTCCCCATGATTATAATTACAATAATAATAATAATAATATTGTATGTAAAAATAATAATTTACAGATATAATTATAGCAATATGGATAAACTATCTGTTGAAGCTGTAAGGATGAAGACAATACAATCATTTAAGAACCAGTTGTAAAAGCACTTTTTGAAGTGGAGAGTTGAACTAGTAGATTTTTGCATGCAAAGAGTATGTAACCTTTATTTGGAGCATGTTAACAAACTCACATAGGCTGCCTCACCAACCAGTGAACCAGATGCTAAGGGTCTGACGATCCAACGGGGTCTCATCGTCAGATCAGTATCTAGGTTCAGTCAATCACATGTGGATCTGGCAATTGTGAAGGTGACATGGTTACCACTCACCTTTTCACCCTTGTCATTTTCATTCACCCACTGGTTGAAGCATGGTGGTCTGCTCTGTCTTGGTTGCTGTTCTGCCTTGATTACCATGATGTACACTAATACCTATTGCTGTACATAATGTACATAGTGCACATACTTCTGTTTATACTTGGTGAAGGACAATATAATTCAAAGTTTTTCTTCTGTGTATATTTTGCTCCCTAAACACCCAGGATAACAGGCCTTTGATTATCTGGGTTGTAATATGGATAGCCTGTCCGAGAGCTGGAGCTGGACTTAGAGCAGGAGCTGAGCCTAGAGTTGAAGTTGTAGCAGGAACTAATTTTGCAGATAGCTGGCTACCTGGCATTGCGTCACCTTTGCCAATGCTTCACGAATTTTGTGTGTTAACATCGCTTCGTAATGGTCAGTCTTGCTATTGTGTGATCGTAGATAGCTTGCTGTTTTGCCTGTCAAATTTGCTTTTGCTTTGCTATGGTCAGCCTTGCTACTGTGTGAATATTCTGCAGTTGGTTTTGTTATTGCGTGTCAGCCTTGCTATTTTATGTGTGTATTCTGCATTCAGCTTTGTTGCGTGTCAGCCTTGCTATCACGTGAGTATTCTGCAATCGTGCAGTTCATAGTTGAGCGTGTATTGCAAATAACGTGTTATGTTGGGGTTAAATGATGCCTATACGATTCAGACAGTTAGTGTCTGAATACACTCTATTAAACTTGCCAAGGTTTTCTCTACAGCATTGTTGGCGAATTGCTCATTCCATCGGCAGTAGCATGAATGCACTCATACTGCTGCACAGCTTCGTAACCTTATAAGCGTCAAACTTTGAGCAGAGGAGATGGCACATCAGACTCCTTCTTCTCCCTCTCGTACAGGAGCCAAGCGTAAATCTCCACTGTGCTTCCTGCCAGAAGAGGGAAATGACACAACCCCTGAGCAAAACCACCAGCCTGAAGTAACGGGGTTGTCTGAAGGTGAGTCAGTTTCATTGGCGCTTTAGTTGGCGAAAATCAACCTTGAGCAAACCAGGGAGCAGCGAGTGTATGCTAAGGAGGAGTTTGATAGAGAAAAGGAGAGGAGGAAGTTTACTCAAGCTGTAAATGTCTATAGTTTGAAAAAGCAGTACAGTTTGTTCCTCGTTTCATCGAAGCAGAGCCTGAACAATTTTTCGAAACTTTCGATAACCAGACTCGAGCCTTGAGGTGGTCTGAACAGCATTGGGCATCTTTGTTGCATACAGCATTGTTTGGTAAGGCACAGGAGTTTACCTCAGTGTTAAATGACACTGATTTTAGCAACTATCAGGTGGTGAAAACCACGGTTCTTAGTGTTGATCAATGTATTCCTGCCAAATACAGAAAGGAATTCAAGTTAGGTAGACAACAGTTAGGTCAGTCCTTTGTTGACTTTATAAGACAGCAGACCAAAGCCTTTTCCAATTGGTACAAGGCAAATGGTGTCACTAACTTTGACGAGTTGGTACAGTTAATATTGGTGGATAACCTGCTGGAGTCTGTTGGACCAGAGGTTCGAGTCTTTCTGCAGGATCACATGTTGACCGCTGCATTGGAGGCAGCCAGGTTGGCTGATACTTTTGAAATCAACTGCTCCTGGTGAGGCACGCTACTCAACTTATGGTCAACCTGGTGAGCGATAAACCACTCAACATGGTGTATCCCGATATCAGTACCCCAAGCGGCACCATCCACAACATCAGCAAGGAACTAAGGTCAAAAATTATGTCGTTTGCTTCCATTGTAATAAATCAGGCGACATCAGACCTAACTGCCCAAATGAACCCCAACCATTAGGGAAAATTTATAATGTTATGTCCCTGATAGAAGTAGAGAAGGGGACGGCCCCATATTATAGTAGTTGTTAAATATCCCTTCAAGATAATTCAAAGAAAACTGAAGTCAGAACCTTTAGGGATACTGGAGTATATTGCTCACTTATAAGAGAGGGAGTACTTCCTCTTTCTGAGCGCACCTCATTACAATCCCCCGTTCTTTTAGAAGCTTTTGGAGGAGCAGTGTTTTCTGTCCCCTTACATAAAATATATGTGCAGAGCAAGTATTACACTGGATATTTGACTGTAAATGTTCCTGATGGATTTCCTATGAAAGATGCCATGTTATTACTGGGTAATAACATTACCACTTCTAGTACATGTTGAGAACCAATAGTGATTAATTCTTCTCCAATGTTGACCATAACTCGTGCAAAATCCCAAGGGATCTCTGATGAGAATGCTAACCTATCCTTGGACGACATTGATCTCGGAATAACCAATTTGCTTTACGAGGAAAGCTGGCCTGGGCCTCGTAAGTTTAGTGAACAGACCCATATCAATCCTTCCTATTCCAGGGTTGCAGGATTGCCGGATATCTCTGTTTCCATACCCGAGGGACTGTCCTTCCGAGAGGAACAGCGGAAAGACCCTTCATTGAATTTCGCTTTTCAGGCAGCAATAGGTAAATCCTTCTCAGATCACTCAGTCAACTATAAAATTAAAAGCAACATCTTAATCGACACTGAGAGTGATAAGGAGATAGAGGGAAGGCAACAGTCAGACAGGTTAATAGTTCCAAAAAAGTTTAGACCTCACTTAATAAATATAGCTCATAACTCTTCGTTAGGAGGCCACTTAGGGATTACTAAAACTCTGTGTAGAATATTAAAAGGATTCTTTTGGTCATAGTTAAGGCAGGATGTGAAGAATCATATCCATTTTTGTAGAAAATATCAGCAAGTAGGGAACCTGACACCCCACCTCTTCATCTTATACCTGCAGAGTTAATCATAGATTGCGTAGGTCCACTATCTAAGTCCAAATATGGGAATCAGTACTTGTTTACTATTATGGATAGAGTAACTAGATACCAGAAGCAATCCCCATGTGCAGTATCAATACTAAAGCAATCCTTAAAGCTTTAACTAAGTTTATTTCATGCTTTAGCATTCCTAAATCTGTTCAAGGTACTAACTTCACTGCCAAAGCTTTTAAGGAAACATTAACTAGGCTAGGAATAATTCACAACTTATCCACCGCCTATCATCCTCAGTCCCAAGGTGCCTTGGAAATATTCCATCAGACGTTAAAAACCATGATGAGAACTTTTTGTATATATTTTTCCTACAGACTGGGATGAATCACTACCTTTGTTGCTGTTTTCAATAAAGGGAAACTGTGCAAGAGTCTACAGGGTATAATCCATTTGAACTGATCTCTGGGCACAATGTATGAGGTCCTCTTCGGGCGCTCAAGAAATGATGGATGGGAGAAGACATCTGCTCAACACTTTACATCACTTCAAGGTTGCAGGTGGCATGTCAGTTGGGTAAGACTAACTTAAATTCAGCTCAAAACAAGATGAAACAGAAGTATGACAGAAATTCAAAGTTTTGCTCCTTCCATCCAGGAGATAAAGTGTTGGTGCAGGAACCTATAACTGTCCACTCCTCCAAAACAAAATTTACGGGACCTATGCAAATTGTAAGTAAATTATCTGATGTAAATTATGTGGTATCTCCCATTGACAAGACGTCAAAAACTAAAACCTACCACATTAATCAAATCAAAGCATTTAATACACCAGATAAAGTCCCAATAAAGACTCTGTCCTCTGCCTCTGTAGATGACCCTGACTCTTTGCACTCTATTTCTGAGATTAATGTAAAACTTCCCAATTCTGTCCTCCTCAAGGACCCTAGCCCTTTAATGGTGGGGCTGTCTAAGAATGAAGTAACAAGTTTAACTGTGCTCTTACAATCTTACCCTGATATCTTTTAGGATGTGCCAAAAAAATGTACACTAGGATATCATGATGTAGATGTTGGAAACTCTAAACCTATTAAACTCTCCCCCTAAAGAGCTAATGCGGAAAAACAGAGGCTACTTTAGTACTCAGTGGTCAGTCGTCACGTGAGGTCACAGACCCTGAGCTGCTTTGGGGATTAGTGTGGACGGTTACAAAGCATGGCTTGCTTCTGCAGTGTTTTAAAAATTGAGGTTGGAGAGTTGAAGGAGGAGGTCTTGCTTCTCCAGGAGGAGATTAGGAGGCTGAAGGTCCACCTCAATGGGTCTGGGAGAGAGTGTGAGGTGGCTGGAGTTGTGGGGAATGAGGCTTCTAGCAGCGAGGTGCAGTCTGTCTCTCGCTGTGAGGAGGCTGTAGTTGGGGAGGCAGCAACGGCTACCAGCAGTGAGGTGCAGCCCAGCACCTGCTACAAGTGGCGAGTAGTTCACAGTAATGGAAGGCGCATCAGAGTAAGGAAAGTTAAGAGTGAAGATATGAAGGTAGGAAATCGCTTCTCTGTTTTTCAGGATGAATGTACTTCAGTGGCCAGTGAAGGTAAGGGTACTACTGCCCCTGCAAATGGAGGTAAGCGCATTCTTGTGGTTGGTGACTCTCAGGTAAGATACATTGACCGTGCTTTTTGTAATAGGAATAAGAAGATGAGAGATAGAGTGTGCTTCCCTGGAGCTGGTGTTGGGGACATTGTCAACAGGCTGGATAATATCATGTCAGGTAATGGGAGCAAGCCCATTATCTGTCTCAGTGCTGGTGGAAATGATATTGGGAAGGGTAGGAGAGAAGAGCTGCTAGATAAGTACAGGTCAGCTATAGATTTCATTAAGTCTAAGGGAGGGATCCCAATCATATGTAGCATCTTGCCTAGAAGGGGAGTAGGAAATGAATGGTTGTCTAGGGCAATTGGTGTAAATTGCTGGCTAGACAGATACTGCAAGGAACTTGCAATCCCATTCATTGACAACTGGAACAACTTTTATGGCAAACATGATATGTATGCAAGGGATGGGGTACATCTCTCTGGGGCTGGGGTGGTAGCACTTGCAGACTCGATTGAGAAGGCCATTGGTGAAATGCCTATGATTTTAAACTGATGGAAGATAGAGGTATGGGTGTGTGTGGGAAACAAGCAGGTTGCAACACTTGGGTTGGAAACAGTAAATGTATAAAAGGCATTCAGCATGAAGTTATAAATAAAGACAATAGATCAGGTCAGCAAACAAAGGGGGACAGCAAAGGGCAGCAAGGGACTAGCTCCCTTAAGGTTTACTATACTAATAGCAGGAGTGTAAGAAATAAGATAGATGAGCTAAGATTAATTGCAAGTGCAGGAAACATAGATATTATTGCTATAACAGAGACCTGGCTCAATCTGAAAGATAGAGAGATGCCCTCTGAATGTCACATACAAGGCTATAAATTATTCCACACTGACAGGGTCAACAGGAAAGGTGGTGGAGTAGCGATGTATGTCAGAGACAATTTAAATTGTTGTGTTAGACAAGATATTAAATTAGAAGCGTCAGCCACTGAATCTGTTTGGTTACAGCTTCTCGAGGGCCGAGAAAAACTAATTTTGGGTGTGATTTACAGGGCCCCAAATCTTGATAGGGAGTGCAGTAAACTTCTATGGGACGAAATTCGTAAGGCATCTACATACGAAAATGTTGTGCTAATGGGAGATTTCAACTATAGACAGATTGACTGGAGCAATTTGACAGGAAATTTAGAGTCAGGTGACTTTCTTGATACGATCCAGGATTGTTTTTTAAAACAGTTTGTGACAGAGCCAACTAGGGGAAATAACCTCCTTGACTTGGTTCTTGCCAGTAGGGAAACACTAATTAATAATCTTGAGGTTAATGATGAGCTTGGGGAAAGTGATCACAAATCACTCAGTTTTAATATATCATGGAATTCCCCTAATAATGGCAATCAAGTCTCCGTCCCTGACTTTCGCTGGGCTGATTTCATAGGACTGAAAAATTACTTAGGTGGGCTGAACTGGAATGACCTGACTAAGGGTCAGGTAGGTGGTGATGGTTGCCGATATGATGCTTTCCAGGGCATAGTTCTAGCTGCTCAGTCAAATTATGTTCCAAATAGGGAAATCAGATCAAACAAAAATGATCCTAAATGGATGAACAATAGATTAAAATATCTGATTGGTCAAAAGAGAGGCATATATAGGCAAATCAAAAGAGGAGAGGGGCAATTGAGAAATCGATATATTCAGTTAAAGAGAGAAATAAAAAAGGGAATTAGAAAAGCAAAAAGAGATTATGAGGTTAAAGTTGCAAGAGAATCGAAGACTAACCCAAAAGGATTCTTTCAGGTATACAGAAGTAAGATCAGGGACAAGATAGGCCCACTCAAAAGTTCCTCGGGTCAGCTCACTGACAGTGATAAGGAAATGTGTAGAATTTTTAACACATACTTCCTCTCAGTTTTTACACAGGAGGATACCAGCGATATTCCAGTAATGATAAATTATGTAGAACAGGACGATAATAAACTGTGCACTATTAGGGTCACAAGTGACATGGTCCTTAGGCAAATAGATAAATTAAAACCTAACAAATCCCCAGGCCCTGATGAACTGTATGCAAGGGTTCTAAAGGAATGTAAAGAGGAGCTTAGCACACCTTTGGCTAATCTTTTCAACATATCACTACAAACTGGCATGGTGCCAGATAAGTGGAAAATGGCAAATGTGATACCTATTTTCAAAACAGGTGACAGGTCCTTAGCTTCGAACTATAGACCAATAAGCCTAACCTCCATAGTGGGAAAATTTATGGAATCAATAATTGCCGAGGCAGTTCGTAGCCACCTTGAAAAGCATAAATTAATCAACGAATCTCAGCATGGTTTTACAAAGGGGCGTTCCTGCCTTACGAATTTATTAACTTTTTTCACTAAGGTATTTGAGGAGGTAGATCATGGTAATGAATATGATATTGTGTATATGGACTTCAGTAAGGCTTTTGACAGGGTCCCACATCAGAGACTATTGAGGAAAATTAAAGCACATGGAATAGGAGGAGAAATTTTTTCCTGGATAGAGGCATGGTTGACAAATAGGCAGCAGAGAGTCTGCATAAATGGGGAGAAATCAGAGTGGGGAAGTGTCACGAGCGGTGTTCCACAGGGGTCAGTGTTGGGCCCCCTGCTGTTCACAATCTACATAAACGACATAGATGAGGGCATAAAGAGCGACATCGGCAAGTTTGCCGATGACACCAAAATAGGCCGTCGAATTCATTCTGACGAGGACATTCGAGCACTCCAGGAAGATTTGAATAGACTGATGCAGTGGTCGGAGAAGTGGCAGATGCAGTTTAATATAGACAAATGCAAAGTTCTAAATGTTGGACAGGACAATAACCATGCCACATATAAACTAAATAATGTAGATCTTAATATTACGGATTGCGAAAAAGATTTAGGAGTTCTGGTTAGCAGTAATCTGAAACCAAGACAACAGTGCATAAGTGTTCGCAATAAAGCTAATAGAATCCTTGGCTTCATATCAAGAAGCATAAATAATAGGAGTCCTCAGGTTGTTCTTCAACTCTATACATCCTTGGTTAGGCCTCATTTAGATTATGCTGCACAGTTTTGGTCACCTTATTACAGAATGGATATAAATTCTCTGGAAAATGTACAAAGGAGGATGACAAAGTTGATCCCATGTATCAGAAACCTTCCCTATGAGGATAGACTAAGGGCCCTGAATCTGCACTCTCTAGAAAGACGTAGAATTAGGGGGGATATGATTGAGGTGTATAAATGGAAGACAGGAATAAATAAAGGGGATGTAAATAGTGTGCTGAAAATATCTAGCCTAGACAGGACTCGCAGCAATGGTTTTAAGTTGGAAAAATTCAGATTCAGGAAGGATATAGGAAAGTACTGGTTTGGTAATAGAGTTGTGGATGAGTGGAACAAACTCCCAAGTACCGTTATAGAGGCCAGAACGTTGTGTAGCTTTAAAAATAGGTTGGATAAATACATGAGTAGATGTGGGTGGGTGTGAGTTAGACCTGATAGCTTGTGCTACCAGGTCGGTTGCCGTGTTCCTTCCTTAAGTCAATGTGACCTGACCTGACTAGGTTGGGTGCATTGGCTTAAGCCGGTAGGAGACTTGGACCTGCCTCGCATGGGCCAGTAGGCCTTCTGCAGTGTTCCTTCGTTCTTATGTTCTTATGTTCTTATGTTCTTACTTCAGCAGGAAGTAGACTTTCTGTTAGAGCATGGGTTAGTGGAGAAGTCTTCTAGTCCATGGGCTGCACCGTGCATCCTTGTTAAGAAAGCTGATGGAGGTTTTCAAATGCGCTCAGACTACTGTAAGGTGAATGAGGTCACAATTGCAGATGCTTACCCTCTGCCACGTCTGGATGACATAATTGGCTTTGTGGGTAAGGTTACTTTTGTGTACAAGTTCGACCTCCTAAAAGGTTACTATCAGGTACCTTTGACAGATAAGGCGAGGAAAATTTCAGCCTTCGTAATTCCAGGTCATGATCAATATACAATAACCCTCTTTGGAATGAAAAACTCGCCCGCATCATTCCAGACACAGACACTGAAGGCACGGGCAGCTTATCTAGATGACATAGTTATGGTGTCGGATACTTGGGATCAACACATGTTTAGGCTTAAGGCTCTCTTTGAGGCCTTCCAGAGTTTCCACTTAACCGTTAATTTGTCCAAGTCATCCTTTGGCAAGTCTATTATTAACTTTTTGGGCCATGAAGTTGGTAGTGGCAAAATGGCCCCTACATTTCCTAAAATTCTTGCCATTAAAAATTGTCCAGTACCTCAGGATAATAAATCCCTCCAACGTCTCCTAGGTATGGTAGGATTTTATAGAAAATTCTGTAAAAAAATTGCAGATATTGTGGCTCCTCTAACCTCACTTACCAGTCACAAAGTTCCCTTTAAATGGACCTTAGAGTGTCAAAACTCTTTTAACAAAGCTAGGCGAATACTTTGTACTGCACCCATTCTCCTGTCTCTTGATTTTTCCGAACCTTTCATGTTACAGTTTGATACTTGTGAGTCTGGGGTGGGGACAGTACTTCTGCAATCTGGGGATGATGGGTTGCAGCCTGCGGCTTACTACTCCGCCAAATACCAGCCTCACCAGAGGGCCTACTCCACAATTCAAAATGAAGCCCTTGCTCTCATACTGGCCTTGAAGAATTTTAAAGTATATGTGGGCAAGACCTCTCAGGTGATCACAGTGACCACAACCCTCTGGTTTACATTCAATCTGTGAAGAACCACAACACAAGACTCATGCGGTGGAGTCTCCGGCTGCAGCCCTATAACATGAAAATCTGTCAAATTGTCGGCAAAGAAAATACACTGGCTGATGCATTGTCTCGCATCTAATTTCTTAACTTAGGATGTGTTAGGGACTTTGGGTAAAATACTAACTCTTTTTTTTCTCCCTTTTGTAAATAATGAATATTTAATGATGTGTTTTTTTTTTTTGGTAGTGAGGGGATATTCTGCTACTGTCTGCAGGTATCTTGGGCCTACATTATCCCTACTGTCTATTGTCTTGCTTTATGTTTGGAGTTTGGCTTTGTGTCACGATAAAAGCTGAGCTCTATCGAAAGAGTTGGATGTTTGAGAGGAAAGGCAGTTCCATTATACTGTGCCATGGCAGCACTTTCACCCACTGAACTGGGAGCCTAGTCCTGAGCCCTCTTGGGGTGGGGGTGTTGCATGTAAAGAGTACGTAACCTTTATTCAGAACATGTTAACACACTCACATAGGCTGCTTCACAAGCCAGTAAACCAGATGCTAAGGGTCTGACGATCCAACAGGGCCCCATCGTCAGATCAGTATCTATGTTCAGCCAATCACATATGGATCTGGCAAATGTGAAGGTGATGTGGTTACCACTCCTTTTCACCCTTCTCATTTTCAGTCTACCGCTGGATGAAGCATGGTGATCTGCTCTCTCTTGGCTGCTGTTCAGAGATCATGTGTGGTCACTGTCCTAAGCTGTCTGGAAATTAGTGTGGAGTGTTACTGAGCACCATGACCTGCTGTAGTGTTTTTGGAATCTCAGGTTAAAATGTTGAAGAAGGAGGTCCTACTTCGTCACGAGGAAAATAGGAGGCTGAAGCTTCACCTAGATGGGCTTCGGAGTGAGTGTGAGATGGTGGGATCTAGTGAGGATAAGATACCAGTAGTGAGCTAAAGAGATGCAGCCGCTTTAAGTGGCAAGTGGTTCACAGTTCAGGAAGAAGGAAGATAACGAAGGTTAATAGAGAAGAAGTGAAGGTAGGAAATCGATTCTCTGTTCTCTAGGACGAGTGTACTTCAGTGGTTAGAGAGGTTCAAGGTACCACTGACTCTCCTGCTAATCAAGGCAAGAATATTCTAATAGTAGGCGATTCTCAGGTAAGATATATGGATCAAGCATTTTGTAACAGATACAGGAAGGTCAGACAGAGGGTGTGCCTCCCAGGACCTGGTGTTGGTAGCATAGTCAGCAGGTTGGATAATATTATGTCAGGCAATGGGAACAAGCCCATTATCTGTCTTAGTGCTGGTAGAAAAGACATCAGGAAGGGCAGGAGACAGGAGCAGCTGGGTAAGTGCAGGCCAGCAATAAAAGTTGTAAGGTCTAAGGGAGGGATCCCAATCATATGTAGAATCTTGCCTAGAAGGGGGGTGGGCAATTAATGGATGTCTAGGGCAATTGGTATAAATTGCTGCAAGGAACTTTGCAATCCCTTTCATTGATAACTGGGACAAATTCTATGGCAAGCAAGATATGTATGCAAAGGATGGGGTTCATCTCTCTGGGGTTGGTATGGTTGCATTAGCCAGTTCGATTGAGGGGGTCATTGATGACTTGTCTAGGACTTTAAATTGAAACATTATAGAGGTATGGGTGTTTGTACGAAACAATCAGGCTGTAGTATTTAGGGATGAAAACATTAGATATTACCAGGATACCCCAGTGATATGTTTAAAAGACAATATTCAAAATAAAGTTGCTAGTAAAGGCAAAGCAAATGATCAACAAGCAAAGAGAGATAGTAGAGGGCATCGAGTGACTAGCTCCCTTAAGGTTTACTATACAAATAACAGGAGTCTAAAAAATAAGATAGATGAACTAAGATCACTTGTAAGTGCAGGTAATATAGATATTATTGCTATAACAGAGACCTGGTCCAACTTGAAAGATAGAGAAATGCCTTCTGAATGTAACATAGAGGGTTATAAACTATTCCACGCTGACAGGGTCAACAGGAAGGGTGGTGGAGTGGCGATGTATGTCAGAGATAATTTAAACTGTTGTGTTAGACAAGATGTAAGGTTAGAAACATTGGACACAGAATCTGTTTGGCTACAGTTTCTCGAAAGTCGTGAAAAATTAATTTTGGATGTGATTTATAGGCCCCCAAACCTTGATAGGGAGTGCAGTAAGTTGTTATGGGACGAAATTCATAAGGCATCTAGATATGAAAAAGTTGTGTTAATGGGAGATTTTAACTTTAGACAAATTGATTGGAACAATGTGACAGGAAATCTTGAGTCTAGTGACTTTCTTGAAACGGTTCAAGACTGCTTTTTAAAACAGTTTTTGACAGAACCAACTAGAGGAAACAATCTACTTGACTTGGTTCTTGCCAACAAAGAATCACTAGTTAATAATCTTGAGGTTAGTGATGAGCTTGGGGAAAGTGATTACGGATCACTTAGTTTCAATATATCATGGAATTACCCAGATAATTGCAATCAAGTCTCGGTCCCAGATTTTCGCTTGGCCGACTTTATTGGTATGAGAAATTGCCTGGGCGGGTTATATTGGGATGACCTTACTATGTGTCAGGTAGGTAGAGTTGGTTGCCAATATGACGTTTTTCAGAGCATGGTGTTAGCTGCCCAGACGACTTTTGTCCAGAGTAGGGATATTAGATCTAACAAAAATTATCCTAAATGGATAAATAATAGATTAAAGCATCTCATTGATCAAAAGAGAGGCATATATAGGCGTATCAAAAGAGGGGAAGTGCAGTTAAGAAATTAATATATTCAATTAAAGAGAGAAATAAAAAAAAGGAATAAGAAAATCATACAGGGATAATGAGGCTAAAGTCGCAAGGGAGTCGATGACTAACCCAAAAGGGTTCTTTCAGGTATACAGAAGTAAGATTAGGGACAAGATAGGCCCACTTAAGAGTAACTCAGGTCAAATCACTGATATTGATAAGGAAATGTGTGAACTTTTCAATACCTACTTCCTCTCAGTTTTTACCTAGGAAAATACTAGCGAAATTCCAGAAATAATAAATTATGTAGAACAGGACGATAATAAACTATGCCCAGGCCCTGATGAACTGTTTGCAAAGGTTTTAAATAAATGTAAAGAGGAACTTAGCATATCTTCGGCTAATCTTTTCAATATATCACTACAAACTGGCATAGTGCCAGACAAGTGGAAAATGACAAAGGGAATACCTATTTACGAGGTAGGTGACAGGTCCTTAGCTTCGAACTATAGATCAATAAGCCTTACTTCCACAGTTGGTAAATTTATGAAATCAATAATTGCCGAAGCAACTCGTAGCCATCTTGAAAGGTGTAAATTGATTAGTGAATCTCAACACGGTTTTACGAAGGGGCATTGCTGTCTTACGAATTTACTAACTTTCTTCACTGAGGTATCTGAGGAGGTAGATCGTGGTGATGAATATGATATTGTGTATATGGACTTCAGTAAGGCTTTCGATAGAGTTCCATATCAGAGACTATTGCAGAAACTTAAGGCACACGCAATAGGAGGAGAAATTTTTTCCTTGGTAAAGGCATGGTTGACAAATAGCCAACAGAGAGTTTGCATAAAAGGGGAGAAATCAGAATGGGGGCACGTCACAAGCGGTGTTCCGCAGGGGTCAGTGTTGGGCCCGTTGTTGTTCACAATTTACATAAGCGACAAAGAAGAGGGAATAAATAGCGACATAAGCAAATCTGCTGATGACACCAAAATAGGCCGTCCAATTCATTCTAATGAAGACATTAGAGCACTTCAGGATGATTTGAATAGACTGATACAGTGGTCGGAGAAGTGACAGATGCAGTGTAATATAGACAAATGCAAAGTTCTAAATGTTGGACAGGAAAATAACCATGCCACATATAAACTAAATAATGTAGATCTTAATATTACTGATTGCGAAAAGGATTTAGGAGTTCTGGTTAGCAATAATCTGAAATCAACAGTGTATAAGTGTTCGCAATAAAGCTAACAGAATCATTGGCTTCATTGCAAGAAGTATAAATAATAGAAGTCCTCAGGCTGTTTTTCAACTCTATATATCCTTGGTTAGGCCTCATTTAGAATATGCTGCACAATTCTGGTAACCGTATTACAGAATGGATATAAAACTCACTAGAAAACGTACAGAGGAGGATGACAAAATTGATCCCATGTATCAGAAATGTTCCCTATGAGGATAGACTGAGGGCCCTGAATCTGCACTCTCTAGAAAGGCGTAGAGTTAGGGGGGATATGATTGAGGTGTATAAATGGAAAACAGGAATTAATAAAGGGAATATAAATAGCGTGCTAAAAATATATAACATAGACAGGACTCGCAGCAATGGTTTTAAATCGGAAAAATTAAGATTCAGGAAGAATATAGGAAAGCACTGGCTTGGTAATAGAGTTGTGGATGAGTGGAACAAACTCCCGAGTACAGTTATAGAAGCTAAGACCTTGTGTAGTTTTAATAATAAGTTGGATAAATACATGAGTTGGTGTGGGTGGGTGTGAGTTGGACCTGACTAGCTTGTGCTATTAGGTTGGATGCTGTGCTCCTCCTTTAAGTGACCTCACTAGGTCAGTGAGGTCAGACGGTCAGTGAGCTGAAGGTCACTAGGTGAGTGAGCTTAAGCCGGTAGGAGAACTGAACCTGCCTCGTATAGGCCCGTAGACCTATTGCAGTGTTTCGTCTTTCTTATGTTCTTAAGTTCTTATAACTGTGGAGTGCACTAATGCCTATTGCTGTATATAGTGTACATACTTCTGTTTATACTTGGGGAAGGATAATATAATTCAAAGTTTTTCTTCTGTGTTGATTTTGCTCCCTTAACACCCAGGATAACAGGCCTTTGAGTACCTGGGTCGTAATATAGATGCTACGCTGGGGCGAGTGGAAACTGATGGTCTGGTGCTCGTTCAGTAGCTCCATCAGGACGACCAGTTGGCAACGAGCCAACCGAATCAATAATAATAGTGGTGGAAGTGGTTGTGGTAGTGGTTGTAGAGGATGTGGTTGTGGTGGTGATTGTGGAGGTGGTGGAGGTGATTGTGGTGGTGGTGGTGGTGGAGGTAGGTGTGGTGGTGGTTGTGGTAGTGGTGGTGGTGCTGGTAGTGGTTATAGTGCAGGTGGTTGTGGTGGTGGTGGAGATGATTGTGGTGGTAGTGGTGGAGGTAGTTGTTGTGGTGGTTTCGGTGGTGGAGGTTGTGGTGGAGGTTGTGGTGGTGGTGGAGGTAGTTGTGGTGGTGGTGGTTGCAGTGGAGGTGGTTGTGGTGGAGGTGATTGTCGTGGTTGTGGTGGAGGTAGTTTTGGTGGTGGTTTTGGTCGTGGTGATGGTGGTGGTAGTTGTAGTGGTAATGGTTGTGGTGGTGGGGGTGGGGGTGATGTTGGTGGTTGCGGTGGTGGTGATGGTGGTGGTAGTTGTGGTGGTTGTGGTGGTGGTGATGGTTGTGGTGGGGTGGTAGTGATAGTTGTGGTGGTGATGTTAGCGGTTGTGGTGATGGTGGTTGTGGTGGTGGAGGTAGTTGTGATGGTGGTGGTGGTGGTGGTAGTGGTTGTAGTGGAGGTGGTTGTGGTGGTGGTGGTTGTTGTGGAGGGGTTGTGGTAGTGGTACAGGTGGTTGTCGTGGTGGTGGTAGTGGTTGTGATGGAGGTGGTTGTGGTGCTAGTGGTTGTAATGGTGGTGGTGCTGGTGGTAGTGGTTGTAGTAGTGGTGGGGTGGTTGTAATGCTGGAGGTGGTGGTGGTGGTTGTTGTGGTGGTTGCGGAGGTGATGGTGGAAGTGGTTGTGGTGGTGGTAGTGGATATAGTGGATATGATTGTGGCGGTGGTAGTGGTTGTAGTGGAAGTGGTCGTGGTGGATTTGGTTGTGGTGGTGATGGTGGTGGTGGTAGTGGTTGTAGTGGAGTTGGTTGTGGTGGTGGTGGTGGAGGTGGTTGTGGTGGTTGTGGTGGTGGTAGTGTAGTGGTTGTAGTGGAGGTGGTTGTGGTGGTGGTGGAGGTGGTTGTAGTGGAGGTGGTTATGGTGGCGGCGGAGGTGGTTGTGGTTGTGGTGGTGGTGGTCGTCGTCGTCGTAATGGTGGTGGTGGTCGTAATGGTGGTGGTGGTGGTAGAGGTGGTGGTTTACCTTCACCTGCACCACAGTTTCCAGAAGTAAAACTTGTGGTAACTACTGCCGATGTAAAACCACAGAGACAGTTCTGTGAGTAACGGTGGAGTACCACTGGAACACACAGCTCTGTGAGTAACGGTGGAGTACCACTGGAACACACAGCTCTGTGAGTAACGGTGGAGTACCACTGGAACACACAGCTCTGTGAGTGACTGTGGAGTACAACTGGAACACACAGCTCTGTGAGTAACGGTGGAGTACCACTGGAACACACAGCTCTGTGAGTAACGGTGGAGTACCACTGGAACACGCAGCTCTGTGAGTAACGGTGGAGTACCACTGGAACACACAGCTCTGTGAGTGACTGTGGAGTACAACTGGAACACACAGCTCTGTGAGTGACTGTGGAGTACAACTGGAACACACAGCTCTGTGAGTAACGGTGGAGTACCACTGGAACACACAGCTCTGTGAGTGACTGTGGAGTACAACTGGAACACACAGCTCTGTGAGTGACTGTGGAGTACAACTGGAACACACAGCTCTGTGAGTGACTGTGGAGTACAACTGGAACACACAGCTCTGTGAGTGACTGTGGAGTACAACTGGAACATACAGCTCTGTGAGTGACTGTGGAGTACAACTGGAACACACAGCTCTGTGAGTGACTGTGGAGTACAACTGGAACACACAGCTCTGTGAGTGACTGTGGAGTACAACTGGAACATACAGCTCTGTGAGTGACTGTGGAGTACAACTGGAACACACAGCTCTGTGAGTGACTGTGGAGTACAACTGGAACATACAGCTCTGTGAGTGACTGTGGAGTACAACTGGAACACACAGCTCTGTGAGTGACTGTGGAGTACAACTGGAACACACAGCTCTGTGAGTGACTGTGGAGTACAACTGGAACATACAGCTCTGTGAGTGACTGTGGAGTACAACTGGAACACACAGCTCTGTGAGTGACTGTGGAGTACAACTGGAACACACAGCTCTGTGAGTGACTGTGGAGTACAACTGGAACACACAGCTCTGTGAGTGACTGTGGAGTACAACTGGAACACACAGCTCTGTGAGTGACTGTGGAGTACAACTGGAACATACAGCTCTGTGAGTGACTGTGGAGTACAACTGGAACACACAGCTCTGTGAGTGACTGTGGAGTACAACTGGAACACACAGCTCTGTGAGTGACTGTGGAGTACAACTGGAACATACAGCTCTGTGAGTGACTGTGGAGTACAACTGGAACACACAGCTCTGTGAGTGACTGTGGAGTACAACTGGAACATACAGCTCTGTGAGTGACTGTGGAGTACAACTGGAACACACAGCTCTGTGAGTGACTGTGGAGTACAACTGGAACATACAGCTCTGTGAGTGACTGTGGAGTACAACTGGAACACACAGCTCTGTGAGTGACTGTGGAGTACAACTGGAACACACAGCTCTGTGAGTGACTGTGGAGTACAACTGGAACATACAGCTCTGTGAGTGACTGTGGAGTACAACTGGAACACACAGCTCTGTGAGTGACTGTGGAGTACAACTGGAACACACAGCTCTGTGAGTGACTGTGGAGTACAACTGGAACACACAGCTCTGTGAGTGACTGTGGAGTACAACTGGAACACACAGCTCTGTGAGTGACTGTGGAGTACAACTGGAACATACAGCTCTGTGAGTGACTGTGGAGTACAACTGGAACACACAGCTCTGTGAGTGACTGTGGAGTACAACTGGAACACACAGCTCTGTGAGTGACTGTGGAGTACAACTGGAACATACAGCTCTGTGAGTGACTGTGGAGTACAACTGGAACACACAGCTCTGTGAGTGACTGTGGAGTACAACTGGAACATACAGCTCTGTGAGTGACTGTGGAGTACAACTGGAACACACAGCTCTGTGAGTGACTGTGGAGTACAACTGGAACATACAGCTCTGTGAGTGACTGTGGAGTACAACTGGAACACACAGCTCTGTGAGTGACTGTGGAGTACAACTGGAACACACAGCTCTGTGAGTGACTGTGGAGTACAACTGGAACATACAGCTCTGTGAGTGACTGTGGAGTACAACTGGAACACACAGCTCTGTGAGTGACTGTGGAGTACAACTGGAACACACAGCTCTGTGAGTGACTGTGGAGTACAACTGGAACACACAGCTCTGTGAGTGACTGTGGAGTACAACTGGAACACACAGCTCTGTGAGTGACTGTGGAGTACAACTGGAACATACAGCTCTGTGAGTGACTGTGGAGTACAACTGGAACACACAGCTCTGTGAGTGACTGTGGAGTACAACTGGAACACACAGCTCTGTGAGTGACTGTGGAGTACAACTGGAACATACAGCTCTGTGAGTGACTGTGGAGTACAACTGGAACACACAGCTCTGTGAGTGACTGTGGAGTACAACTGGAACACACAGCTCTGTGAGTGACTGTGGAGTACAACTGGAACATACAGCTCTGTGAGTGACTGTGGAGTACAACTGGAACACACAGCTCTGTGAGTGACTGTGGAGTACAACTGGAACACACAGCTCTGTGAGTGACTGTGGAGTACAACTGGAACATACAGCTCTGTGAGTGACTGTGGAGTACAACTGGAACACACAGCTCTGTGAGTGACTGTGGAGTACAACTGGAACATACAGCTCTGTGAGTGACTGTGGAGTACAACTGGAACACACAGCTCTGTGAGTGACTGTGGAGTACAACTGGAACACACAGCTCTGTGAGTGACTGTGGAGTACAACTGGAACACACAGCTCTGTGAGTGACTGTGGAGTACAACTAGAACACACAGCTCTGTGAGTAACGGTGGAGTACCACTGGAACACACAGCTCTGTGAGTGACTGTGGAGTACAACTGGAACACACAGCTCTGTGAGTGACGGTGAAGCACCATTGGAACACACAGCTCTGAGCGACAGCGGAGAACCATTGGAATACAGCAATGTGACACCGGAGTACCACTGGAACACACACAGCCCTGTGAGTGACAGTTGAGTACCACTGGAACACAGCTCTGTGAGTTGCATACCACTGGAACCCACAGCTCTGTGACAGTGGAGTACTATTGGAACACACAGCTCTGTGAGTGATGGTAGAGTACCATTGGAACACACTGCTCTGTGAGTGACAGTGGAGTAGCACTGGAACACACAGCTCTCTGAGCGGCAATGGAGTACCACTGGAGCACACAGCTCTGTGAGTGACAATGGAATACAACTGGAACATACAGCTCTGTGACAGTGGAGTACTATTGGAACACACAGCTCTGTGAGTGACAGTGGAGTACCACTGGAACACACAGCTCTGACAGTGGAGTACCACTGAAGCACTCAGCTCTGAGTGACAGTGGAGTAGCACTCGTTGTTATGGTCAAGTAGAAACAGGTGTATCCCAAGTCTTCCAGCCACTACCGTCTGTCCTGTACATTCCATGACAATTTTTACAATAAAGCAGGATATTATTTTTCCTTATTTCATGGTCGGAGAGAGAGCGGAGGGAGGGGAGACTATCCTTGTCTCTGACAGGTAGATAATGCGTCATGGCTCTTAATCTAGATAAAAAATAGATAAACCCTTCTCGGTGTGGACTGCGAGGCCCTCTCTTTCTCTCTCTCTTACCCTAGCACATAAATCTTTTAACAAATGGCATCCACATTTCCAGTCTGGCTCGCCTCGTTCCAGACATATATTTGCAACACCTCCGGTGACGTGCAAAGTGCAGGCGGCCGCCGCTGCTCAGAAAACACATGTTGCCTGCAATACCGTCTAACAAGGTGCTTGTTCAGGAGAGACGCCAACACATAGTAATGTGGTTTTGAATTATGATTATTATTATTATTATTATTATTATTAATATTATTATTATTATTATTATTATTATTATTATTATTATTATTATTATTATTATTATTATTATTATTATGATTATTATTGTTGTTATTATTATTATTATTATTATTATTATTAATTAATTATTATTATTATTATTATTATTATTATTATTATTATTCATTTATTGTTATTATTATTATTATTATTATTATTATTATTATTATTATTATTATTATTATTATTCAGTGATAATAATCTTAGCACGGTAAAAACAGGATGAATATAAAGAATATCGATGGCAAGAAGAAAGAAAACATTTTCCCTCTGTTGGATATCTGAAGAAAATTGAAACTGGAGAAACAAAAGCTGTGTTGAGAGGCTAACAGAGGCCGAAGGAGGCGTTAGGGAGGCTGGGGAGGAAAGGAAACAGTAGGAAGGGAGGTAGGGAGGGGTTACCGTCGGAAGGGAGGTAGGGAGGGGCTACAGTAGGAAGGAAGGTAGGGAGGGGCTCCAGTAGGAAGGGAGGTAGGGAGGGGTTACCGTAGGAAGGGAGGTAGGGAGGGGTTACCGTAGGAAGGGAGGTAGGGAGGGGTTACCGTAGGAAGGAAGGTAGGGAGGGGCTACAGTAGGAAGGAAGGTAGGGAGGGGTTACCGTAGGAAGGAAGGTAGGGAGGGGCTACAGTAGGAAGGGAAAGACGTAAGGAAGAGTTAAAGCAGATAGGGAGAAAGAAATTAAGTTGGCAGGAAGGGAGGCAGAAAAAAAAGGAAGGGAGAAAGAAATCAATGGTAACAGAAACTTAGAACGCAAAGGAAGAAAAAATTAAGATAGCGATAGATTAAGGGAGATAATAAAAAGGGAGGCAAGAAAGGAAAGGAGAAGGGAACCACTGGGCAAGCTGAAGAGTACGTTCTTATCTGCCGTTTACAAAGCTTGACCTAAAGGAGGGCAGCCTTTACACTGAAGGAGGGCAGACTGAAGGATGGGAGGCTGCATACTGGAGGAGAGCAGGCTGCAGACCGAAGGAAGGCAGACTGCAGGAATGCAGGCTGCAGACTGAAGGAGAGCAGAGTGCAGAGTGAAGGAGTGCAGGCTGTTGACTGGAGGGCAGAAGACAAACTGAAGAAGGGCAGGATGGAGACTGAAGGAGGGCAGGATGCAGACTGAAGGAGGGCAGGATGCAGACTGAAGGAGGGCAGGATGCAGACTGAAGGAGGGCAGGATGCAGACTGAAGGAGGGCAGGATGCAGACTGAAAGAAATAACGCTGCAGACTGAAGGAGGGCAGGATGCAGATTGGGGGAAACCAGGATGCAGACTGAAGGAAGAGCAGGCTGCAGACTAAAGGAAGGCATGTTGCGGACTGAAGAATGGGAGGTTGCAGACTGAAGGATGGGAATCTACAGACTGAAGGAATCCTCCTTCAGTCTGAAGGAGAGGCAGGCTGTAGATTGAAGGAGGGACAGACTGCAGACTGAAGGATGACAGGCTGCAGACTAAAGGAGGGGCAGGCAGCAGCTGAAGAAGGGGCAGAATGTAGACGGAAGAAGGGCAAACTGCAGACGGAAGGAGAGCAGATTGCAGACGGAAGGAGGGTAGACTGCAGACAGGAGAGCAGACTGCAGACTGAAGGAGGGCAGACTGCATTCAGAAGGACAACTCCTGGGTCTGGTAGTGGGGACTGAGGTGATGGCTGGCGCTGCCTCAGGCAGATTTCCAAAGCGCAGATGATTCGTCCGAGTAACTGGCTGGAATCCATAAGGCAAACTGATGAAAAAGCTGCCTCAGCTTCAACGATGTCAGCTTGAGAGATGCAGCTTGGACTTAGCTCTACCTGTGTAACAACCCGTGACAGTGTGAGTACTTGACACTTGGAGATTACTTCTTCAGTTCTTCTCCTACTTCTTTTTCTTTTCTTCTCTTGCTTCTTCTTCCTCCTCTTCTTCCTCGTGATACATTCACTTCGTTCAGCTATTTCTTTTCCCCCGCCGATGTATTTATCACTGGATTGAGTGCTGATGCAGTGATGCCATTGACTGTGACATCAACGCACCCCATCTTAATTTTTTCAATATTTTTCCTCAGCAGCAGCGCATCAATTCATCAGTGTCATCAGCGAGAACTGTGATCGGTCTTACCCCGCCATACACGACTTTCATCACTCAACTAATGATGGTATCTGTTTTATCACGAAAGAACAGTCTCACCAGGAACTCTCGTTTTTGTACAGCCAACCGTTATGCAACCACAGAGAAGACTAGCTATGATTGTCTTGCAGTCAGTAAGATTTTTCATGCTGTCAGTAAGAGTTTCTTGCTGTAACTTGAGGGTGGTATCGTAAGAGTCTTCCTCCGCTCACTCAAGAGTTGTAATGAGAAATTTCTTTCACAAGAGCATGAAAATAATAAGGATACTTTCGTTATCCCCAGATTCACACCTCGTCACACTTGCAAACAGAAGATTTTCTATTAACCACAACGCACAGAGACCATCCCAATATTTATGAACGAATGGTCCTCCACACAGGGCAGACTACCATCACCATCGCCCAGAGCCTAAAAAAAAAAAACATGCAGCATGGAAGCGAGAGTCCATTCCATCAGAGCTGTCGAAGAGATTGCAAGAAACCTTAGAACCAAAAGTGACTGCACAGCAGGAGTGCCGAGCATAGCATACTGCGGATGAGATTAATTCCATGCCAGAGCGACCGTCCGAGACCTTCAGATACACCATCATCAACACAGGTGCGATTGCAGGATGGCTACCACTAATAATGTATATATAGTCCATGGTAACCTCGTAGTATAAATCTTGGTAATTAATACCGACAAATTGGCTTATATAAAGAAACGTGAGCAAACACTTGGACATATTTATTAGAAAAACCTCGTTACATCGTGGACCGGGGGAAGATCACGCGGTCAACAGCACCAAGCCAAGAATAAAGTGAAAGAGGGCTTTTAAAACAATAAACAATAAGGTGAAGGCATGATCTTGACCGCATCCATGAAAAATTCCTCGTATGAGGATTATAAAGCCGTCACAGCATATGCTGTATTGAGCAATAATATGCGCCCTCCACACCATGGAAAGTAGGAATGTGCGTACGTAAAAGCAAAATAAAAGGAGATTCCAGATCTCAGATATTCCTCCCGCTCTCAATTTACAATAAAATTCCAAAGCTGCTTGTAACACTAGAAGGATGTTACAAGTCAAAAATATTCTGTTCCTAAAGAGAAAGATAAGGAAGAAAATAAAGTCAAAATAGTCACTGATAACTCTCGTCCTCTCACCTCAACTCCGCTTCATTACTCTCTCGAAGTTCTGAACTCACCAGTACCTGACCTCACCAGTACCTGACCTCACCAGTACCTGACCTCACCAGTACCTGACCTCACCAGTACCTGACCTCACCAGTACCTGACCTCACCAGTACCTGACCTCACCAGTACCTAACCTCACCAGTACCTGACCTCACCAGTACCTGACCTCACCAGTACCTGACCTCACCAGTACCTGACCTCACCAGTACCTGACCTCACCAGTACCTGACCTCACCAGTGTAACTTTGTAAATGGTCCAAGTCGAACCGAAACGTCGTCGTAAGGTCCTCTGTCCTATGTGCGGGTTATTTATGTATAGTACTTGACCTGACCCGTGCCTGACCTCAGCAGTACATGACCTCGGCAGTACCTGACCTCACTAGTACTTGACCTAACCCATACCTGACCTGACCAGTACCTGACCCGATCATTACCTGACTTCACCCGTACCTGACCTCACCCATTGCCTAACCTTACCAGTACCTGACCTCTCCAGTAGGTGACCTCACCAGTTCTTGACCTCACCTGTACCTGTCCTCACCAGTACCTGACCTCACCAGTACATGACCTCACCAGTACTTGACCTCACCAGTACCTGACCTCACAAGTACCTGACCTCACAAGTACCTGACCTCACAAGTACCTGACCTCACAAGTACCTGACCTCAACTACAAGCTGTTAATCTAGCCTACGTATAATCCAGCGATGCTACAGAGTAAGAATTTATGGAAATACGAAAAGCTATATTATATAGACATTATATAGTAAGTGCAGTGCCCCATCCAGTGTTCCCTTGACGACCTTTTTTACGGTTTATGGTGCCAATTCACGAAATTGTGACTAAAAGTGAACGTAGATCAGTGTGAGGAAGTCAGTAAGATTAGTAAATTAAAATATATACAAGTGATCAGTGAGGAATGTATCTAGAAAGAGTCATACAGTGAATAAAACAAAATTAAATGCAAAGAAAATATGATACATGTTCCATGCCAAGAGGAGCAACGAGATGTTACGTGACCTCTCCCGACCCAACACGACCTACCAGCACCGCTACCCACAGCAATAACATAGTCACCCTCCTAACCCCCCCCCCCCATAATCCACAAGCAGCAAGTCTCGGTTCTATAAATACATCTTACATACCTTATTACTGTCACCAGTGTAGAGCAGAAAGGTAAAGTGGAAATCAGGTTTTTCGTATCATGCAGAGTGAAATAAGATACGGGCAGGATGTCAGTTTGGTATGCCTGTAAGACATGTGAAAAAATCCTTGGAAGGAAATCCAGGATCACATGCAACCTGTGCTTTTCAAAACATCATATCTTTTGTGCATAAATAAACACTGCCTCAAAAAATGACATCCAACGAGCAAGGTGCTTCTGGTTTTGCAATAAAGATATGGAACTTTGGACAGGTATCAGGAAGGTACTCAGAAGGGTAATAAATAAAAATTAGAAAGAAAACAACGAGGAGGTCTTGGATAGTCTACCCAAGATATATTGAACATGGGAGGAAGGAATAGGAGTGAACCTTAAAATACATTATTATAATCATGGGGGAGCGATAAACCCATAGAGATTATACAGCGCTTGTGAGAGGGGGACGGAAGGTATTCAGACTCAATTCACAGAACTGGAGCACAGATTCAATTCCCTAGATTAAGAGCCCCTCACTAGTGTCACGGAACCTTCCCTGAAGGAACCTTAAAGTACAGAGTGGCCACAAAAACACTCCCTGATTTCAAACAGGTATAACATGCAACTTGACACAAGTGCAACTAATGTCACATTTATTGTGGCAACGTTTCGCTCTCCAGGAGCTTTATCAAGCCATTACAAACAATAAAGCTCCTGGAGAGCGAAACGTTGCCGCAATAAATGTCACATTAGTTGCACTTGTGTCCTTTTACTTTACATATTGTCGGTAATTCTACCAACTTTATTACAACATGCAACTTTATTGTAACAATCTTTCACAATTAGTAGCTTCAGATGCAGGATTTCATTCAGCCTCCTATTTTCCTCCTGATGAAGTAGAATCTCCTTCTTCAACACTTTAACCTGAGGTTCTAAAACACTACAACAAGCCATGGTGCTAGGTAGCACCCCTCACTCTATCCTAGGCAGCTTAGGGCAGGGATGACCACACATGACCAGTGACCTCAGCATACTGACCACTGACCTCAGCGTAGAATCAAAGACACTCAATGTGCACCCCTCTGGTTGCTCGGCAAACATCGGTGCAATAGTCCAGTTCATTCTAGACACTCTGCAACATATCTGGAGTTATCATGAGAACTGCTTCAGTGATCGAAATTTTCAGTTCCTCCAGGGTTGCAAGTGGTGGTGGTACGTAAACTGTGTTCTTCGCATACCCTCAAAGAAAGAAGTCACAAACAGGTCCGGTGACCTCGCAGGCACCGATCACTGAAGCAGTTAGCATGATAACTCCAGATATGCTGCAGAGCGTATGGACCCAACTGGATTATCACATCACCTAGCAACCAGAGGATCGCACATTGAGTGCTTTTAATGCTTCACTGAGGTCAGTGGTCAGTATGCTGAGGTCAGTGGTCATGTGTGTTCATACCTGTCCTAAGCTGCCTAGGATAGAGTGAGGGGTGTTACCTAGCACCACGGCTTGTTGTAGTGTTGTAGAACCTCAGGTTAAAGTGTTGAAGAAGGAGGTTCTACTTCTTCAGGAGGAAAATAGGAGGTTGAAGTTTCGTCTGGGTGGGTTTGGGAGTGAGTGTGAGATGGTTGTAGCTGGTAAGGAGGAAAAAGTTACCAGCAGTGATCTGGAGAGTGGCAGCTGCTTTAAGTGGCAAGTGGCTCACAATTCAGGAAGAAGGATGATAAGGAACGTTAATAGAGAAGATGTGAAGGTAGGAAATCGATTCTCTGTTCTCCAGGATGAGTGTACTTCAGTGGTTAGTGAGGTTAAAGGTACCACTGACTCTCCTGCTTATCAAGGTAAGAATATCCTAATTGTGGGAGATTCTCAGGTAAGATACATGGACCATGCTTTTTGCAACAGAGATAGAAAGGTCAGACAGAGAGTGTGCCTCCCAGGAGCTGGTGTTGGTAGCATAGTCAGCAGGTTGGATAATATTATGTCAGATAATGGGAACAAGCCCATTATCTGTCTTAGTGCTGGGGGAAATGACATCAGGAAGGGCAGGAGACAGGAGTTGCTGAATAAGTACAGGTCAGCCATAGATGTAGTCTGGTCTAAGGGAGGGATCCCAATCATATGTGGCATCTTGCCTAGAAGGGGAGTCGGAAATAAATGGATGTCTATGGCATTTGGCATAAATTGCTGGCTAGACAAGTACTGCAAGGAACTTACAATCCCATTCATTGATAATTGGGACATATTCTATGGTAAATGTGATATGTATGCATGGGATGGGGTTCATCTCTCTGGGGCTGGAGTGGTTGCATTAGCCAATTCGATTGAGGGGGCTACTGGTGACATGTCTAGCACTTTAAACTGATAGATTATAGAGGTATGGGTGTCTGTGGGAAACAATCAAGCTGCAGTACTAGGGTTGAAAATAGCAGATATAACCAGGATACCCCAGAGATATGTTTAGAATACAGTATTCCAAATAAAGTCGTTGTAAAGGCAAATCCACTGATCAACAAACAAAGAGAGATAGTAGAGGGCAACAAGAGACTAGCTTCGTTAAGGTTTACCATACAAATAATAGGAGTTTAAGAAATAAGATAGATGAGCTAAGATTACTTGCAAGTGCAGGTAATATAGATATTATTGCTATAACAGAAACCTGGTTCAACTTGATAGGGAAATGGCTTCTGAATGCAACATACTGGGTTATAAACTATTCCACACTGATAGGGTCTACAGAAAGGGTGGTGGAGTGGCGATGTAGTCAGAGATAATTTAAACTGTTGTGTTAGACAAGATATAGGACTAGGAACATCAGACACAGAATCCGTTTGGCTACAGTTCCTCGAAGGTCGTGAAAAATTTATTTTGGGTGAGATTTATAGGCTCCCCAAACCTTGATAGGGAGTGCGGTAGGCTGCTATGGGACGAAATTCATAAGGCATCTAGATACGAATGTGTTGTGTTAATGGGAGATTTTAACTTTAGACAAATTGATTGCATCAATGTGAGAGGAAATCTTGAGTCTAGTGACTTATTTGATACGGTTCAGGATAACTTTTTAAAACAGTTTGTGACAGAACCAACTAGAGAAACAACTTGAGAAACAACTAGAGAAACAACTAGAGAAACAACCTGCCAACAAAGAATCACTAATTAATAATCTTGAGGTTAATGATGAACTTGGAGAAAGCAATCACAAATCACTTAGTTTCAATACATCACGGAATTACCCAGAAAACTGCAGTCAAGTCTCTGTCCCAGATTTCCGCTTGTCCAATTTCATAGCACTGAGAAATTACCTGGGGGCTAAATTGAGATGACCTGATTATGGGTCAGGTTGGTAGTGTTTGTTGCCAGTATGACGTTATTCAGAGAACAGTGTTAGCTGCCCAGACAACTTTTCTTCCGAGTTGGGAAATTAAATCTAACAAAAATGATACCAAATAGATGAACAATAGATTAAAACATTTCATTGGTCAAAAGAGAGGCATATATAGGCATATCAAAAGAGAGGATGGGCAGTTAAGAAATAAATATATTCAATTAAAGAGAGAAATAAAAAAAGGAAAAAAACAAAAGCAAAAGGGATTATGAAGCTAAGGTCGCAAGGGATTTGAAGACTGACCCAAAAGGGTTCTTTCAGGTAAACAGAAGAAAGATTAGAGACAAGATAGGCCCACTTAAGAGTAACTCACATCAGATCACTGACAGTGATCGTGAAACTTGTGAAATATTCAATGCTTACTTCCTCTCAGTTTTCACTCAGGAAGATACTAGCGAAATTCCAGAAATAATAAATTATGTAGAACAGGACGATTTTAAACTATGCACGATTGGAGTAACTAATGATATGGTCCTCAGACAAATAGAGAAATTAAAACCTAACAAATCCCCAGACCTTGATGAATTGTTTGCAAGGGTTTTAAAGAATGTAAAGAGGAACTTAGCAAACCTTTGGCTATACTTTTCAACATATCACTACAAATTGGCATAGTGCCAGATAAGTGGAAAATGGCAAATGTAATACCTATGTACGAGGCAGGTGACAGGTCTTTAGCTTCGATCTATAGACCAATAAGCCTTACCTCCATAGTGGGAAAATTTATGGAATCAAAAATTGCCGAGGCAATTCGTAGTCATCTTGAAAGGCATAGATTGATTAATGAATCTCAACACGGTTTTACAAAGGGGCGTTCATGTCTTACGAATTTACTAACTTTTTTCACTAAGGCATTTGAGGAGGTAGATCATTGTGTTGAATATGATATTGTGTATGTGGACTTCAGTAAGGATTTCGATAGAGTTCCGTATCAGAGGCTGTTGAGGAAACTTTAGGCACATGGAACAGGAGGAGAATTTTTTCCTGGGTAGAGGCATGGTTGACAAATAGGCAGCAGAGAGTTTGCATAAATGATGAGAAATCAGAATGGGGGCACATCACAAGCGATGTTCCACAGGGGTCAGTGTTTGGCCCCTTGTTGTTCACAATTTACATAAACGACATAGATGAGGGAATAAATAGCGACATAAGCAAATTTGCTCATGACACCAAAATAGGCCGTCCAATTTATTTTAATGAGGGCATTAGAACACTCCAGGATGATTTGAATAGAATGATGCAATGGTCGGAGAAGTGGCAGATGCAGTTTAATATAGACAAATGCCAAGTTATAAACGTTAGAAAGGATAATAACCATGCCACATATAAGCTAAATAATGTAGATCTTAATATTACTGATTGCAAAAAGGATTTAGGAGTTCTGGTTAGCAGTAATCTAAAACCAAGACAACAGTGCATAAGTGTTCGCAATAAAGCTAATAGAATCCTTGGCTTCATATCAAGAAGTATAAATAATAGAAGTCCTCAGGTTGTTCTTCAACTCTATATATCCTTGGTTAGGCCTCATTTAGATTATGCTGCACAGTTCTGGTCTCCGTATTACAGAATGGATATAGATGCACTGGAAAACGTACAGAGGAGGATGACAAAGTTGATCCCATGCACTCTCTAGAGTTATGGAGGGGATATGATTGAGGTGTATAAATGGAAAACAGGAATTAATAAAGAGGCTGTAAATAGCGTGCTAAAATATCTAGCCTAGACAGGACTCGCAGCAATGGTTTTATGTTGGAAAAATTCAAATTCAGGAAGGATTCAGGAAAGCACTGGTTCAATAATAGAGTTGTGGATGATTGGAACAAACTCCCGAGTACCGTTATAGAAGCTAAGACGTTGTGTAGTTTTAAAAATTGGTTGGATAAATACATGAGTGGGTGCGGGTGGGTGTGAGTTGGACCTGACTAGCTTGTGCTACTGGGTCAGACGCTGTGCTTTTTCCTTGAGTAGAGGTGTCCTGACTGGGTGGGCCATTGGTCTAAGCCAGGGGTTGACATGGACCTGCCCCGCATGGGCCAGTAGGCGTGCTGCAGTGTTCCTTCTTTCTTAAGTTCTTATGTTTATAACTGTGAAAGATTATTACAATAAAGTTACATGTTATACCTGTTTGAAATCAGTGTTTTTGTAGGTATCCTGTACGGAATGCCCATACCGTAATCGGTTCATAAATATTTTTTATTTTTTTATTATCACACTGGCCGATTCCCACCAAGGCAGGGTGGCCCGAAAAAGAAAAACTTTCACCATCATTCACTCCATCACTGTCTTGCCAGAAGGGTGCTTTACACTACAGTTTTTAAACTGCAACATTAACACCCCTCCTTCAGAGTGCAGGCACTGTACTTCCCATCTCCAGGACTCAAGTCCGGCCTGCCGGTTTCCCTGAATCCCTTCATAAATGTTACTTTGCTCACACTCCAACAGCACGTCAAGTATTAAAAACCATTTGTCTCCATTCACTCCTATCAAACACGCTCATGCATGCATGCTGGAAGTCCAATAAATAAATAAAGACGTCGAATATTTTTGAGCAAACGACCCCTTAAATAGTCACCCTCTTTAAAAAAAAACAGGAAACAAAAACGTCAGCTAGCCCAACCCCCGCCCAGTGTGCTAACCCAGACCTATCCTCCAGCCCTAGTGCTAATCCAGAATCGGCCCACAGTGCTGTAGTTGACCTAGACTCAGCCCCCAGCCCTAGTACTGACTCAGACTCAGTCCCCAGCCTTAGTGCTACTACAGACTTCACTAGAGATTTTACCACAGCCAACACTAAAACCTTAGATATACAACCATCATTACACAAGACCGTAGCCTGCATTACAGATGTAGTGGAGAAGTCTTTTTCTGGGAAAAGTGTTGGCGTCCTGGAAGCAGGAGAGGATGCCTCTGTCTTGGCTACTGAAGACTGTAGTGCATTCCTTAAAACTGCACAAATTATGAACACATCTACCACAAATTCTACCCAACCAAAACCAAATGGTGCAAATTCTATGTTTGGGGCAGCTGTAAGCATGGAATATTAGGAAAAACAAATGGGACATCCAACTTTGAGCATCCCAGAAAATTATTATAACCAAATTATTATAACCAAAGAAAGCGTTAAACCGACAAGGGACCTCCTGTCTAAAGGAGTGTGTCGTTCTACCTCCTGTAAATTCTTTCACCCGGAAATGTGCCACTCTACAGTCCTCCAAAAGCAGCGCTAGAACACCAGCTGCCCTGCATACCATCTAAAAGAGACCAGGAGGTACAGACCCCATATAACAAACCAGAGAAGTTACGGCAACTCCTCTTCAAATGATTTTTTTAGTAGTAGGAAACGATGAAAAACAATGAATGGAAATAACGAAAATAGCTCACAACCTTGGAACCTTGTTGGAGTGGAGGCATAGCCAGTGGCCCCACCATGGCCCTCCAGAACCTTAACTAATGATGCCAACAAAATCCCCCCAACAAGCACAAAATACGACCTCTTTTATATTTGCTAACATACAGGGTCTTCAACCATCCACCAAAAAATACTTTTCATCTGTGGACTTATAGAGTCAAATGCATTGTTTGCAGCCTTTACAGCCACTAATCAATCTAAAGATGAACAATCCAAATGATTTTTTTTATGAATGTGCCTGAAAACTCCGTGTATATATGCCAAATTTCTGACATTATCCTAACTTGACTTGACTTTGGGAAAGCCGTTGACAACATGTCCATGCACTCAGCCCCGGGCCCAGACCCGTGGAACTCTGTGCTCATTAAGAACTGCAAGAAACCCCTTTTGCGTGCCCTGAGCTTAGACATGGGTAATATTCTCCATTCATTAAAAACAACGGATATAGTCCCCCTCAATAAAGGTGGCAGCAAAGCATTGGGTAAGAACTATAGACCAACAGCTCTAACGTCCCAATCATAAAAGTCTTTGAAAGAGTACAAAGAAGCATGATTGCAAACTACTTGGATTCCCAAAAACTGCACAATCCAAGGCAACCTGGGTTTAGAGCAGGTCGCTCCTGCTTCTCGCAACTACTGGAGCACTATGATACGGTCTTGGATGCACTAGAAGATAAACAGAATACAGATGTAATATACACAGACTTTGTAAAAGCCTTTGACAAGTGTGATCATGGTGTAATAGCGCCCAAAATACATGCACTGGCAAAGTGGAGAGATGGATCTTCAACTTTCAAACCAATCGAACACAAAGAGTAGTGGTAAACAGAGTTAAATCGGAAGCTGCCATAGTGAAAAGCTCTATTCCACATCTTCGAACCAGAGAGATGTAATCCATAGCACCGTGTCATCTTTTGCAGACGATACTAGGATCTGCATTAGACTGTCTTCCAGAGAGCACTTAGAAGATATAAACAAAGTTTTCCAGTGGGCAACTGAAAACAATATGAGGTTCAATGAAGACAAATTCCAACTACTTCGTTACGGAAAACTGGAGGAGATAATAGTTAGAACAGAGTATACTACAAACTCTAATCATACAGTAGAGCGGAAAAGTAATGTGAGGGACCTGGGAGAGGTAATGCCTGAGGATATCAATTTCAAGGATCACAATAGTGTCACTTTCACAGCTGCTAAGAAAATGATAGGATGGATAATGAGAACGATCAAAACAAGAGATGCCAGGACAATGACTGATCCTTTTTATACCATTTGTTCTCTCTAGGCTGTAATATTGCCGTTCATTAACATCTCCGTTCAAAGCAGGTGAAATTGCATATCAAGAGAATGTACAGAGAGTCTTTACAGTACATATAAGTTCCATCAAACACCTCAGCTACTGGGAACACCTGGAAGCACTTGACTTGTACTCACTGGAACACAGGCGAGAGAGATATGTCATAATCTACACTTGTAAAATCCTAGAAGGAATGGTCCCTAATCTGCATACAGAAATCACTCCCTACGAAAGTAAAGGCTGGGCAGGCGGTGCAAAATACCCTAAATAAAAAGTATTGGCGCCATTGGTACACTAAGAAAAAACACAATAAGTGTCCGGGGCCCAAGACTGTTTAACAGCCTCCCACTAGGCATAAGGGGAATTACCAATAGACCCCTGACTGCCTTCAAGAGAGAGCTGGAAGGATACCTAAAGTCGATGTGGGATCAGCCGGGCTGTGGTGCGTATGCTGGACTACGTATGACCAGCAGTAACAGCCTGGTTGACCAGGCATGGAACCACAGGGAGGTCTGGTAGTGGACCAGGCTGCGGGGGCGTTGATTCCCGGAATACCCTCCAGGTTGGCCAGTACCTGACCTCACTAATACCTAATCTCACTTTCTGACCTTTGACTTGACCAAATATAGTGTGATAAGATCCTTAATTGACAACGTTTTGCCCTCACCTGGGTGAAACGTTGACAGTAAAGGATCTCATTGCACTACATTTGTGCTTCTGTTCTTATTCCTGTAACTTAAAACCCAGACTTGCGGGAAACGTCGTAATAGATGGATTCCCTGCTACCAGTAACGTTATTTCCGCTTAGGGACTTGTGCTATTGCTCAGCTAGTGAGCTAAAGTAGAGTTGACCAGTTTGCTCGTCACTAGAAATTCCATTACGTGAAGACTTCATCCAGCTCTATTTTCATTTTATAAGGATACAAGGAACGACTGAAATCAATTACAAACCTATCTGCGACTAGCGTCCGCACCTTGTGCAGAGAGCGATACGTTGTCTTTATATAAAACAACGTGCACTGGTCGAAATATCTTTCTATAACTCCTACATCTGTCGTCACTCTGCCCTGCAATCACCTTGCCTGTGTGTGTGTGTCTCTCTCTAAGTTCACACGCTGGGACATCAGCCCTCTCTGATGGGCGAGATAGAGATTCGTTGATTGGTTAATAACTCCCGTCGGCATTTTCATTGGTTCTCGGCAGGGGAGGAAAGGGGGGGCATGGGGAGGGGGGACATTTCCAGTCACATTTCGGAATTATTTTCGATTTGCCAATTTCGCGGAGGTCGTCTCGCGTTGGCGCAGTTAACAGAGCAGCGCCAACAGCATAACATTACCTCTCTTTCTCTCTCTCTCTCTCTCTCTCTCTCTCTCTCTCTCTCTCTCTCTCTCTCTCTCTCTCTCTCTCTCTCTCTCTCTCTCTCTCTCTCTCTCTCTCTCTCTCTCTCTCTCTCTCTCCAGTGTTTGACTTTAATTCAGCTATCGCTGAGGACGCAAAGAGGTAAGTTAGTACTCAAGATGACGATTGTACCACTAGAACAACTGTGAAGTATTTGCATCAGTGGCCCCAACAGTGACATGGTTGCATCAGTGGCCCCAACAGTGACATGGTTGCATCAGTGGCCCCAACAGTGACATGGTTGCATCAGTGGCCCCAACAGTGACATGGTTGCATCAGAGGCCCCAACAGTGACATGGTTGCATCAGTGGCCCCAACAGTGACATGGTTGCATCAGTGGCCCCAACAGTGACATGGTTGCATCAGTGGCCCCAACAGTGACATGGTTACATCAGTGGCCTCAACAGTGACATGGTTACATCAGTGGCCTCAACAGTGACATGGTTGCGTCAGTGGCCCCAACAGTCACATGGTTACATCAGTGGCCCCAACAGTGACATGGTTACATCAGTGGCCCCAACAGTGACATGGTTACATCAGTGGCCCCAACAGTGACATGGTTACATCAGTGGCCTCAACAGTGACATGGTTGCATCAGTGGCCCCAACAGTGATATGGTTACATCAGTGGCCCCAACAGTGACATGGTTGCATCAGTGGCCCCAACAGTGACATGGTTACATCAGTGGCCCCAACAGTGACATGGTTGCATCAGTGGCCCCAACAGTGACATGGTTGCATCAGTGGCCCCAACAGTGACATGGTTACATCAGTGGCCCAAACAGTGACATGGTTGCATCAGTGGCCCCAACAGTGACATGGTTACATCAGTGGCCCCAACAGTGACATGGTTACATCAGTGGCCCCAACAGTGACATGGTTGCATCAGTGGCCTCAACAGTGACATGGTTACATCAGTGGTCCCAACAGTGACATGGTTACATCAGTGGCCCCAACAGTGACATGGTTGCATCAGTGGCCCAAACAGTGATATGGTTACATCAGTGGCCCCAACAGTGACATGGTTGCATCAGTGGCCCCAACAGTGACATGGTTACATCAGTGGCCCCAACAGTGACATGGTTGCATCAGTTGCCCCAACAGGGACATGGTTACATCAGTGGCCCCAACAGTGACATAGTTGCATCAGTGGCCCCAACAGTGACATGGTTACATCAGTGGCCCCAACAGTGACATGGTTGCATCAGTGACCCCAACAGTGACATAGTTGCATCAGTGGTCCCAACAGCGACATGGTTACATTAGTGGCCCCAACAGTGACATGCTTACATCAATGGCCCCAACAGTGACATGGTTACATCAGTGGCCCCAACAGTGACATGGCTGCATCAGTGCAACAACAGTGACATGGTTGCATCTGTGGTCCCAACAGTGACATGGTTACATCAGTGGCCTCAACAGTGACATGGTTGCATCAGTGGCCCCAACAGTGACATGGTTGCATCAGTGGCCCCAACAGTGACATGGTTACATCAGTGGCCCCAACAGCGACATGGTTGCATCAGTGGCCCCAACAGTGACATGGTTGCATCAGTGGCCCCAACAGTGGCATGGTTACATCAGTGGCCCAAACAGTGACATTGTTGCATCAGTGGCCCCAACATTGGCGTGGTTACATCAGTGGCCTCAACAGTGACATGGTTGCAACAGTGGCCCCAAAAGGGACATGGTTGCATCAGTGACCCCAACAGTGACATGGTTGAATCAGTGGCCCCAACAGTGGCGTGGTTACATAAGTGGCCCCAACAGTGACATGGTTGCATCAGTGGCCCCAACAGTGTCGTGGTTACATCAGTGGCCCCAACAGTGACATGGTTGCATCAGTGGCTCCAACAGAGGTGTGGTTACATCAGTGGCCGCAACAGTGACATGGTTGCATCAGTGGCCCCAACAGTGACATGGTTGCATTAGTGGCCCCAACAATGACATAGTTGCATCAGTGGCACCAACAGTGACATGGTTGCATCACTGGGCCCAACAGTGACATGGTTGCATTAGTGGTCCTAACAGTGACATGGTTGCATCAGTGGTCCCAACAGTGACATAGTTGCATCATTGTCCCCAACAGTGACATGGTTGCATCAGTGGCACCAACAGTGACATGGTTGCATCACTGGGCCCATCAGTGACATGGTTGCATCAGTGGTCCCAACAGTGACATGGTAGCATCAGTGGCCCCAACAGCGACATGGTTGCATCAGTGGCCCCAACAGTGGCGTGGTTACATCAGTGGCCCCAACAGTGACATTGTTGCATCAGTGGCCCCAACAGTGGCGTGGTTACATCAGTGGCCCCGACAGTGACATGGTTGCAACAGTGGCCCCAAAAGTGACATGGTTGCATCAGTGACCCCAACAGTTACATGGTTGAATCAGTGGCCCCAACAGTGACATGGTTGCATCAGTGGCCCCAACAGTGTCGTGGTTACATCAGTGGCCCCAACAGTGACATGGTTGCATCAGTGGTCCCAACAGTGGTGTGGTTACATCAGTGGCCCCAACAGTGACATGGTTGCATCAGTGGCCCCAACAGTGACATGGTTGCATTAGTGGCTCCAACAATGACATAGTTGCATCAGTGGCACCAACAGTGACATGGTGGCATCACTGGGCCCAACAGTGACATGGTTGCATCATTGTCCCCAGCAGTGACATGGTTGCATCAGTGGCACCAACAATGACATGGTCGCATCACTGGGCCCATCAGTGACATGGTTGTATCAGTGGTCCCAATAGTGACATGGTAGCATCAGTGGCCCCAACAGCGACATGGTTGCATCAGTGGCCCCAACAGTGGCGTGGTTACATCAGTGGCCCCAACAATGACATTGTTGCATCAGTGGCCCCAACAGTGGCGTGGTTATATCAGTGGCCCCAGCAGTGACATGGTTGCATCAGTGGCCCCAACAGTGTCGTAGTTACATCAGTGGCCCCAACAGTGACATTGTTGCATCAGTGGCCCCAACAGTGGTGTGGTTACTTCAGTGGCCCTGACAGTGACATGGTTGCATCAGTGGCCCCAACAGTGACATGATTGCATTAGTGGCTCCAACATTGACATAGTTGCATCAGTGGCACCAACAGTGACATGGTTGCATCACTGGGCCCAACAGTGACATGGTTGCATTAGTGGTCCTAACAGTGACATGGTTGCATCAGTGGTCCCTACAGTGACATAGTTGCATCATTGTCCCCAACAGTGACATGGTTGTATCAGTGGCACCAACAGTGACATGGTTGCATCACTGGGCCCATCAGTGACATGGTTGCATCAGTGGTCCCAACAGTGACATGGTAGCATCATTGGTAGCATCAGTGACATGGTTGCATCAGTGGTCCCAACAATGACATGGTTGCATCAGTGTCCCCAAGAGTGACATGGTTGCATCAGTGGTTCCAACAATGACATGGTTGCATAAGTGGCCCCAACAGTGACATGGTTGCATCACTGGGCCCATCAGTGACATGGTTACATCAGTGGTCCCAACAGTGACATAGTTGCGTCAGTGGCACCAACAATGACGTGGACGCATCAGTGGTCCAAACAGTGACATGGTTGCATCAGTGGCACCAACAGTGACATGGTTGCATCACTGGGCCCATCAGTGACATGGTTGCATCAATGGTCCCAACAGTGACATGGTAGCATCAGTGGCAGCAACAATGACGTGGTTGCATCAGTGGTCCAAACAGTGACATGGTTGCATCAGTGGCACCAAGAGTGACATGGTTGCATCACTGGGCCCGTCAGTGACATGGTTGCATCAGTGGTCCCAACATTGACATGGTAGCATCAGTGGCCCCAACAGTGACATTGTTGCATCAGTGGCCCCAACAGTGGCGTGGTTACATCAGTGGCCCCAACAGTGACATGGTTGCAACAGTGGCCCCAAAAGTGACATGGTTGCATCAGTGACCCCAACAGTGACATGGTTGAATCAGTGGCCCCCCATGGTTACATCAGTGGCCCCAGCAGTGACATGGTTACATCAGTGGCCCCAACAGTGACATGGTTGCATCAGTGGCCCCAACAGTGGTTACATCAGTGGTTACTGCATCAGTGGCCCCAACAGTGACATTGTTGCATCAGTGGCCCCAACAGTGACATGGTTACATCAGTGGCCCCAACAGTGACATGGTTGCATCAGTGGCCCCAACAGTGACATGGTTACATCAGTGGCCCCAACAGTGACATGGTTACATCAGTGGCCTCAACAGTGACATGGTTGCATCAGTGGCCCCAACAGTGATATGGTTACATCAGTGGCCCCAACAGTGACATGGTTGCATCAGTGGCCCCAACAGTGACATGGTTACATCAGTGGCCCCAGCAGTGACATGGTTGCATCAGCGGCCACAACAGTGACATGGTTGCATCAGTGGCCCCAAAAGTGACATGGTTACATCAGTGGCCCAAACAGTGACATGGTTGCATCAGTGGCCCCAACAGTGACATGGTTACATCAGTGGCCCCAACAGTAACATGGTTACATCAGTGGCCCCAACAGTGACATGGTTGCATCAGTGGCCCCAACAGTGACATGGTTACATCAGTGGCCCCAACAGTGACATGGTTACATCAGTGGCCCCAACAGTGACATGGTTGCATCAGTGGCCCAAACAGTGATATGGTTACATCAGTGGCCCCAACAGTGACATGGTTGCATCAGTGGCCCCAACAGTGACATGGTTACATCAGTGGCCCCAACAGTGACGTGGTTGCATCAGTGGCCCCAACAGTGACATGGTTACATCAGTGGCCCTAACAGTGACATGGTTACATCAGTGGCCCCAACAGTGACATGGTTGCATCAGTGACCCAAGCAGTGATATGGCTACATCAGTGGCCCCAACAGTGACATGGTTGCATCAGTGGCCCCAACAGTGACATGGTTACATCAGTGGCCCCAACAGTGACATGGTTGCATCAGTGACCCAAACAGTGATATGGCTACATCAGTGGCCCCAACAGTGACATGGTTGCATCAGTGGCCCCAACAGTGACATGGTTACGTCAGTGGCCCCAACAGTGACATGGTTGCATCAGTGGCGCCAACAGTGACATGGTTGCATCAGTGGTCCCAACAGTGACATGGTTACATCAGTGGCCCCAACTGTGACATGGTTACATCAATGGCCCCAACAGTGGCATGGTTACATCAGTGGCGCCAACAGTGACATGGCTGCATCTGTGGCAACAACAGTGACATGGTTGCATCAGTGGTCCCAACAGTGACATGGTTACATCAGTGGCCTCAACAGTGACATGGTTGCATCAGTGGCCCCAACAGTGACATGGTTGCATCAGTGGCCCCAACAGTGACATGGTTACATCATTGTCCCCAACAGTGACATGGTTGCATCAGTTGCCCAAACAGTGACATGGTTACATCAGTGGCCCCAACAGTGACATGGTTGCATCAGTGGCCCAAACAGTGACATGGTTACATCAGTGGTCCCAATAGTGACATGGTTACATCATTGACCCCAACAGTGACATGGTTGCATCAGTGACCCAAACAGTGACATGGTTACATCAGTGGCCCCAACAGTGACATGGTTGCTTCAGTGGCCCCAACAGTGACATAGTTACATCAGTGGCCCCAACAGTGACATGGTTACATCAGTGGCCCCAACAGTGACATGGTTGCATCAGTGGTCCCAACAGTGACATGGTTACATCAGTGGCCCCAACAGCGACATGGTTGCATCAGTGGCCCCAACAGTGGCGAGGTTACATCAGTGGCCCCAACAGTGACATTGTTGCATCAGTGGCACCCAACAGTGGCGTGGTTACATCAGTGGCCGGAACAGTGACATGGTTGCAACAGTGGCCCCAAAAGTGACATGGTTGCATCAGTGTCCCCAACAGTGACATGGTTGAATCAGTGGCCTCAACAGTGCCGTGCTTACATCAGTGGCCCCAACAGTGACATGGTTGCATCAGTGGCCCCAACAGTGACATGGTTGCATCAGTGGCCCCAACAGTGGCGTGGTTACATCAGTGGCCCCAACAGTGACATGGTTGCATCAGTGGCCCTAACAGTGGTGTGGTTATTTCAGTGGCCCCAACAGTGACATGGTTACATCAGTGGCCTCAACAGTGACATGGTTACATCAGTGGCCTCTACAGTGACATGGTTAGATCAGTGGCTTCAACAGTGACATGGTTGCGTCAGTGTTCCCAACAGTGACATGGTTACATCAGTGGCCCCAACAGTGACATGGTTGCATCAGTGGCCCCAACAGTGACATGGTTACATCAGTGGTCCCAACGGTAACATGGTTACATCAGTGGCCTCAACAGTGACATGGTTGCATCAGTGGCCCCAACAGTGATATGGTTACATCAGTGGCCCCAACAGTGACATGGTTGCATCAGTGGGCCAAGCAGTGACATGGTTACATCAGTGGCCCAAACAATGACATGGTTGCATCAGTGGCCCCAACAGTGACATAGTTACATCAGTGGCCCCAACAGTGACATGGTTACATCAGTGGCCCCAACAGTGACATGGTTGCATCAGTGGCCCCAACAGTGACATGGTTACATCAGTGGCCCCAACAGTGACATGGTTACATCATTGGCCTCAACAGTGACATGGTTGCATCAGTGGCCCCAACAGTGATATGGTTACATCAGTGGCCCCAACAGTGACATGTGTTGCATCAGTGGCCCCAACAGTGACATGGTTACATCAGTGGCCCCAGCAGTGACATGGTTGCATCAGTTGCCACAACAGTGACATGGTTGCATCAGTAGCCCCAACAGTGACATGGTTACATCAGTGGCCCAAACAGTGACATGGTTGCATCAGTGGCCCAAACAGTGACATGGTTACATCAGTGGCCCCAACAGTAACATGGTTACATCAGTGGCCCCAACAGTGACATGGTTGCATCAGAGGCCCCAACAGTGACATGGTTGCATCCGTGGCCCAAACAGTGATATGGTTACATCAGTGGCCCCAACAGTGACATGGTTGCATCAGTGGCCCCAACAGTGACATGGTTACATCAGTGGCCCCAACAGTGACATGGTTACATCAGTGGCACCAACAGTGACATGGTTGCATCAGTGACCCAAACAGTGATATGGCTTCATCAGTGGCCCCAACAGTGACATGGTTGCATCAGTGGCCCCAACAGTGACATGGTTGCATCAGTGGCCCCAACAGTGACATTTTTACATCAGTGGCCCCAACAGTGACATGGTTACATCAGTGGCCCCAACAGTGACATGGTTGCATCAGTGACCCAAACAGTGATATGGCTACATCAGTGACCCCAACAGTGACATGGTTGCATCAGTGGCCCCAACAGTGACATGGTTACATCAGTGGCCCCAACAGTGACATGGTTGCATCAGTGGCGCCAACAGTGACATGGTTGCATCAGTGGTCCCAACAGTGACATGGTTACATCAGTGGCCCCAACTGTGACATGGTTACATCAATGGCCCCAACAGTGACATGGTTACATCAGCTGCGCCAACAGTGACATGGCTGCATCAGTGGCAACAACAGTGACATGGTTGCATCAGTGGTCCCAACAGTGACATGGTTACATCAGTGGCCTCAACAGTGACATGGTTGCATCAGTGGCCCCAACAGTGACATGGTTGCATCAGTGGCCCCAAAAGTGACATGGTTACATCAGTGGCTCAAACAGCGACATGATTACATCAGTGTCCCCAACAGTGACATGGTTGCATCAGTGGCCCCAACAGTGGCGTGGTTACATCAGTGACCCCAACAGTGACAAGGTTGCAACAGTGGCCCCAAAAGTGACATGGTTGCATCAGTGACCCCAACAGTGACATTGTTGAATCAGTGGCCCCAACAGTGGCGTGGTTACATCAGTGGCCCCAACAGTGACATGGTTGCATCAGTGGCCCCAACAGTGTCGTGGTTACATCAGTGGCCCCAACAGTGACATGGTTGCATCAGTGGCCCCAACAGTGGTGTGGTTACATCAGTGGCCCCAACAGTGACATGGTTGCATCAGTGGCCCCAACAGTGACATGGTTGCATTAGTGGCCCCAACAATGACATAGTTGCATCAGTGGCACCAACAGTGACATGGTTGCATGACTGGGCCCAACAGTGACATGGTTGCATTAGTGGTCCTAACAGTGACATGGTTGCATCAGTGGTCCCAACAGTGACATAGTTGCATCATTGTCCCCAACAGTGACATGGTTGCATCAGTGGCACCAACAGTGACATGGTTGCATCACTGGGCCCATCAGTGACATGGTTGCATCAGTGGTCCCAATAGTGACATGGTAGCATCAGTGGCCCCAACAGCGACATGGTTGCATCAGTGGCCCCTACAGTGGCGTGGTTACATCAGTGGCCCCAACAGTGACATTGTTGCATCAGTGGCCCCAACAGTCACATGGCTGCAACAGTGGCCCCAAAAGTGACATGGTTGCATCAGTGACCCCAACAGTGGCATGGTTGAATCAGTGGCCCCAACAGTGGCGTGATTACATCAGTGGCCCCAGCAGTGACATGGTTGCATCAGTGGCCCCAACAGTGTCGTAGTTACGTCAGTGGCCCCAGCAGTGACATGGTTGCATCAGTGGCCCCAACAGTGGTGTGGTTACTTCAGTGGCCCCGACAGTGACATGGTTGCATCAGTGGCCCCAACAGTGACATGGTTGCATTAGTGGCCCCAACATTGACATAGTTGCATCAGTGGCACCAACAGTAACATGGTTGCATCACTGGGCCCAACGGTGACATGGTTGCATTAGTGGTCCTAACAGTGACATGGTTGTATCAGTGGTCCCTACAGTGACATAGTTGCATCATTGTCCCCAACAGTGACATGGTTGCATCAGTGGCACCAACAGTGACATGGTTGCATCACTGGGCCCATCAGTGACATGGTTGCATCAGTGGTCCCAACAGTGACATGGTAGCATCAGTGGCAGCATCGGTGACATGGTTGCATCAGTGGTCCCAACAATGACATGGTTGCATCATTGTCCCCAACAGTGACATGGTTGCATAAGTGGCACCAACAGTGACATGGTTGCATCACTGGGCCCATCAGTGACATGGTTACATCAGTGGTCCCAACAGTGACATAGTTGCGTCTGTGGCACCAACAATGACGTGGTTGCATCAGTGGTCCAAACAGTGACATGGTTGCATCAGTGGCACCAACAGTGACATGGTTGCATCACTGGGCCCATCAGTGACATGGTTGCATCAGTGGTCCCAACAGTGACATGGTAGCATCAGTGGCAGCATCAGTGACATGGTTGCATCAGTGGCACCAACAATGACGTGGTTGCATCAGTGGTCCAAACAGTGACATGGTTGCATCAGTGGCGCCAAGAGTGACATGGTTGCATCACTGGGCCCATCAGTGACATGGTTGCATCAGTGGTCCCAACATTGACATGGTAGCATCAGTGGCCCCAACAGCGACATGGTTCCATCAGTGGCCCCAACAGTGGCGTGGTTACATCAGTGGCCCCAACAGTGACATTGTTGCATCAGTGGCCCCAACAGTGGCGTGGTTACATCAGTGGCCCCAACAGTGACATGGTTGCAACAGTGGCCCCAAAAGTGACATGGTTGCATCAGTGACCCCAACAGTGACATGGTTGAATCAGTGGCCCCTACAATGGCGTGGTTACATCAGTGGCCCCAACAGTGGCGAGGTTACATCAGTGGCCCCAACAGTGACATTGTTGCATCAGTGGCCCCAACAGTGGCGTGGTTACATCAGTGGCCCCAACAGTGACATGGTTGCAACAGTTTCCCCAAAAGTGGCATGGTTGCATCAGTGACCCCAACAGTGACATGGTTGAATCAGTGGCCCCTACAATGGCGTGGTTACATCAGTGGCCCCAGCAGTGACATGGTTGCATCAGTGGCCCCAACAGTGTCGTAGTTACATCAGTGGCCCCAGCAGTGACATGGTTGCATCAGTGGTCCCAACAGTGGTGTGGTTACTTCAGTGGCCCCAACAGTGACATGGTTGCATCAGTAGCCCCAACAGTGACATGATTGCATTAGTGGCCCCAACATTGACATAGTTGCATCAGTGGCACCAACAGTGACATGGTTGCATCACTGGTCCCAACAGTGACATGGTTGCATTAGTGGTCCTAACAGTGACATGGTTGCATCAGTGGTCCCTACAGTGACATAGTTGCATCATTGTCCCCAACAGTGACATGGTTGCATCAGTGACACCAACAGTGACATGGTTGCATCACTGGGCCCATCAATGACATGGTTGCATCAGTGGTCCCAACAGTGACTAGGTAGCATCAGTGGCAGCATTAGTGACATGGTTGCATCAGTGGTCCCAACAATGACATGGTTGCATCAGTGTCCCCAAGAGTGACATGGTTGCATCATTGGTTCCAACAATGACATGGTTGCATAAGTGGCACCAACAGTGACATGGTTGCATCACTGGGCCCATCAGTGACATGGTTACATCATTGGCCTCAACAGTGACATGGTTGCATCAGTGGCCCCAACAGTGATATGGTTACATCAGTGGCCCCAACAGTGACATGGTTGCATCAGTGGGCCAAGCAGTGACATGGTTACATCAGTGGCCCAAACAATGACATGGTTGCATCAGTGGCCCCAACAGTGACATAGTTACATCAGTGGCCCCAACAGTGACATGGTTACATCAGTGGCCCCAACAGTGACATGGTTGCATCAGTGGCCCCAACAGTGACATGGTTACATCAGTGGCCCCAACAGTGACATGGTTACATCATTGGCCTCAACAGTGACATGGTTGCATCAGTGGCCCCAACAGTGATATGGTTACATCAGTGGCCCCAACAGTGACATGTGTTGCATCAGTGGCCCCAACAGTGACATGGTTACATCAGTGGCCCCAGCAGTGACATGGTTGCATCAGTTGCCACAACAGTGACATGGTTGCATCAGTAGCCCCAACAGTGACATGGTTACATCAGTGGCCCAAACAGTGACATGGTTGCATCAGTGGCCCAAACAGTGACATGGTTACATCAGTGGCCCCAACAGTAACATGGTTACATCAGTGGCCCCAACAGTGACATGGTTGCATCAGTGGCCCCAACAGTGACATGGTTGCATCCGTGGCCCAAACAGTGATATGGTTACATCAGTGGCCCCAACAGTGACATGGTTGCATCAGTGGCCCCAACAGTGACATGGTTACATCAGTGGCCCCAACAGTGACATGGTTACATCAGTGGCACCAACAGTGACATGGTTGCATCAGTGACCCAAACAGTGATATGGCTTCATCAGTGGCCCCAACAGTGACATGGTTGCATCAGTGGCCCCAACAGTGACATGGTTGCATCAGTGGCCCCAACAGTGACATTTTTACATCAGTGGCCCCAAGAGTGACATGGTTACATCAGTGGCCCCAACAGTGACATGGTTGCATCAGTGACCCAAACAGTGATATGGCTACATCAGTGACCCCAACAGTGACATGGTTGCATCAGTGGCCCCAACAGTGACATGGTTACATCAGTGGCCCCAACAGTGACATGGTTGCATCAGTGGCGCCAACAGTGACATGGTTGCATCAGTGGTCCCAACAGTGACATGGTTACATCAGTGGCCCCAACTGTGACATGGTTACATCAATGGCCCCAACAGTGACATGGTTACATCAGCTGCGCCAACAGTGACATGGCTGCATCAGTGGCAACAACAGTGACATGGTTGCATCAGTGGTCCCAACAGTGACATGGTTACATCAGTGGCCTCAACAGTGACATGGTTGCATCAGTGGCCCCAACAGTGACATGGTTGCATCAGTGGCCCCAAAAGTGACATGGTTACATCAGTGGCTCAAACAGCGACATGATTACATCAGTGTCCCCAACAGTGACATGGTTGCATCAGTGGCCCCAACAGTGGCGTGGTTACATCAGTGACCCCAACAGTGACAAGGTTGCAACAGTGGCCCCAAAAGTGACATGGTTGCATCAGTGACCCCAACAGTGACATTGTTGAATCAGTGGCCCCAACAGTGGCGTGGTTACATCAGTGGCCCCAACAGTGACATGGTTGCATCAGTGGCCCCAACAGTGTCGTGGTTACATCAGTGGCCCCAACAGTGACATGGTTGCATCAGTGGCCCCAACAGTGGTGTGGTTACATCAGTGGCCCCAACAGTGACATGGTTGCATCAGTGGCCCCAACAGTGACATGGTTGCATTAGTGGCCCCAACAATGACATAGTTGCATCAGTGGCACCAACAGTGACATGGTTGCATGACTGGGCCCAACAGTGACATGGTTGCATTAGTGGTCCTAACAGTGACATGGTTGCATCAGTGGTCCCAACAGTGACATAGTTGCATCATTGTCCCCAACAGTGACATGGTTGCATCAGTGGCACCAACAGTGACATGGTTGCATCACTGGGCCCATCAGTGACATGGTTGCATCAGTGGTCCCAATAGTGACATGGTAGCATCAGTGGCCCCAACAGCGACATGGTTGCATCAGTGGCCCCTACAGTGGCGTGGTTACATCAGTGGCCCCAACAGTGACATTGTTGCATCAGTGGCCCCAACAGTCACATGGCTGCAACAGTGGCCCCAAAAGTGACATGGTTGCATCAGTGACCCCAACAGTGGCATGGTTGAATCAGTGGCCCCAACAGTGGCGTGATTACATCAGTGGCCCCAGCAGTGACATGGTTGCATCAGTGGCCCCAACAGTGTCGTAGTTACGTCAGTGGCCCCAGCAGTGACATGGTTGCATCAGTGGCCCCAACAGTGGTGTGGTTACTTCAGTGGCCCCGACAGTGACATGGTTGCATCAGTGGCCCCAACAGTGACATGGTTGCATTAGTGGCCCCAACATTGACATAGTTGCATCAGTGGCACCAACAGTAACATGGTTGCATCACTGGGCCCAACGGTGACATGGTTGCATTAGTGGTCCTAACAGTGACATGGTTGTATCAGTGGTCCCTACAGTGACATAGTTGCATCATTGTCCCCAACAGTGACATGGTTGCATCAGTGGCACCAACAGTGACATGGTTGCATCACTGGGCCCATCAGTGACATGGTTGCATCAGTGGTCCCAACAGTGACATGGTAGCATCAGTGGCAGCATCGGTGACATGGTTGCATCAGTGGTCCCAACAATGACATGGTTGCATCATTGTCCCCAACAGTGACATGGTTGCATAAGTGGCACCAACAGTGACATGGTTGCATCACTGGGCCCATCAGTGACATGGTTACATCAGTGGTCCCAACAGTGACATAGTTGCGTCTGTGGCACCAACAATGACGTGGTTGCATCAGTGGTCCAAACAGTGACATGGTTGCATCAGTGGCACCAACAGTGACATGGTTGCATCACTGGGCCCATCAGTGACATGGTTGCATCAGTGGTCCCAACAGTGACATGGTAGCATCAGTGGCAGCATCAGTGACATGGTTGCATCAGTGGCACCAACAATGACGTGGTTGCATCAGTGGTCCAAACAGTGACATGGTTGCATCAGTGGCGCCAAGAGTGACATGGTTGCATCACTGGGCCCATCAGTGACATGGTTGCATCAGTGGTCCCAACATTGACATGGTAGCATCAGTGGCCCCAACAGCGACATGGTTCCATCAGTGGCCCCAACAGTGGCGTGGTTACATCAGTGGCCCCAACAGTGACATTGTTGCATCAGTGGCCCCAACAGTGGCGTGGTTACATCAGTGGCCCCAACAGTGACATGGTTGCAACAGTGGCCCCAAAAGTGACATGGTTGCATCAGTGACCCCAACAGTGACATGGTTGAATCAGTGGCCCCTACAATGGCGTGGTTACATCAGTGGCCCCAACAGTGGCGAGGTTACATCAGTGGCCCCAACAGTGACATTGTTGCATCAGTGGCCCCAACAGTGGCGTGGTTACATCAGTGGCCCCAACAGTGACATGGTTGCAACAGTTTCCCCAAAAGTGGCATGGTTGCATCAGTGACCCCAACAGTGACATGGTTGAATCAGTGGCCCCTACAATGGCGTGGTTACATCAGTGGCCCCAGCAGTGACATGGTTGCATCAGTGGCCCCAACAGTGTCGTAGTTACATCAGTGGCCCCAGCAGTGACATGGTTGCATCAGTGGTCCCAACAGTGGTGTGGTTACTTCAGTGGCCCCAACAGTGACATGGTTGCATCAGTAGCCCCAACAGTGACATGATTGCATTAGTGGCCCCAACATTGACATAGTTGCATCAGTGGCACCAACAGTGACATGGTTGCATCACTGGTCCCAACAGTGACATGGTTGCATTAGTGGTCCTAACAGTGACATGGTTGCATCAGTGGTCCCTACAGTGACATAGTTGCATCATTGTCCCCAACAGTGACATGGTTGCATCAGTGACACCAACAGTGACATGGTTGCATCACTGGGCCCATCAATGACATGGTTGCATCAGTGGTCCCAACAGTGACATGGTAGCATCAGTGGCAGCATCAGTGACATGGTTGCATCAGTGGTCCCAACAATGACATGGTTGCATCAGTGTCCCCAAGAGTGACATGGTTGCATCAGTGGTTCCAACAATGACATGGTTGCATAAGTGGCACCAACAGTGACATGGTTGCATCACTGGGCCCATCAGTGACATGGTTACATCAGTGGTCCCAACAGTGACATAGTTGCATCAGTGGCACCAACAATGACGTGGTTGCATCAGTGGTCCAAACAGTGACATGGCTGCATCAGTGGCACCAACAGTGACATGGTTGCATCACATCACTGGGCCCATCAGTGACATGGTTGCATCAGTGGTCCCAACAGTGACATGGTAGCATCAGTGGCAGCATCAGTGACATGGTTGCATCAGTGGCACCAACAATGACGTGGTTGGATCAGTGGTCCAAACAGTGACATGGTTGCATCAGTGGCACCAAGAGTGACCACTACTATCTCTAAACATCCCCAGAAGTCTTTATAATACTATCCGTGTATTCTCATGACCCCTCACAGCCATATAGTCTATTAACTCAAGATAATCTGTGAGGGACGACTCTCAGCCAACAAACTGAAGAACGGAGGAGTCTGAGGTAGAAGAGAGGGACCAAAACAGCTCCCTGGGCTGTGGGGCGAGACAGTAGTTACAGTTAGTGCTGCTAATACAACCAAGAAACAAGAGTAGATGGTGAGAATGGTGGGTGTGGAAAGGGGAGTGGTAAGGGCGGAGAGTGTAGTAAGGGTGGAGAGAGTGGTTGAGTGGAAAGGGCTGTGGTGGAGAGAGGAGTGGATGGGAGATGTTAGCGGAGTGCAGAAGGTGGTGAAGGTGGAGAGACGGGTGGTGGAGGCTGTGACAAAATGCGATATCTAGAATGTATATTATTATTATAATCAAGGGGGAAGCGCTAAACCCGGAGGATTATACAGCCTAGAATGTATAGACATCTCCAGAGAATACTAGGTCAGCTTAGTGATCCCCTTCCAGCATCTAACTTTATTTCTGGTTTTGTAACTGTATATCAGAGAATATCCTGTTCCAGTTATCCTTTAAAATTAAGTGAAACATTAATATTGCATTGGGATCACAACTGGTACGATAAAAACTAACGAAATAAAATTCGAGATCTTTACTAACAAAGTTGTCTAGGAGGACATTATCCGAGCCTATACATTTGATATAATTTAGGATATAAGCTCCTACACTTCTCTTGCATTGCAATGTTAAATTGTACATATAGTAGTATAGTGCTGAGGGCACATTTCATAACAGTACGACCCAAGTACTGTCTGGTATGTTGATAGCAAGTATAATAATAATACTAGTACATGCAAGTGTATGTATGTGCTCAAAGTGCTCGTTATGTCACAGTAAGAATCGACTCAACTTAGATTTAAACAGTGACTGACATAAAGCCCACAAATAATCTACCTTCTCGACCAACAAGGCAATCAAACAGCTTGCATGATCAGTATGACGAACCATTCGCCAAACAGCAATACTGTATTACGCAGCAGAGAGTCAAGCCTGGAAGGAGAAAAAATAACGACCCTAAATGGGGGCCATTAGCAGATCCTCCATGAAAGGCATAAATCCCCGTGTGCGACAATGTGTAGACGCCACAACAAAGTCGGTCAGAAGCTTTAACTTAGGACCAGGGTTGAACAGTGTCTCCACGACACAACCTCTGCAAAACGTCAAAAATCACTGAGTCGGAACAATGCTCCTTGAAGAGTTACATAGAGTTACAAGAAGTATACTTGGGCTCTCCAACGAAAACATACTCTACCGAAAACAAGAATCTAAATCACGAACAAACAAGCAGAGACGAGAGCGAAAGGCTCCGTGAACGAGAACCAGCTATTAAGAGCGAGTGAGGTAGGGAGGGCAGCTCCATCAGGTACAATCACATGACGGCGCCAGGTTCCGCCTGACACAAACAAGGGAGCCGGTAGTTAGCAAAGCAGTTTGCAAGAGCGGACAACCAATCACAACTCTCCAACCAGCGAGCGCAGTGACAGGTGTAAATGTTTCAGCCTACCTACATGCATGAGCTAATATAATAAGTCAAATAATAATGTGAAACAAGATATTTTCATTTTAGCTATTAATGAAAATATTGGTATCATAAAATTACAGTATATGAAAAGGTAATTTGTAAGTATCATATATATTGTGTCCCTTTCAGGGGTGGAGAGGTTGATGGTGGGGGAGGAGAGTAGTGGAAGGTGCTGAGGGTGAGGAGGGTGGTGGGGTGATGGATGTGGTGGAAGGAGTGGAGAGAGGATGTGGGGGTGGAGAGAGGGTGGTGGGGTGTAGAGGGTGGTGGGGGTAGAAAGGGTGGTTTGTGGGTATGGAGAATGGTGGAGGCAGAGAGGGTAGTGAAGGTAGAGAGGGTAATCGGGGTTGAGAGGGGGCTAGGAGTGGATAGGGTGGAGAGTGGTGGGGTGGAGAGTGGTGGGTGGAGAGAGTGGTGTGGTGGAGAGTGGTGAGTGGAGAGATTGGTGGGGTGGAGAGAGGGTGGTGGGGGTGGAGAGGATGATGGGATAGAGAGAGTGATGGGGTGGAGAAGGAATGGTGGGGAGTGTCGTCTCTGGCACTGTCTGGAGGACTGCCACTTACCTCCGTGTCACTGTACCTCCTGGCCTCACTTTTTTTTTTCTCCAGTCTTCCCGTTCTCTTTCTTTTCCGTCTTGTCTGTCTCCAGAGACACACTTCTCTGTATCTCTAACTCGTGACTTTTTATTTTCGTTCCTTAGCTATTATTTCTCACTAGATTCTTTCCAAAAGCTATCTCCAGACGAGGCACATTGTTCCTCGTTCACTGTGTGGTTTCCTCAGCCTCTCCAATTAACTCTTGCAGTTGTCAACATGCCCCTCATCCTCATCCTTGCATCATCTTGAGAAGGATTGATTTGGGGATGGACCTACTTAGTAGGGGCCAGATGGCCTGCTGGTGGGTCCCGTCTCCCGTCCCTTCAACCTCTGCACCTCACTTCTGGTCCAGTATATACAGTTGCTGTAATATGCTTTTTCTTAACAACTAACAATGATCGACTTCTGGCATATTTGTCACCTCCGTATTCAACTGAAGAAGCCTACAGCGTAGATAGAACATTTCGGAAATAAGGATATATATATGTCGTGCCGAACAGGTAAAACTTGCAGTTTGGGCTTAAACAGCAACGCTATTCTTGCCGAATAAGGCAAGCGAAAATTTATGTATGCAATAATTTCGCAAAAATCAATCTGAACCTAACGACTTTACTGAACAAGAGCTCCCGACTTTCTGCAGGACGACTGTCCCATTCTTTCGATGCTGCACTGACCATGTTGATCCAGTCCCCTATCGCTGCGAGGTTGGATTCTCAGCAATGGTGACACTGAAAACGATTTCACACAATAGGCTTCTGATCGATGCTGACATGATGTGTTGCTTGACGAGCACCGCTCCTCGCTTTGATAGACTTATGGCTGCAAAACAATTTCAACCCTCCCACTGAGTAAGTGATAAGTAGGTTTTGTATGATCAATAGCTCTCAGGAATTTGCAATGTTCTGGCATTTGTAGAGGCTATGTGGAATTTTTCTGTGGCATTTTCAATAAACCATGGTCTTCCTATCATTTGTTTTATCTTACCTTTTCACAAGATTCACCATTTCAAAATTTATTATAGCGGTCACGGTAATACCCTGAAGAGTCTGGGGGGGGGGGGGTCATAGGGTGAAAAAGGTTAAGAACCACTGACCAAGACGGTAGAGCGTCGGACTGTCAATTTACGGACTGCTGTTCGAGACCCTCCACCTCGCTGCACCTGCCTTCACTCATTGCTCCTCCTACCTTCTAAAAATCTGCAACACGACCAGCTGTCAAAAACTTTTCCGTTCACCCATCCTTCTGAAATTCCGCAATACCTTAAATTTTCTGTAAGTCTGCAACTTGTCCAACCTTCTTCTGAAAGTCTGCAGCTCTTCATATACTTCGAGAAAACTGAAGCAAATGCAAGAGTTTGCAGCACTTCCGCAGATCTGTAATAATTCCAGACTCTGCAACACTTCAACAAATCTGCAACATTTTGAAGACTCTGCAACACTTTCAAGACTCTGCAACACTTTCTACAAATATGCACCTCTTCTATAGAAATCACAGATGCCTGTGTCTACATTTGCTCGCTTTGTGTCCAATCCATTTATCAGCAGAGTTAACAATGGAAACTGGCTAACGAGTGGGTTTACCACTTCTTAGTAACAATGTTGACCACAACATACACATATATTTGTCTAGTAACTGCGTTGTTCTGTCTCCTTCATTATTCTACACTACTAGACACTGGAAAACACTCTATGAGACACTGGAACACACTCTATGAGACACTGGAACGCAGTCTAAACTACGAGACACTGGAACACACTGTTCACTACGATACATTGGAACACACTACACTACGAGACACTGCAGCACACTCTACGCTACGAGACACGAACGCACTCTGCACCACGAGACACTGGACAGATGTGATAAATGGTTTTTTAAACCATTTATCACATCTGTCAGACGCTGCAGCATCATAGGATCTTGATACAAAGAATTCATCAAAACTTGTCCAACCTTTGAACGAAGACCTACTTAGACTAGTGGATGGCTCCACTATGACCCCGCCTCCTCCTGTTTCGCCTCACCTGACTACAGTATATAAGCCACGTCTGTGGCCCAATGCTACAGAAGACCAGAAGAGTGCTTGAGTAGCATACGTTGCATCATTGTAGAACCCTTTCTTCTTAGGTAGCCAGAGGCGGGTCATCCCAAGATGAAGACCTGTGCCAGGACTCCGGTCTTGGTGAACATTATACATACATACATACCTATGCTGTACGTTCTACAAGATTGATGAACTGAACACATCGACTCGAGGCTGAGGGACTGATTACCTCAAACTCCTCCTCTCCTTACACCTTTCTACTTTGTATTGGATTGTTGAAGCCACTGTGTGGCGAAACGTTTCCTAAATAAAGATTCCCATATGTTGCATAAGTGTCTTAATCTTCAACCTGTCGGTTTTTTAAACCATTTATCACAAATTAGATATTAAAAGTCTTAAGAAGAGAAGGCATATCAGTCAAGTTTTCATGGTAAGGGAGAACCAACATATTTTTAGTTGAAAAACGTTGGTTGTCCCTTTATGGACTGTAAAAAGTATTTCAGAAAATTTTAAAAGATTTATCAATTACGTTTCTTGGGAATTTCAGATCATTTTCTATTTCATAAATTTTGATATGGATATTTCCTTTGGTTTATATAAATTAGATTCATTTATAATTAATAAAACTTGGGAAGAATTTAATAATACATTGGACAAATAATAAATCTTAATTCTTGGGTAGAGTACTTGGGTTGGGCAAATATTTTGTTAGTGGTATGCCGTGAAGGACCTGACTAGTTGGGGCCAGTAGTCCTGCTGCAATGTTCCTTTCCTATGAGTTGGGTATTGTAGCACGTCAGGTGTTGCTTTGTTGTGGGATGTGATGGTGAGGTGTGGTCTAGACGTTTTATATGGCTTCCTTTGATGTATTGTATTTATATAGTTCCTTGATAATGTGAGAAGTCACGAAAGCGATTGGAATTTCACTATTTTTTCACAGTGGTTGTTTTGCAAATATATATATATATATATATATATATATATATATATATATATATATATATATATATATATATATATATATATATATATATATATATATATATATATATATATATATATATATATATATATATATATATATATGTGTGTGTGTGTGTGTGTGTGTGTGTGTGTGTACTCACCTATTTGTACTCACCTATTTGTGGTTGCAGGGGTCGAGTCCTAGCTCCTGGCCCCGCCTCTTCACCGGTTGCTACTAGACCCTCTCTCTCCCCGCTCCATGAGCTTTATCAAACCTCGTCTTAAAACTGTGTATGGTTCCTGCCTCCACTACGCCATTTTCTAGGCTATTCCACTGCCTTACAACTCTATGACTGAAGAAATACTTCCTACTATCTCTCTGACTCTGTGTGTGTGTGTGTGTGTGTGTGTGTGTGTGTGTGTGTGTGGTGCCGAATAGGCAGAACTTGCGATCTTGGCTTAAATAGCAACGCTCATCTTGCCATATAGGACAAGTGAAAATTTGTATATGCAGTAATTTCGTCAAAATCATTCTGAACTTAACGAAAAAATATATTTGATTGAGTTTGTTTAGTACTAAATTATTGTAAACATATTTAAAATATATTTAGTTGGGTTAGGCTAAAATAAATTGCTCTTGTTATAATAAGGTTAGGTGAGTTTTCTAAGATTCTTTTGGTGCAAAATTAAAATTTTTTACATTAACATTGTTGAAAAAAAAAACTATCTTTAAACGTATAAGAGAAAATTTCAGAAAGGA
>NC_091297.1:53560109-53587609 GCF_038502225.1 Cherax quadricarinatus
TGACAACCCTACAGTCAGGGGGTACGTGACAACCCTACAGTCAGCGGGTACGTGACAAGCCTACAGTCAGGGGGTACGTGACAACCCTACAGTCAGGGGGTACGTGACAACCCTATAGTCAGGGGGTACGTGACAACCCTACAGTCAGGGGGTACGTGACAACCCTACAGTCAGGGGGTACGTGACAACCCTACAGACAGGGGGTACGTGACAACCCTACAGTCAGGGGGTACGTGACAACCCTACAGTCAGGGGGTACGTGACAACGCTACAGTCAGGGGGTACGTGACAACCCTACAGTCAGGGGGTACGTGACAACCCTACAGTCAAAGGGTACGTGACAACCCTACACTCAGGGGGTACGTGACAACCCTACAGTCAGGGGGTACGTGACAACCCTACAGTCAGGGGGTACGTGACAACCCTACAGTCAGGGGGTACGTGACAACCCTACAGTCAGGGGGTACGTGACAACCCTACAGTCAGGGGGTACGTGACAACCCTACAGTCAGGGGGTACGTGACAACCCTACAGTCAGGGGGTACGTGACAACCCTACAGTCAGGGGGTACGTGACAACCCTACAGTCAGGGGGTACGTGACAACCCTACAGTCAGGGGGTACGTGACAACCCTACAGTCAGGGGGTACGTGACAACCCTACAGTCAGGGGGTACGTGACTACCCTACAGTCAGGGGGTACGTGACAACCCTACAGTCAGGGGGTACGTGACAACCCTACAGTCAGGGAGTACGTGACAACCCTACAGTCAGGGGGTACGTGACAACCCTACAGTCAGGGGGTACGTGACAACCCTACAGTCAGGGGGTACGTGACAACCCTACAGTCAGGGGGTACGTGACAACCCTACAGTCAGGGGGTACGTGACAACCCCACAGTCAGGGGGTACGTGACAACCCTACAGTCAGGGGGTACGTGACAACCCTACAGTCAGGGGGTACGTGACAACCCTACAGTCAGGGGGTACGTGACAACCCTACAGTCAGGGGGTACGTGACAACCCTACAGTCAGGGGGTACGTGACAACCCTACAATCAGGGGGTACGTGACAACCCTACAGTCAGGGGGTACGTGACAACCCTACAGTCAAGGGGTACGTGACAACCATACAGTCAGGGGGTACGTGACAACCCTACAGTCAGGGGGTACGTGACAACCCTACAGTCAGGGGGTACGTGACAACCCTACAGTAAGGGGGTACGTGACAGCCCTACAGTCAGGGGGTACGTGCCAACCCTACAGTCAGGGGGTACGTGACAACCCTACAGTAAGGGGGTACGTGACAACCCTACAGTCAGGGGGTACGTGACAACCCTACAGTCAGGGGGTACGTGACAACCCTACAGTAAGGGGGTACGTGACAACCCTACAGTCAGGGGGTACGTGACAACCCTACAGTCAGGGGGTACGTGACAACCCTACAGTCATGGGGTACATGACAACCCTACAGTCAGGTGGGACGTGACAACCCTACAGTCAGGGGGTACGTGACAACCCTACAGTAAGGGGGTACGTGACAACCCTACAGTCAGGGGGTACGTGACAACCCTACAGTCAGGGGGTACGTGACAACCCTACAGTCAGGGGGTACGTGACAACCCTACAGTCAGGGGGTACGTGACAACCCTACAGTAAGGGGGTACGTGACAACCATACAGTCAGGGGGTACGTGACAACCCTACAGTCAAGGGGTACGTGACAACCCTACAATCAGTGGGTACGTGACAACCCTACAGTCAGGGGGTACGTGACAACCGTACAGTCAGGGGGTACGTGCCAACCCTACAGTCAGAGGGTACGTGACAACCCTACAGTCAGGGGGTACGTGACAACCCTACAGTCAGGGGGTACGTGCCAACCCTACAGTCAGGGGGTACGTGACAACCCTACAGTCAGGGGGTACGTGACAACCCTACAGTCAGGGGGTACGTGACAACCCTACAGTCAGGGGGTACGTGACAACCCTACAGTCAGGGGGTACGTGACAACCCTACAGTCAGGGGGTACGTGACAACCCTACAGTCAGGGGGTACGTGACAACCCTACAGTCAGGGGGTACGTAACAACCCTACACTCAGGGGGTACGTGACAACCCTACAGTCAGGGGGTACGTGACAACCCTACAGTCAGGGGGTACGTGACAACCCTACAGTCAGGGGGTACGTGACAACCCTACAGTCAGGGGGTACGTGAAAACCCTACAGTCAGGGGTACGTGACAACACTACAGTCAGGAGGTACGTGACAACCCTACACTCAGGGGGTCCGTGACAACCCTACAGTCAGGGGGTACGTGACAACCCTACAGTCAGGGGGTACGTGACAACCTTACAGTCAGGGGGTACGTGACAACCCTACAGTCAGGGAGTACGTGACAACCCTACAGTCAGGGGGTACGTGACAACCCTACAGTCAGGGGGTACGTGACAACCCTACAGTCAGGGAGTACGTGACAACCCTACAGTCAGGGGGTACGTGACAACCCTACAGTCAGGGGGTACGTGACAACCCGACAGTCAGGGGGTACGTGACAACCCTACAGTCAAGGGGTACGTGACAACCCTACAGTCAGGGGGTACGTGACAACCCTACAGTCAGGGGGTACGTGACAACCCTACAGTTAGGGGGTACGTGACAACCCTACAGTCAGGGGGTACGTGACAACCCTAAAGTCAGGGGGTACGTGACAATCCTACAGTCAGGGGGTACGTGACAACCCTACAGTCAGGGAGTACGTGACAACGCTACAGTCAGGGGGTACGTGACAACCCTACAGTCAGGGGGTACGTGACAACCCGACAGTCAGGGGGTACGTGACAACCCTACAGTCAAGGGGTACGTGACAACCCTACAGTCAGGGGGTACGTGACAACCCTACAGTCAGGGAGTACGTGACAACCCTACAGTCAGGGGGTACGTGCCAACCCTACAGTCAGGGGGTACGTGACAACCCTACAGTCAGGCGGTACGTGACAACGCTACAGTCAGGGGTACGTGACAACCCTACAGTCAGGGGGTACGTGACAACCCTACAGTCAGGGGGTACGTGACAACCCTACAGTCAGGGGGTACGTGACAACCCTACAGTCAGGGGGTACGTGACAACCCTACAGTCATGGGGTACGTGACAACCCTACAGTCAGGGGGTACGTGACAACCCTACAGTCAGGGGGTACGTGACAACCCTACAGTCAGGGGGTACGTGCCAACCCTACAGTCAGGGGGTACGTGACAACCCTACAGTCAGGGGGTACGTGACAACCCTACAGTCAGGGGGTACGTGCCAACCCTACAGTCAGGGGGTACGTGACAACCCTACAGTCAGGGGGTACGTGACAACCCTACAGTCAGGGGGTACGTGACAACCCTACAGTCAGGGGGTACGTGACAACCCTACAGTCAGGGGGTACGTGACAACCCTACAGTCAGGGGGTACGTAACAACCCTACAGTCAGGGGGTACGTGACAACCCTACAGTCAGGGGGTATGTGACAACCCTACAGTCAGGGGGTACGTGACAACCTTACAGTCAGGGGGTACGTGACAACCCAACAGTCAGGGAATACGTGACAACCCTACAGTCAGGGGGTACGTGACAACCCTACAGTCAGGGAGTACGTGACAACCCTACAGTCAGGGGGTACGTGACAACCTTACAGTCAGGGGGTACGTGACAACCCTACCATCAGGGAGTACGTGACAACCCTACAGTCATTGGGTACGTGACAACCCTACAGTCAGGGGGTACGTGACAACCCTACAGTCAGGGGGTACGTGACAACCCTACAGTCAGGGGGTACGTGACAACCCTACAGTCAGGGGGTACGTGACAACCCTACAGTCAGGGGGTACGTGACAACGCTACAGTCAGGGGGTACGTGACAACCCTACAGTCAGGGGGTACGTGACAACGCTACAGTCAGGGGGTACGTGACAACCCTACAGTCAGGGGGTACGTGACAACGCTACAGTCAGGGGGTACGTGACAACTCTACAGTCAGGGGGTACGTGACAACCCTACAGTCAGGGGGTACGTGACAACGCTACAGTCAGGGGGTACGTGACAACGCTACAGTCAGGGGGTACGTGACAACCCTACAGTCAGGGGGTACAAGACAACCCTACAGTCAGGGGGTACGTGACAACCCTACAGTCAGTGGGTAAGTGAAAACCCTACAGTCAGGGGGTACGTGACAACCCTACAGTCAGGGGGTACGTGACAACCCTACAGTCAGGGGGTACGTGACAACCCTAAAGTCAGAGGGTACGTGACAACCCTACAGTCAGGGGGTACGTGACAACCCTACAGTCAGAGGGTACGTGACAACGCTACAGTCAGGGGGTACGTGACAACCCTACAGTCAGGGGGTACGTGACAACCCTACAGTCAGGGGGTACGTGACAACCCTACAGTCAGGGGGTACGTGACAACCCTACAGTCAGGGGGAACGTGACAACCCTACAGTCAGGGGGTACGTGACAACCCTACAGTCAGGGGGTACGTGACAACCCTACAGTCAGGGGGTACATGACAACCCTACAGTCAGGGAGTACGTGACAACGCTACAGTCAGGGAGTACGTGACAACGCTACAGTCAGGGGGTACGTGACAACCCTACCATCAGGGAGTACGTGACAACCCTACTGTCAGGGGGTACGTGACAACCCTACAGTCAGGGGTACATGATAACCCTCCAGTCAGGGGGTACGTGACAGTCCTACTCTCAGAGGGTACGTGACAACCCTACAGTCAGGGGGTACGTGACAACCCTACAGTCAGGGGGTACGTGACAACCCTACAGTCAGGGGGTACGTGACAACGCTACACTCAGGGGGTACGTGACAACCCTACAGTCAGGGAGTACGTGACAACGCTACAGTCAGGGGGTACGTGACAACCCTACAGTCAGGGGGTACGTGACAACCCTACAGTCAGGGGGTACGTGACAACCCTACAGTCAGGGGGTACGTGACAACGCTACAGTCAGGGGGTACGTGACAACCCTACAGTAAGGGGGTACGTGACAACGCTACAGTCAGGGGGTACGTGACAACCCTAAAGTCAGGGGGTACGTGACAACCCTACAGACAGGGGGTACGTGACAACCCTACAGTCAGAGGGTACGTGACAACCCTACAGTCAGGGGGTACGTGACAGCCCTACAGTCAGGGGGTACGTGACAACCCTACAGTCAGAGGGTACGTGACAACCCTACAGTCAAGGGGTACGTGACAAGCTTACAGTCAGGGGGGTACGTGACAACCATACAGTCAGGGGGTACGTGACAACCCTACAGTCAGGGGTTACGTGACAACGCTACAGTTAGGGGGTACGTGACTACCCTACAGTCAGGGGGTACGTGACAACCCTACAGTCAGGGGGTACGTGACAACCCTACAGTCAGGGGGTACGTGACAACCCTACAGTCAGGGGGTACGTGACAACCCTACAGTCATGGGGTACGTGACAACCCTACAGTCAGGGGGTACGTGACAACCCTACTGACATGGGGTACGTGACAACACTAGATTCAGGAGTACGTGACAACCGTACAGTCAGTGGGGTATGTGACAACCCTAGAGTAAGTTGTACGCGACAACCCTACAGTCAGGGGGGATACGTCACAACTCTACAGTCAGGGGGTACGTGACAGCCCTACAGTCAGGGGGTACGTGACAACGCTACCGTTAGGGGGTACGTGACAACCCTACAGTCAGGGGGTACGTGACAACCCTACAGTCAGGGGGTACATGACAACCCTACAGTCATGGGGTACGTGACAACCCTACAGTCAGGGGGTACGTGACAACCCTACAGTCAGGGGGTAAGTGACAACCCTACAGTCATGGGGTACGTGACAACCCTACAGTCAGGGGGTACGTGACAACCCTACAGTCATGGGGTACGTGACAACCCTACAGTCAGGGGGTACGTGACAACCCTACAGTAAGGGGTTACATGACAACCCTACAGTCAGGGGGTACGTGACAACCCTACAGTCATGGGGTACGTGACAACCCTACAGTCAGGGGGTACGTGACAACCCTACAGTCAGGGGTTACATGACAACCCTACAGTAAGGGGGTACGTGACAACCCTACAGTCAGGGGGTACGTGACAACCCTACAGTCAGGGGGTACATGACAACCCTACAGTCAGGGGGTACGTGACAACCCTACAGTCAGGGGGTACGTGACAACCCTACAGTCAGGGGGTACGTGACAACCCTAGAGTCATGGGGTACGTGGCAACCCTACAGTCAGGGGGTACGTGACAACCCTACAGTCAGGGGGTACATGACAACCCTACAGTCAGGGGGTACGTGACAACCCTACAGTCAGGGGGTACATGACAACCCTACAGTCAGGGGGTACGTGACAACCCTACAGTCAGGGGGTACGTGACAACCCTACAGTAAGGGGGTACGTGACAAACCTACAGTCAGGGGGTACGTGACAACCCTACAGTCAGGGGGTACGTGACACCCCTACAGTCAGGGGTTACGTGACAACCCTACAGTCAGGGGTACGTGACAATCCTACAGTCAGGGGGTACGTGACAACCCTACAGTCAGGGGGTACGTGACAACCCTACAGTCAGGGGGTACGTGACAACCCTACAATCAGGGGGTACGTGACAACCCTACAGTCAGGGGGTACGTGACAACTCTACAGTCAGGGGGTACGTGACAACCCTACAGTCAGGGGGTACGTGACAACCCTACAGTCAGGGGGTACGTGACAACTCTACAGTCAGTGGGTACGTGACAACCCTACAGTCAGGGGGTACGTGACAACCCTACAGTCAGGGGGTACGTGACAACCCTACAGTCAGCGGGTACGTGACAACCCTACAGTCTGGGGGTACGTGACAACGCTACAGTCAGGGGGTACGTGAGAACCCTACAGTCAGGGGGTACGTGACATCCCAACAGTCAGGGGGTACGTGACAACCATACAGTCAGGGGGTACGTGACAACCCTACAGTCAGAGGGTACGTGACAACGCTACAGTCAGGGGATACGTGACAACCCTACAGTCAGGGGGTACGTGACAACCCTACAGTCAGGGGGTACGTGACAACCCTACAGTCAGGGGGTACATGACAACCCTACAGTCAGGGGGTACGTGACAACCCTACAGTCAGGGGGTACGTGACAACGCAACAGTCAGGGGGTACGTGACAACGCTACAGTCAGGGGGTACGTGACAACCCTACAGTTAGGGGGTACGTGACAACGCTACAGTCAGGGGGTACGTGACAACCCTACAGTCAGGGGGTACGTGACAACCCTACAGTCAAGGGGTACGTGACAACGCTACAGTCAGGGGGTACGTGACAACCCTACAGTCAGGGGGTACGTGACAACGCTACAGTCAGGGGGTACGTGACAACCCTACAGTCAGGGGGTACGTGACAACGCTACAGTCAGGGGGTACGTGACAACGGTACAGTCAGGGGGTACGTGACAACCCTTCAGTCATGGGGTACGTGACAACCATAGTCAGGGGGTACGTGACAACCCTACAGTCAGGGGGTACGTGACAACCCTACAGTCAGGGGGTACGTGACAACCCTACAGTCAGGGGGTACGTGACAACCCTACAGTCAGGGGGTACGTGACAACCCTGCAGTCAGGGGTACGTGACAACACTACAGTCAGGGGGTACGTCGCAACCCTACAGTCAAGGGGTACGTGACAACCTTACAGTCAAGGGGTACGTGACAAATCTACAGTCAGGGGTTTAGTGACAACTCTACAATCCGGGGGGTACGTGACAACCCTACAGTCAGAGGGTACGTGACAGCGCTACAGTCAAGGGGTACATGACAACCCTACAGTCAGGGGGTACGGGACAATCTTACAGTCAGGGGGTACGTGACAACCCTACAGTCAGGGGGTACGTGACAACCCTACAGTCAGGGGGAACGTGAAAACCCTACAGTCAGGGGGTACGTGACAACCCTACAGTCAGAGGGTACGTGACCCTACAGTCAGGGGGTACGTGACAACCCTACAGTCAGGGGGTACGTGACAACCCTGCAGTCAGGGGGTACGTGACAACCCTACAGTCAGGGGGTACGTGACAACGCTACAGTCAGGGGGTACGTGACAACCCTACAGTCAGGGGGTACGTGACAACCCTACAGTCAGGGGGTACCTGACAACCATACAGTCAGGGGGTACGTGACAACCCTACAGTCAGGTGGTACGTGACAACGCTACAGTCAGGGTGTACATGACAACCCTACAGTCAGGGGGTACGTGACAACCCTACAGTCAGGGGGTACGTGCCAACCCTACAGTCAGGGTGTACATGACAACCCTACAGTCAGGGGGTACGTGACAACCCTACAGTCAGGGGGTACGTGACAACCCTACAGTCAGGGGGTACGTGACAACCATGCAGTCAGGGGGTACGTGACAACCATACAGTCAGGAGGTACGTGACAACCCTACAGTCAGGGGATACGTGACAACCCTACAGTCAGGGGGTACGTGACAACCCTACAGTCAGGGGGTACGTGACAACCATACAGTCAGGAGGTACGTGACAACCCTACAGTCAGGGGGTACGTGACAACCTTACAGTCAGGGGGTACGTGACAACCCTACACTCAGGGGGTACGTGACAACCCTGCAGTCAGGGGGTATGTGACAAACATACAGTCAGGAGGTACGTGACAACCCTACAGTCAGGGGGTACGTGGCAACCCTACAGTCAGGGGGTACGTGACAACGCTACAGTCAGGGGGTACGTGACAACCCTACAGTCAGGGGATACGTGACAACCATACAGTCAGGAGGTACGTGACAACCCTACAGTCAGGGGGTACGTGACAACCCTACAGTCAGGGGGTACGTGACAACGCTACAGTCAGGGGGTACGTGACAACGCTACAGTCAGGGGGTACGTGACAACCATACAGTCAGGAGGTACGTGACAACGCTACAATCAGGGGGTACGTGACAACGCTACAGTCAGGGGGTACGTAACAACCATACAGTCAGGGGGTACGTAACAACCATACAGTCAGGAGGTACGTGACAACGCTACAGTCAGGGGGTACGTGACAACCCTACAGTCAGGGGGTACGTGACAACCCTACAGTCAGGGGGTATGTAACAACCATACAGTCAGGAGGTACGTGACAACGCTACAGTCAGGGAGTACATGACAACCCTACAGTCAGGGGGTACGAGACAACCCTACAGTCAGGGGGTACGTGACAACGCTACAGTCAGGGGGTACATGACAAACCTACAGTCAGGGGGTACGTGACAACCATACAGTCAGGGGGTACGAGACAACCCTACAGTCAGGGGGTACGTGACAACCCTAGTCATGGGGTACGTGACAACCCTACAGTCAGGGGGTACGTGACAACGCTACAGTCAGGGGGTACGTGACAACGCTACAGTCAGGGGGTACATTACAACCCTACAGTCAGGGGGTACGTGACAACCATACAGTTAGGAGGTACGTGACAACCCTACAGTCAGGGGGTACGTGACAACCCTACAGTCAGGGGGTACGTGACAACGCTACAGTCAGGGGGTACATGACAACCCTGCAGTCAGGGGGTACGTGAAAACCATGCAGTCAGGAGGTACGTGACAACCTTACAGTCAGGGGGTACGTGACAACCCTACAGTCAGGGGGTACGTGACAACGCTACAGTCAGGGGGTACATGACAACCCTAAAGTCAGGGGGTACGTGACAACGCTACAGTCAGGGGGTACGTTACAACCCTACAGTCAGGGGGTACGTGACAACGCTACAGTCAGGGGGTACGTTACAACTCTACAGTCAGGGGGTACATGACAACCCTACAGTCAGGGGGTACTTGACAACCCTACACTCAGGAGGTACGTGACAACCCTACAGTCAGTGGGTACGTGACAACCCTACAGTCAGGGAGTACGTGAGAACCCTACAGTCAGGGGGTACGTGACAACGCTACAGTCAGGGGGTACGTGACAACCCTACAGTCAGGGAGTACGTGACAACCCTACGGTCAGGGGGTACGTGACAACCCTACAGTCAGGGGATACGTGACAGCCCTACAGTCAGGGGGTACGTGACAACCCTACAGTCAGGGGGTACGTGACAACCCTACAGTCAGGAGGTACGTGACAATCATACAGTCAGGGGGTACGTGACAACCCTAGAGTCAGGGGGTACGTGACAACCATACAGTCAGGAAGTACGTGACAACACTACAGTCAGGGGTACGTGACTACCCTACATTCAGCAGGTACGTGACAACCCTACAGTCAGAGGGTACGTAGCAACCCTACAGACAGAAGGAACGTGACAACCCTACACTCAGGAGGTACGTGATAACCCTACAGTCAGAAGATACGTGACAACCCTGTAGTCAGCGGGTACGTGACAACCCTAGAGTCAGGAGGTACGTGACAACCCTACAGTCAGGGGGTACGTGACAACTCTACAGGCAGAGGGTACGTAGCAACCCTACAGACAGAACGAACGTGACAACTCTACACTCAGGAGGTACGTAACAACCCTACAGTCAGGAGATACATGACACCCCAGTGGTCAGGGGGTACGTGACAATCCTATAGTCAGGTGGTGCGTGACAACATTACAGCCAGGAGACACGTGACAACTCTACAGTCAGAAGTTACGTGACAACCCTACAGTCAGGAGGTACGTGACAACCCTACAGTCAGGGGGTACGTGACAACCCTAGAGTCAGGAGGTACGTGACAACCCTACAGTCACGGGGTACGTGACAACCCTACAGTCAAATGGTACGTGAAAACCCTACAGTCAGCAGGTACATGACAACCCTACGGTCAGAGGGTACGTGACAACCCTACAGTCAAATGGTACGTAAAAACCTTACAGTCAGGAGGTACATGACAACCCTACAGTCAGGTGGTACGTTACAACCCTACAGTCAGGAGATACGTGACAACCCTATAGTCAGGGGGTATGAAACAACCCTACAGACACGGGATACGTGACAACCCTACAGTCAGGAGGTACGTGACAACCCTACAGTCAGGGGGTACGTGACAACCCTAGAGTCAGGAGGTACGTGACAACCCTACAGTCACGGGGTACGTGACAACCCTACAGTCAAATGGTACGTGAAAACCCTACAGTCAGCAGGTACATGACAACCCTACGGTCAGAGGGTACGTGACATCCCTACAGTCAAATGGTACGTAAAAACCTTACAGTCAGGAGGTACATGACAACCCTACAGTCAGGTGGTACGTTACAACCCTACAGTCAGGAGATACGTGACAACCCTATAGTCAGGGGGTATGAAACAACCCTACAGACACGGGATACGTGACAACCCTACAGTCAAGGGGTACGTGACAACCCTATAGTCAGGAGGTACGTGACAACCCTACAGTCAGAGGATACGTAACAACCCTACATACAGGAGGTACGTGACAAGCCTACAGTCAGGGGGTACGTGACAACCCTACAGTCATTAGGTACGTGACAACCCTACAGTCACGGGGTACGTGACAACCCTACAGTCACAGGGTACGTGACAACACTACAGTCAGGGGATACGTGACAATCCTACATTCAGCAGGTACGTGACAACCCTTCAGTCAGAGGGCACGTAGCAACCCTACAGACAGGAGGAACGTGACAACCCTACACTCAGGAGGTACGTGACAACCCTACAGTCAGGAGATACGTGACAACCCTGTAGTCAGGGGGTACGTGACAACCCTAGAGTCAGGAGGTACGTGACAACCCTACAGTCAGGGGGTACGTGACAACCCTACAGTCAGACGGTACGTAGCAACCCTACAGACAGAACTAACGTGACAACCCTACGCTCAGGAGGTACGTGACAACCCTACAGTCAGGAGATACATGACACCCCTGTAGTCAGGGGGTACGTGACAATCGTATAGTGAGGTGGTTCGTGACAACCCTACAGCGATTAGACACGTGACAACCCTGAAGTCAGAAGTTACGTGACAACCCTACAGTCAGGAGGTACGTGACAACCCTACAGTCAGGGAGTACGTAACAACCCTACAGTCAGGGGGCACGAGACAAACCTACAGTTAGAAGGTGCGTGACAACCCTACAGCCAGGAGGTACGTGACAACCCTACAGTCAGGGGGTACGTGACAGGCCTACAGCCAAGGGGTACGTGACAACCCTACAGTCAGGGGGTACGTGACAACCATACAGTCAGGAGGTGCGTAACAACGGTACAGTCAGAAGGTACGTGACAACCCTATAGTCAGGAGATACGTGACAACCCTATAGTCATGTGGTACGTGACAACTCTACAGTCAAGGGGTACGTGACTACCCTACAGTCAGGACATATGTGACAACCCTACAGTCAGGGGGTACGTGACAATCCTATAGTCAGGAGGTACGCGACAACCCTACAGTCAGGGGGTAAGTGACAACCCTACAGTCAAGGGGTATGTGACACCGCTAGAGTTAGGAGGCACGTGACAACCCTATAGTCAGGGGGTAAGTGACAACCCTATAGTCATGTGGTACGTGACAACTCTACAGTCAAGGGGTACGTGACAACCCTACAGTCAGGACATATGTGACAACCCTACAGTCAGGGGGTACGTGACAATCCTATAGTCAGGAGGTACGCGACAACCCTACAGTCAGGGGGTAAGTGACAACCCTACAGTCAAGGGGTACGTGACACCGCTACAGTTAGGAGGTACGTGACAACCCTACTTTCAGGGGGTACGCGAAAACCCTACAGTCAGGAGATATGTGACAACTCTACAGTCAGGGGGTACATGACAACCCTTCAGTTTTGAGTTACGTGACAACCCTACAGCAAGGAGGTACGTGACAACCCTACAGTCACGGGAGACGTGACAACTCTATAGTCAGGGGGTACGTGGCAACCCTACAGTCAAGGGGTACGTAACAACCCTACAGTCAGGAGGTACGTGACAACCCTACAGTCAGGGGGTACGGGACAACCCTACAGTCAGGAGGTACGTGACAACCCTACAGTCAGGGGGTACGTGACAACCCTACAGTCAGGGGGTACGTGACAACCCTACAGTCATGGGGAACGCTAAAACCCTACAGTCAGGAGGTACGTGAAGGCTCTACAGTCAGGGGGAACATGAGAACCCTACAGTTAGGAGGTACGTGACAACCCTAGAGTCAGGAGGTACGTGACAACCCTACAGTCACGAGAGACGTCACAAAGATATTGTCAGGTAGTACGTGACAACGCTACAGTCAAGGGGTACGTGACAACCCTACAGTCAGGAGGTACGTGACAACCCTGTATTCAGGGGGTACGTGAGAACCCTGCAATCAGGGGGTATGTGACAACCCTATAGTTAGGGAGTACGTGACAACCCTAGAGTCAGGAGGTACGTGACAACCCTACAGTCAGGGGATACGTAACAACTCTACATTCAGGAGGTACGTGACAACCCTACAGTCAGGAGGTACGTGACACCCTACAGTCATGAGGCAGGTGACAACGCTACAGTCAGGGGGTACGTGATAACCCTACAGTCAAGGGGTACATGACAACCCTGCAGTCAGGAGGTACGTGACAACCCTACAATCAGGTGGTACGTGACAATCCTACAGTCAGGAGGTACGTGACAGCCCTACAGTCAGAAGGTACGTGACAACCCTACACCCAGGAGATACGTGACAGCCCTACAGTCAGGGGGTACGTGAAAACCCTATAATCAGACGGCACGTGACAGCCCTACACTCAGGAGGTACGTGACAACTCTATAGTCAGGAGGTACGTGACAACCCTACAGTCAGGGGGTACGTGACAACCTTTCAGTCAGGAGGTATGCGATAACCCTACAGTCAGGAGATACGTGACAACTATATAGTCAGGGGGTTTGTGACAACCCTACAGTCAGGAGGCACGTGACAACCCTACAGTGAGGGGCCACGTGACAACTCTACAGTCAGGGAGAACGTAACAATCCTACAGTCAGGGAGTACGTGAGAACCCTACAGTCAGGAGGTACGTGACAACCGTACAGTCAGGAGATACGTGACAACCCTACAGTCAGAAGGTACGTGACAGCCTTACAGTCACGAGGTACGTGACAACCCTACAGTCAGGAGGTACGTAACAACCCTACAGTCAGGAGGTACGTGACAACCCTACAGTCAGGGGGTGCGTGATAACCCTACAATCAGGGGGTACGTGACAACCCTACAGTGAGGGGGCACGTGACAACCCTACTGTTAGGGGTTACGTGACAACACTAGAGTCAGGAGGTACGTCACAACCGTACAGTCAGTGGCGTAAGTGACAACCCTACAGTCAAGGGGTACGTGACAACCCCTCAGTCAGGGGGTACCTGACAACCCTACAGTCAGGGGGGTACGTCACAACTCTACAGTCAAGGGGTACGTCACAGCCCTACAGTCAAGGGGTACGTGACAACCTTACAGTCAGGGGTTGCGTGACAACCCTACTGTCAGGGGATACGTGACAACCCTACAGTCAGGGGTACGTGACAACTCTACAGTCAGGGGTACGTGACAACCCTACAATCAGCGGTACGTGACAACTCTACCATAATGGAGTACGTGACAACCCTACCATTTGGAAGTACGTGGTTATTCTACCTTCAGAAGGTACGTGACAACTCTACCATCAGGGGGTACGTGACATCCCTACCATCAGGGGGTACGTGACAACCCTACAGTCAGGAGGTCATTAGCTGCCTGACTGCGGTGGAGTGCGGTTGTGCACAGCACCCCTCTGCTGTTTGTCAGGAGAGCTCTCATAGCAACAATATGGCGCTGAGTATCCGACGTAGGGTGAACACTGTCGGCGTTGAGCTGCTTCGTGGGGCGATTTCCCCCTCTACGGCGCAGGTGTTACTTCCGACAATCATCAGGGAAACGTACGGAGTGCAGGATGATGAGGTTTATGGTGTGGCCCTGAATGGGGCCTATCGTCTATTCGTCAAGTTAAATTCGACGGCTGTGTACGAGTCGTTAGTGACGAAATTTGAGCATGTGAGTATTGATGTAACTCCAGCTGTCAAAGTGCGACTCATAGACGTCTCTCGCCACTATACGTGGGTGAAGTTGCGAAATGTCCCCTTCGAGGCTGACGAGGAGGACTTACGGAAGGTGTTTGCAGCTTATGGTACCGTGCATCTGGCAACCCAAGGCAAGTGGGCGGCAGGTGCGTACATGGGACGTCCGGAGGGTACATTCTCCCTCAAAATGACACTGAGGCACCCGATCCCGTCATACGTCGTGATGCCGGAGTTTAGGACCCAAATTCTAGTGGCGTATGCTGGGCAGCGACGGACATGCAGGTTGTGTGGGGAGTATGATCATATGGCGGCGACGTGTGGGAGGCAGTGGAGGGCGCCGGCGCAAACAGGTGGAGCACCAGTTACAGGTGTGGATGTCGTTGAGGAGAATTCCAAAGGAAACCGAGGAGATGGCCGTCTGTGGAGTGAAATTGTAGAAGAGTCTCTTGTGGTGCATGATGGGCGAGGCACGAGTTGTGTGGAGCCAAAAATGGCCACTTTGCCAGTGACGGGGGAGGAAGTGCTAATTCAGCAGGAGGTGCAAGAGCTGGAGGAGGAGCTCGACGAGGTATTTATTGAAAACTTTACCTTCTTCGGGCGAGGATAATGGCTTGGTCCGTGAAATGGTGCCTGAGTTGAAAGGAGAGTGTGGCGGGACAGGCACGAGAAGGAAGGAGGACAACTGCAGGCACAGAGAGGAGTCACCGAGCTCTGTGCGACAGGTCACAGTAGAGGTTGATGTTCACTGTGAGGAATCTTCGGAAGACAGTATGGCGGTAGAGAGTGTCACGAGGAAGAGGGCGGCTGCGTCAGACTCAGATGATGTCCTGACGCCCGCGCAGAGGTCTGGGAGGAAGGATGTATATTCTCGTGACAGCCAGGATAAGAGGCATCGAAAAGGGGGGGGGGTGGATGGTGACAAACCACATGTTGACCCTGGGTCAAGAGGCCCTGGGAAGGGTGAGAGGAGAAAGGGTTGGAAGCTTTAGAAAGGCCTTAAGTGCATGACTGTGAATGTGAATGGACTGTGTACTGGTGTGAAGAGGGAATGCTTTCGTATGCTCTTACGTCGATACAGAGTGGACGTAGTCTTTCTACAGGAGCATAATTTCAGGGAGGGTAGAGTGCTCGAGGTGGAAGGGTATAAGGTGTTGACTCTGCCATCGGCACGTTTGAAAGGTGGTGTGGGTTTATTGATAAAGGAGGCGAGCCCGTTTGTGTTGCAAAGACGTGAAGGGGGTGGGGGGGGAGGGTGTTGCGTGTGGATGGGTGGTGGATGGGGCAGAGGGTAACCTTTGTAAGTGTGTATGCACCAGCTGAAAATGATATGAAAGTAAAGAGGGATTTTGTGTGTGATGATCTAGTTTTTGCTTTCCATGGTTTACCTGAAGTGGCCATCGTAGGTGGGGACTGGAATTGTGTGATCAGGAGAGCGGATGTGGAACCACGAGGGGCGGGGCATATGTTGACAGCATTACGCAATCTTTTGGTGGACGTTCAGTTGAGGGATGTGGTAGGTGGGGGAGCGTGGGAGGTGGAGCATACTTTCGTGAGGCGAGGTTACGCAGCTAGGTTAGACAGGTTGTATATATCTCATAAGGTATTGTCAAAGTCTGTCCGTACTATTGAACTAGCTTTTTCAGATCATAGGGCGGTTGTCGCAGAAGTAGAGTGGGATTCTCTAGCTTGTATCTCTAGGGGATATTGGAAATTAAATACGAGTCTGTTGGAAGATGAGGAGGGGTTGGGGGGTTTTACGGAGCTGTGGGAGAGATTAACTGAGATTAACTTAAGGTGTGGAGGACGTGGTGACGTGGTGGGATGGTGTGGCTAAGGACCGGATTCGGCATTATTATGTGAGGGAGGGGAAAAGGATTAATTCTTTAAAATTTGGGTTGATTAATTATTTGGAGGACAGGTTACGGGGTTGTTATGTAAAAGGGACAGTAGAGGGTGTCTATCCGATGGACAACATTATGATACTTAAAGAGCGGTTGCGGGAAATTCAGGACGAGCGGTTCCAAGCGGTGAGAGTAATGGCGGGGGTGGAGGAGGTGTTATGGGGAGATAGGCCGTCTTCGTGTGTGTTGCGCAGACAAAAACAACGTCAGCAGGCAACAGCTATTCCATGTTTGGAGGTTCTTGAGTCGGTGGGAGGGTATAGGGCGGGTCAGGTTATCCACACTACGGATGGGATGGGGTTGTTTGCGGATAAGTGGTACGAAAAGTATTAGCGGGAGGAAGGGGTAGGATTAGGGGATTTAGAGAGGGTGTGTGGAAGTGTGCCATGTAGGTTAGGACACAGTGATAGGGAAGCTTTGGGTGGGGACATAACTGAGGGGGAAATATGGAGAGCTTTGAGTGCCATGCGAAAGGGCAAAGCACCGGGAATCGATGGACTGCCGGCGGAGTTTTATCAACAGCATTGGGAGTTAATAAAAGGTTTTTTGGTGAGGTTACTGAACTTGATGAAGGTAAGGGGAAGGTTGGGTGAAAGACAGGCAACAGCTGTAGTTGTTTTGGTACTGAAGGGTAAGGAACAGCGTTCGCTCAGGGACTATAGAACAATATCATTGTTATGCGCGGATTATAAGTTATTTGCAAAAATTTTAGGAAATAGGATCAAGTGTGTTGTAGGGAGGGTTGTATCGGAAACCCAGTTTGGGTTGCCAGGTAGGTCTATGGGGGTGGGACATGGTCTTTTAAGGGATTTCGTGGAAGAAAAAGGGGGGGGAAGGGGGGGTTTGGTTGCACTAGACTGGCAAGGAGCTTATGATAGGGTGGAGCGAGAGGCGTTGAGAGCTATCCTTAGGAAACAGGGCTATGGGGAAGAAATAGTGGGATGGGTAGAGGCGTTATATAGAGGGGCAATGGTGAGAGTACAGATTAATGGAAGATTAGGGGGGAGGATTGTAATGGGCAGAGGTCTTAGACAGGGGTGTCCTATGTCACAGCTTTTATTTGCATGCATACAGGACCCCTTTTATAGAATGGTGGAGCGCCATATGGGCGTTAGTGAAGGGGTTGGGGGGGTACTGGGGGCGTTTGGCCTGTTCTCATAGGGTATGTAGATGATACCACTGTATTGGTTAGAGAGGGGATGTCCATAAACGCCTTAGATGGAGTGGTCGACACGTTTGCATGTGCAACTGGTATGAGGGTAAATTCGGAGAAGTCCATGGTTATGGGGTTAGGAACTTGGGGGGAGAGGGTCGAGTGGGGTAGTGCAGTCGTAAAGAAGCGGGTGATGTCATTAAAAATTTGTGGTCTAATCTATGCAGATGATCTTGAGGTTGCACGTGTTAATAATTCGGTCAGGTTGGTAGAAAGGATACTGGGTCGATTGGGAGCATTGCGGCCTTATCAGTTGACCCTTGTGCAGCGTGCCATTGTAATTAACGTTTTATTGTATAACAAGGTTTGGCATGTGGCTGCCGTGTTCCCTTTAACGGGGACGGCAATTGCAACTATACTTAGAGGGGTTTTTAAATTTTTGTGGGGTTCAGGTTGTGATTGGCTTAGAAGGGATGTAGTAATGTTACCTGTGCGTCAGGGGGGGTTGGGTTTAATGAACTTAAAGAGGAGGGTCAAATGTATCTTCAATAAAAGGGAGGTGATGAGGGAGGGTGTGAGTGGGGGGGGGTTGGTTAAGGTACACAATAAATTGAAATGCATGTTTTCTGGGACGGAGTTGAGGGAGTGTGAAACTATTTTGAGGGCAGTGGTGATGGTTAGGGATCTGGGTAAGGTAAAAATAAGTAGGCTGTGTAGGATGTCGGCGGAAAGGGTTGTGGCTCCGGTGGAGGGGATTTTCCCCAAGTATGACTGGGGATGTATATGGAGAAGGTTTGGTAGGTTAAGGTTACAACCCCGTGGACGTGAGGTGATGTATCGGTTTTTGCATGGGATTTTACCATCGGGAGTGGTCTTACGAGCTAGACGGGTGGTTGAGGGGGGGTATGTGGAATATGTGGCGGGGAGTATTCTGCATTCCATGTAGTGTATTTTTGTGAGGGGTTGGGGAGCGTCAGGGGTTGGTTGAGCAGGGTGTTGCATAAGATAAGTGGTCAATACTTCTTTGTTCTGCGGGCATTGAGTCTTGATGTGGGGGGTATGGATGAAAGTATTATTAGGGCTGTGGGGTACATTATGGTAGATTATGTCTACATTATGTGGGGAATGAGGGGGAAAGGGGTAAGTGAGGTGAAGAGGAGGGTATTGGCTGTTACGTTTTATAAAACGTTGTGCCGTAATAGAGAACTTTATGGGAGGAGGTGGGAGCGGGATTTCTCTGAGGAATATAGAGACCTTACATTAGAGGTTTTATTAAATTTGTAAATTAGGTGGGTGGGGCAGGGTAGGGATGGTACAATGTGTTATGTTGATGGGCTGTCAGGGGTGGAAACGGGGTCGCCTCCTGGTATGTAGCGGGTGAATGTGTATGAACTTGGGCGTATGATGTGTATTCATGGTTTGTGACGAGTATACTCAATATATGTGTTTGATTTTGCAGTGGGACATTGTTCTATGTATGTTATTCATATGCATGTTTTTAGATGCTTGTAGAGGTGTCAGTGTGTTGGATCCTTGTTTATTAATATATTCTGTGTTTGATGAACGTATTGTTTTTCCTTTATTCTCAATACATTACGTTAATTGTATTTAACGTATAAGGTGTCCTACTTTATAATTTACAAAGTGACAATATATGCATATCGTTGGTGTGTTTTGTTAATCATATAACAATGCAATTGGAATTAGTCGTTTATTGGTTATCATAGGTGTAGGGGTTTTCATGTATGGGTGAGGAGGGATATTTGTGTTATCTCAAGTTCATGTTTGTGTGGTTGTTAATGATTTATTCTGTGTAAGACCTGTTTTTGTCTTTATCTATCTCTTGTATTGTATTGTTCTAAATAAAATATAAAAAAAAAAACAGTCAGGAGGTACGTGACAACATTACAGTCAGGGGTTACGTGACAATCCTACTGTCAGGGGTACGTGACAACCCTACTGTCAGGGGTACGTGACAACTCTACGATTAGGAGTTACGTGGCCACTCTACCATAAGAAGGTATGTGACAACTCTACCATTAGGGGTACGTGACAACCCTACCATCAGGGGGTACGTGACAAACCTACAGTCAGGAGGTACATGACAACCCTACAGCCAGGGGGTCCGTGACAACCCTGCAGTCAGGAGGTACTCGGTAACCCTACAGTCAGGAGGTACGTGACAACCCTACAGTCATGAGATACGTGACAACTCTATAGTCAGGGGGTACGTGACAACCCTACAGTCAGGAGGTACGTGACAAGCTTATAGTCTGGGGGTACGAGACAACCCTACAGTCAGGGGGTACGTGACAACCCTACAGTCAGGGAGTACGTGACAACCCTACAGTCAGGAGGTACGTGACAACCCTACATTCAGGAGGTACGTGACAACCGTACAGTCAGGAGGTACGTGACAACCCTACAGTCAGGGGGTACGTGGCAACCCTACAGTCAGGACGTACGTGACAACCCTACAGTCAGGAGGTACGTGACAACCCTACAGTCAGGGGTGCGTGACAACCCTACAGTCAGGGAGTGCGTGACAACCCTGCAGTCAGGGGGTACGTGACAACTCTACAGTGAGGGGGTACATGACAACCCTACTGTCAGGGGTTACGTGACAACCCTACCATCAGGGGGTACGTGACAAGCCTACAATCAGGGGGTACGTGACAATCCTACCATCAGGGGTACGTGACCACCCTACCATCAGGGGGTCCGTGACAACCCTACCATCCGGGGTACGTGACAACCCTACCATCAGGGGTACGTGACAACCCTACCATCAGGGGGTACGTAACAACCCTACCATCAGGGGTACATGACAACCCTACCATCAGGGGTACGTGACAACCCTATCATGAGGGGTACATGACAACCCTACCATCAGGGGTACATGACAACCCTACCATCAGGGGTACGTGACAGCTCTACCATCAGGGTGTACGTGACATCTCTATTATCAGGGGGTACGTGACAACCCTACTATTAGGAGGTACGTGACAACCCTACCTTCAGCGGGTACGTGAGAACTCTGCCATCAAGGGGCACGTGACAACTCTACCTTTAGGGGGTACATGAGAACACTACCATCAGGGGGTACGTGAGAACTCTACCATCGTGGGTACGTGACAACTCTACCATGAGGAGGTACGTGAGAACTCTACCATCGGGGGTACGTGACAACTCTAGCAACAGGGGGTACGTGACAACCCTACCATCATGGGATACGTGACAACTCTACCATCAGGGGGTACGTGACAACTCTACCATCAGGGGGTACGTGACAACCCTACCATCAGTGGGTACGTGACAACCCTACCATCAGGGGGTACGTGACAACCCTACCATCAATGGGTACGTGACAACCCTACTACCAGGGGGTACGTGACAACCCTACCATCAGGGGTACGTGACAACCCTACCATCAGGTGGTACGTGACAACCCTACAATCAGGGGGTACGTGACAACCCTACCATCAGGGGGTACGTGACAACCCTACCATCAGGGGGTACGTGACAACCCTACAATCAGGGGGTACGTGACAACCCTACCATCAGGGGTACGTGACAACCCTACCATCAGGTGGTACGTGACAACCCTACCATCAGGGGTACGTGACAACCCTACCATCAGGGGTACGTGACAACCCTACCATCAGGGGGTACGTGACAACCCTACCATCAGGGGTACGTGACAACCCTACCATCAGGGGTACGTGACAACCCTACCATCAGGGGGTACGTAACAACAATACCATCAGGGGTACATGACAACCCTACCATCAGGGGTACGTGACAACCCTGTCATGAGGGGTACATGACAACCCTACCATCAGGGGTACATGACAACCCTACAATCAGTGGTACGTGACAACCCTACAATCAGGGGTACGTGACAACCCTACAATCAGGGGTACGTGACAACCCTACAGTCAGGGGTACGTGACAACCCTACAAACAGGGGTAAGAGAAAACCCTACCATCAGGGGTACGTGACAACCCTACCATTAGGGGGTACGTGACAACCCTACCATCAGTGGGTACGTGACAACCCTACCATCAATGGGTACGTGACAACCCTACCATCAGGGGTACGTGACAACCCTACCATCAGGGGAATGTGACAACCCTACCATTAGGGGGTACGTGACAACCCTACCATCAGTGGGTACGTGACAACCCTACCATCAGGGGTACGCGAGAACCCTACCATTAGGGGGTACGTGACAACCTTACCATCAGTGGGTACGTGGCAACCCTACAATCAGGGGTACGTGACAACCCTGTGCCTGAAGCAAATGGTAATGGTATTTGGGTGACACACTATAAATTTTCACTGACACAAGTGCAGGGAAAAATATAAGAGTTGTTAAAACACACAAGTTTAATCTTCCCCATGAATACAACTCTACAAACTCACAAGCACATTACAACCAATCTTTTACACATTTTCACAAACAAATCACTGTACAAACTCACAAAAACTCACATCCATCTTCAGAAACATAACGTCGACATCACAATTCCTAAAAACTCAGAAGCACTCCCTACAAACTTACAAGCACTCACAATTCACAAGCACTCAAAACACACAAGCACTCACAACTCACAAGCACTCACAAGTCACAGTCACTTCTCTATAAACTCAAAAGCACTCACAACTTACAAGCATTCTCTACATCTCTCGTCAGACTCGCAAGCACTGACAACCATTTCTACAGACTCATATGCACTCACAACCATCTCTACAAACATACAAATACTCACAACCGTCTCTACAAACTCACATGCACTCACAACCATTTCCACGGACTCACATGCACTCAGAACCATCTCTTCAAACTCAAATACACTCACAACCATGTCTACAGACGCACAAGCACCCACAACCATCTCTACAAACTCACAAGTACTCACAACCGTCTCTACAAACTCACATGCACTCACAACCATTTCCACGGACTCACATGCACTCAGAACCATCTCTTCAAACTCAAATACACTCACAACCATGTCTACAGACGCACAAGCACTCACAACCATCTCTATAAACTCACAAGTACTTATAATTATCTCTACAAACTCACATACACTCACAACTATTACATACATTACCATCACCAACCTTTTACAGCTCCAGTGCAAGTAACATTACTTTGACATACACATTACGTGCGTTAGATTAATTTTTACACACGATCCATCCATCCGTCTGTTCGTCAGACTGTAAGAGAGTATCTGCGCGAGTTACCTCGCCTTCTCCCACAGCCTCGTTTAGAACACAGCTCCGTGTAGGTGGAGGCTGCTCAACACACGTTCTCCGCCTCCTGTGGTGTCAGTCCGCGCATGCCAGATCTATCACGTTACATTATTCGAAAGTTCGCAATTTTCACCTGTCCTTTCCAGCAGGAGTTGCACCTTCCCTAATTAGCAGATAACTTGGCAATAACAGTAAAATAATTATCTAAGATAAATGTCGCTTGTCTAACAACAAACAATGCACTTCACTTGCAGTAACTAACACACACAAACACACACACACACACACACACACACACACACACACACACACACACAAAAAAAAAAAAAAAAAAAAAAAAAAAAAAAAAAAAAATGGGTGGCTCTAGAGGACGGAAAACCAGAGATCTGGTAGACGAACCAGGGAGGAAAGACTGGGAGTTAGAGCTCCAAAAAAGGGAGGAAGAGTGGGGAAGGAAGATAGTAGAGCTTGGTAAGAAAATGGAGGAGCGGATAGCTGAGGAGTGCAGGAAGTGGGAAGTACAGGTCTTAGCAGCAGAAGCTAGGATACAGTGCTTAGAAGAGAAACTGCCAAGCCTGAAACAGATTAGAGAGACAAATGACAATTCAGATGTGACATCAGGCGCAGACAAGGGGACGGTAAGCAACAACGGAGACATGCCGTACGCGAAGGCCTTATCAGACCCACGTGGGGCCAGGGAAAAGACGAGGAGTACACTAAGATCAAATGACAGGTCCGAAGACAATGAAGGTATGCTATATGCAGAGATTCTAACAGCCAACTGCAGTAGCAAGGGACAGCTGGTCATGAAAGACAGTTCACTGAGAATAGAAGTTCCAGATATGACAGGGACTGAAGGCAAGAACATGTCAATGGAAGGAAATAAAATGCCTCAGAGGAAGCAGATGGAGACTCAGTGGGAGGAGGAAAGGGCGAGGTCAGTTTTTGTGTACGGGCTCCAAGAAGCCAAGGGGGACAACTTTGAAGAAATAAAACAGGAGGAGAAAAAAATGATTGAAGGCATCATGAAAACAATAGGTGAGGGCGATATGACCCAGGTGACAAATTTTCAGAGAATTGGGTGGTTTGCGAGTGGAAGGATACGGCCTGTCAGAGTAACTTTCAAGGAAGAATCAGTTCGAACCAGGATTCTGCAAGAGAAAGCAAGACTGAGGGACAAACAGGGGTACCAGAGAGTATACCTCGACCGCGACAGAACACAAGAAGAAAGGACTACACTGAAAGAGAGGGTACAGAGACGCAAGGAGGAACGAGAGGCAATGACGAAAATGAGCAGGACCCAGACACAGGAGGAAGGGCAAACACACCCCACAGAATCTCCCACCAAAAGACTCCAACCACGACATTCCCAACGCAACTGAGCAACCTATACTACAACCCACTCACTGTTCCCTCTGCCACCAACCCCCATATCACAAACCTCACCCCAACAGCTGTCCCTTATGGGCATTCTGACCCCACCCCCATCATCACAAACCCCACCTACACCACAGCCCCATATAGGCCCCCACCAAGGCTCTCGCTCCCCCAACCCCAATATTCTTGCATGACCACAATGATAGAAAAGAAACTGAAAGTTTGGTACACAAACGCGGATGGAATAACGAATAAACATGAGGAGTGGAACGAAAGAATCAGTGAAAAATCCCCAGACATCATAGCAGTCACAGAAACAAAACTCGCTGAGACAATAACAGACACAATCTTCCCAATGGGATATCAGATCCTGAGGAAAGATAGAAGGAGTAGAGGGGGAGGAGGGGTTGCACTGCTCATAAAACACCGATGGGGATTTGAGGAAATGGAAGGCATGGACATGATTGGAGAAAGAGACTACATTGTAGGTACAATTCAGTCCGGAGAACATAAAGTAGTCATTGGAGTGATGTATAACCCACCACAGAACTGCAGGAGGCCAAGAGAGGAGTACGAAGAAAACAACAGGGTGATGGTGGACACACTGGCTGAGGTGGCAAGAAGAGCTCACTCGAGCAGAGCAAAGTTACTGGTAATGGGCGATTTCAACCACAGGGAGATCGACTGGGAAAACCTGGAGCCACATGGGGGTCCCGAAACATGGAGAGCCAAGATGATGGATGTGGTACTTGAAAACCTCATGCATCAACATGTCAGGGACACAACCAGAGAGAGAGGGGAGGATGAGCCAGCAAGACTGGATCTTGTGTTCACCCTGAGCAGTTCAGACATTGAGGACATCACTTACGAGAGGCCCCTTGGAGCTAGCGATCATGTGGTTCTGAGTTTTGATTATATAGTAGAGTTACAAGTGGAGAAGGTAACAGGAACTGAAGGGGACAGGCCAAACTATAAAAGGGGGGACTACACAGGTATGAGAAACTTCCTGCAGGAGGTTCAGTGGGACAGAGAAATGGTAGGAAAATCAGTAAACGAGATGATGGAATATGTGGCAACAAAGTGCAAGGAGGCAGAGGAAAGTTTTGTTCCCAAGGGAAACAGAAATAATAGGAAGACCAAAACGAGTCCTTGGTTTACCCGAAGGTGTAGGGAGGCAAAAACTAAGTGCAACAGAGAATGGAAAAGGTACAGGAGGCATAGGACCCAGGAAAACAAGGAGATTAGTAGAAGAGCCAGAAACGAGTATGCACAGATAAGGAGGGAGGCCCAGCGACAGTATGAAAACGACATAGCATCGAAAGTCAAATCTGACCCGAAACTGCTGTATAGCCACATTAGGAGGAAGACAACAGTCAAGGACCAGGTGATAAGGCTGAGGAAAGAAGGTGGAGAACTCACAAGAAACGATCAAGAGGTATGTGAGGAGCTCAACACGAGATTTAAGGAAGTATTTACAGTAGAGACAGGAAGGACTCTGGGGGGACAGACCAGATGGGGACACCAGCAAGGAATACACCAACAAGTGTTGGACGACATACATACAGATGAGGAGGAGGTGAAGAAACTGCTAAGGGACATCGATACCTCAAAGGCAATGGGACCGGACAACATCTCCCCGTGGGTCCTTAGAGAGGGAGCAGATATGTTGTGCGTGCCACTTACCACAATCTTCAACACGTCCCTGGAAACTGGGCAACTACCTGAGGTATGGAAGACGGCAAATGTAGTTCCCATTTTTAAAAAAGGAGACAGAAAAGAGGCACTAAACTATAGACCTGTGTCATTGACGTGTATAGTATGCAAAATTATGGAGAAGATTATCAGGAGGAGAGTGGTGGAGCACCTGGAACGGAACAAGAGTATAAATGCCAACCAGCACGGATTCACGGAAGGCAAATCCTGTGTCACAAACCTTCTGGAGTTTTATGATAAAATAACAGAAGTAAGACACGAGAGAGAGGGGTGGGTTGATTGCATCTTCTTGGACTGCAAGAAGGCCTTTGACACAGTTCCTCACAAGAGATTAGTGCAGAAGCTAGAGCATCAGGCGCATATAACAGGAAGGGCACTGCAATGGATCAGAGAATACCTGACAGGGAGGCAACAACGAGTCATGGTACGTAATGATGTATCACAGTGGGCACCTGTGACGAGCGGGGTCCCACAGGGGTCGGTCCTAGGACCAGTGCTATTTTTGGTATATGTGAACGACATGATGGAAGGGTTAGACTCAGAAGTGTCCCTGTTTGCAGATGATGTGAAGTTAATGAGGAGAATTAAATCTGATGAGGACCAGGCAGGACTTCAAAGAGACCTGGACAGACTGGACACCTGGTCCAGCAAATGGCTTCTCGAATTTAATCCTGCCAAATGCAAAGTCATGAAGATAGGGGAAGGGCACAGAAGACCACAGACAGAGTATAGGCTAGGTGGCCAAAGACTGCAAACCTCACTCAAGGAGAAAGATCTTGGGGTGAGTATAACACCGAGCATGTCTCCGGAAGCACACATCAATCAGATAACTGCTGCAGCATATGGGCGCCTGGCAAACCTGAGAACAGCATTCCGATACCTTAGTAAGGAATCGTTCAAGACACTGTACACCGTGTATGTCAGGCCCATACTGGAGTATGCAGCACCTGTTTGGAACCCGCACTTGATAAAGCACGTCAAGAAACTAGAGAAAGTACAAAGGTTTGCAACAAGGTTAGTTCCAGAGCTA
>NC_091297.1:53592609-53640109 GCF_038502225.1 Cherax quadricarinatus
GACACACTGGCTAGAGTGGCCAGAAGAGCTCATGCATGCAGGGCAAAGCTCCTGATCATGGGTGACTTTAACCACAAGGAGATCGATTGGGAGAACTTGGACCCACATGGGGGCCAAGATACATGGAGGGCTAAGATGATGGAGGTGGTACTGGAGAACTTCATGTACCAACACGTAAGGGACACTACAAGAGAGAGAGGAGAGGATGAACCAGCAAGGCTGGACTTAGTATTCACCTTCAGTAGTGCAGATATCGAGGACATCACATATGAAAGACCCCTTGGGGCCAGTGACCATGTGGTTTTAAGCTTCGAATACACAGTAGAGCTACAAGTGGAGGGAGAAGCAGGAAGGCCAGGACGAATGAAGCCAAACTACAAGAAAGGGGACTACACAGGAATGAGGAACTACCTGAACGGGGTTCAGTGGGACAGAGAACTGGCAGGGAAGCCAGTTAATGAGATGATGGAATATGTAGCAACAAAATGCAAGGAGGCTGAGGAGAGGTTTGTACCCAAGGGTAACAGGAGTAATGAAAAAGCCAGGATGAGCCCATGGTTTACCCAAAGGTGCAGGGAGGCAAAAACCAAGTGTGCTAGGGAATGGAAGAAATATAGAAGGCAAAGGACCCAGGAGAATAAGGAGAACAGTCGTAGAGCCAGAAACGAATATGCACAGATAAGAAGGGAGGCCCAAAGACAATATGAAAATGACATAGCAGCGAAAGCCAAATCTGACCCGAAACTGTTGTACAGCCACATCAGGAGGAAAACAACAGTCAAGGACCAGGTAATCAGGCTAAGGAAGGAAGGAGGAGAGACAACAGGAAATGACCGTGAAGTATGTGAAGAACTCAACAAGAGATTCAAAGAAGTGTTCACAGAGGAGACAGAAGGGACTCCAGAAAGACGGAGAGGTGGGGCACACCACCAAGTGCTGGACACAGTGCACACAACCGAGGAAGAAGTGAAGAGGCTTCTGAGTGAGCTAGATACCTCAAAGGCAATGGGGCCAGATAACATCTCCCCATGGGTATTGAGAGAGGGAGCAGAGGCGCTATGTGTACCCCTAACAACAATATTCAATACATCTATCGAAACAGGGAGATTGCCTGAGGCATGGAAGACAGCAAATGTAGTCCCAATCTTTAAAAAAGGAGACAGACATGAAGCATTAAACTACAGACCAGTGTCACTGACATGTATAGTATGCAAAATCATGGAGAAGATTATCAGGAGAAGAGTGGTGGAACACCTAGAAAGGAATGATCTCATCAACAGCAGCCAGCATGGTTTCAGGGACGGGAAATCCTGTGTCACAAACCTACTGGAGTTCTATGACATGGTGACAGCAGTAAGACAAGAGAGAGAGGGGTGGGTGGATTGCATTTTCTTGGACTGCAAGAAGGCGTTTGACACAGTTCCACACAAGAGATTGGTGCAAAAACTGGAGGACCAAGCAGGGATAACAGGGAAGGCACTACAATGGATCAGGGAATACTTGTCAGGAAGACAGCAGCGAGTCATGGTACGTGGCGAGGTGTCAGAGTGGGCACCTGTGACCAGCGGGGTCCCGCAGGGGTCAGTCCTAGGACCAGTGCTGTTTCTGGTATTTGTGAACGACATGACGGAAGGAATAGACTCTGAGGTGTCCCTGTTTGCAGATGACGTGAAGTTGATGAGAAGAATACACTCGATCGAAGACCAGGCAGAACTACAAAGGGATCTGGACAGGCTGCAGACCTGGTCCAGCAATTGGCTCCTGGAGTTCAATCCCACCAAGTGCAAAGTCATGAAGATTGGGGAAGGGCAAAGAAGGCCGCAGACGGAGTACAGTCTAGGGGGTCAGAGACTACAAACCTCACTCAAGGAAAAAGATCTTGGGGTGAGTATAACACCAGGCACATCTCCTGAAGCGCACATCAACCAAATAACTGCTGCAGCATATGGGCGCCTAGCAAACCTCAGAACAGCATTCCGACATCTTAATAAGGAATCGTTCAGGACCCTGTACACCGTATACGTTAGGCCCATATTGGAGTATGCGGCACCAGTTTGGAACCCACACCTAGCCAAGCACGTAAAGAAACTAGAGAAAGTGCAAAGGTTTGCAACAAGACTAGTCCCAGAGCTAAGAGGTATGTCCTACGAGGAGAGGTTAAGGGAAATCAACCTGACGACACTGGAGGACAGGAGAGATAGGGGGGACATGATAACGACATACAAAATACTGAGAGGAATTGACAAGGTGGACAAAGACAGGATGTTCCAGAGATTGGACACAGTAACAAGGGGACACAGTTGGAAGCTGAAGACACAGATGAATCACAGGGATGTTAGGAAGTATTTCTTCAGCCACAGAGTAGTCAGTAAGTGGAATAGTTTGGGAAGCGATGTAGTGGAGGCAGGATCCATACATAGCTTTAAGCAGAGGTATGATAAAGCTCACGGCTCAGGGAGAGTGACCTAGTAGCGATCAGTGAAGAGGCGGGGCCAGGAGCTCGGACTCGACCCCCGCAACCTCAACTAGGTGAGTACAACTAGGTGAGTACACACACACACACACACACACACACACACACACACACACACACACACACACACACACACACACACACACACACACACATACAACACACACACACACACACAGCTCCAAGTGGAGAGAGCAGCAGGAATAGGGTGGGAAAAACCTAACTACAAAAGGGGAAACTACTCATGCTTGAGGAATTTCTTTCAATACATTCAGTGGGAGAGGGAACTGACAGGAAAACCAGTACAAGAAATGATGGACTATGTCGCAACAAAATGCAAGGAGGCAGAGGAGAGGTTTGTTCCCAAGGGAAACAGAAATAATGGGAAGAACAGAACGAGTCCTTGGTTCACCCAAAGGTGTAGGGAGGCAAAAACTAGGTGTACTAGAGAATGGAAAAGGTACAGAAGACAGAGAACTCAGGAAAATAAAGAGATTAGCCGAAGAGCCAGAAACGAATATGCACAGATAAGAAGGGAGGCTCAGCGGCAATACGAAATTGACATAGCATCGAAAGTCAAGACTGACACACTCACACACTCACACACACAAAGAAGGGCAAAGAAGGCCGCAGACGGAGTACAGTCTAGGGGGTCAGAAACTACAAACCTCACTCAAGGAAAAAGATCTTGGGGTGAGTATAACACCAGGCACATCTCCTGAAGCGCACATCAACCAAATAACTGCTGCAGCATATGGGCGCCTAGCAAACCTCAGAACAGCATTCCGACATCTTAATAAGGAATCGTTCAGGACCCTGTACACCGTATACGTTAGGCCCATATTGGAGTATGCGGCACCAGTTTGGAACCCACACCTAGCCAAGCACGTAAAGAAACTAGAGAAAGTGCAAAGGTTTGCAACAAGACTAGTCCCAGAGCTAAGAGGTATGTCCTACGAGGAGAGGTTAAGGGAAATCAACCTGACGACACTGGAGGACACAGTTGGAAGCTGAAGACACAGATGAATCACAGGGATGTTAGGAAGTATTTCTTCAGCCACAGAGTAGTCAGTAAGTGGAATAGTTTGGGAAGCGATGTAGTGGAGGCAGGATCCATACATAGCTTTAAGCAGAGGTATGATAAAGCTCACGGCTCAGGGAGAGTGACCTAGTAGCGATCAGTGAAGAGGTGGGGCCAGGAGCTCGGACTCGACCCCCGCAACCTCAACTAGGTGAGTACAACTAGGTGAGTACACACACACACACACACACACACACACACACACACACACACACACACACACACACACACACACACACACACACACACACACACACACACACACACACACACACACACACACACACACACACACACACACACACACACACACACACACACAAACACACACACACACACACACACACACACACACACACACACACACACACACACACACACACACACACACACACACACACAAAGTTTACGTCGGATAAACCCAAAAATCCGACAAAGTGACTTACAATTGTATAAAGAAACTTGTTATATTTCATAATCCCCCAACTAAAACATATTTCAAAATAGGAAATATACATTTATGAGGTATGCAAATGGTAAGAACATTACATGTTATTTTTACCAACTTAAAATTAATTTTAAACACAAACATCATCGTAATATCTTACAACTTATTCAAGGTTTGTCAACTAAAAATTCATTACATACCACATCAGTCAACTTGTTGTTTTATCATCAAAGGTGTGGAATTTTTTTCTAAAATTTTCCTAAATTTATCATGTATAAATTTCAGTAATGTAAATAAGATGTTAAATGTGCTGCTGGTGATCTAAATTTAATTTTGGAGTGAAAAAGAAGCAGCAGAGGCGGAGGTAGAGGACGCCATGATGGAAATTGGTTGAAGACAGGTGACAATAATCGTCGTAATCGGAGCTAAACTGAAGTGGAGCGGCCTCAGATGACAATTAAATAATACAGTAATGTCCTCCACTGCAACATGGGAAAAATATGCATGAAACAACGATAATAAAGTGGAGAACTTGGAAGAATGTAAGGACACCGGTAAAGTCACTGCAATACGCCATTGTTGAGTAACGCTAACTTATTTTGTACAGAAGTTTTACGTATTTCTTGCTGACTAGGTAGCCTTAGGGTGTGTTCCACCTGTGGTCCATATTGGTAACTAACAAAGAAATTTAGTTCACGTGTTCAACATATGCTGTTATAGTGTTTCTTGTCAAGTCAAACCCCTCAAGGAAGGTTCCTTGATGTTGGTGAGGGGCTCTTGATTTAGGGAATTGGATCTGTGCTCCAGTTCCCCGAATTAAGCCTGAATGCCTTCCACATCCCCCCCCCCAGGCGCTGTATAATCCTCCGGGTTTAGCGCTTCCCCCTTGATTATAATAATAATAATAATTGTCAAGTCAACCCTAACTGATACAGCGCACGCAAAATAACTGTACAACAGTTATTGATTTTATTAAATTTTAATAACTAATCTTAGGTCCTGCTTAATGTGAGTGTGGTTTGAGGTGTGTGGGCATCGTAGGAGTCATGTCCCTGCGACCGAAAGTTACTTAAGTCCCACTTGCCTCAGAGGTGCAACAAAAACTGGTGAGTAATAATTGTCTCAGTTGCATTATACCCAAGTTACATGTATGTAAATGAATTTCGAACACGTAATTTCTCACAAAAGGAACTAATTTCCCGAATTTTTCTTATGAGCGTTAACTCAAAAAGGTATTTTTTTTACGACTGTTAAAGGTAAGTATTCTTATACTGCAATTAGTATTAAGGTAAGTATTCTTATACTCTAATTAGTATTAAAGGTAAGTATTCTTATACTCTAATTAGTATTAAAGGTAAGTATTCTTATACACCAATTAGTATTAAAAGTAAGTATTCTTATACTGCAATTAGTATTAAAGGTAAGTATTCTTATACACCAATTAGTATTAAAAGTAAGTATTCTTATACTGCAATTAGTATTAAAGGTAAGTATTCTTATACTCCAATTAGTATTAAAGGTAAGTATTCTTATACTCCAATTAGTATTAAAGGTAAGTATTCTTATACTCTAATTAGTATTAAAGGTAAGTATTCTTATACTCCATTTAGTATTAAAGGTAAGTATTCTTATACTCCAATTAGTATTAAAGGTAAGTATTCTTATACTCCAATTAGTATTAAAGGTAAGTATTCTTATACTCCAATTAGTATTGAAGGTAAGTATTCTTATGTTCCAATTAGTATTAAGGTAAGTATTCTTATACTCCAATTAGTATTAAAGATAAGTATTCTTATACTCTAATTAGTATTAAAGGTAAGTATTCTTATACTCCAATTAGTATTAAAGGTAAGTATTCTTATACTCTAATTAGTATTAAAGGTAAGTATTCTTATACTGCAATTAGTATTAAAGGTAAGTATTCTTATACTCCAATTAGTATTAAAGGTAAGTATTCTTATACTCCAATTAGTATTAAAGGTAAGTATTCTTATACTCCAATTAGTACTAAAGGTAAGTATTCTTATACTCTAATTAGTATTAAAGGTAAGTATTCTTATACTCCAATTAGTATTAAAGGTAAGTATTCTTATACTAAAATTAGTATTAAAAGTAAGTATTCCTATACTCCAATTAGTATTAAAGGTAAGTATTCTTATACTCCAATTAGTATTAAAGGTAAGTATTCTTATACTCTAATTAGTATTAAAAGTAAGTATTCTTATACTACAATTAGTATTAAAGGTAAGTATTCTTATACTCCAATTAGTATTAAAGGTAAGTATTCTTATACTCCAATTAGTATTCAAGGTAAGTATTCTTATACTCCAATTAGTATTAAAGGTAAGTATTCTTATACTCCAATTAGTATTAAAGGTAAGTATTCTTATACTCCAATTAGTATTAAAGGTAAGTATTCTTATACTCCAATTAGTATTAAAGGTAAGTATTCTTATACTCCAATTAGTATTAAAGGTAAGTATTCTTATACTCCAATTAGTATTAAAGGTAAGTATTCTTATACTCCAATTAGTATTAAAGGTAAGTATTCTTATACTCCAATTAGTATTAAAGGTAAGTATTCTTATACTCCAATTAGTATTAAAGGTAAGTATTCTTATACTGCAATTAGTATTGAAGGTAAGTATTCTTATACTCCAATTAGTATTAAAGGTAAGTATTCTTATACTCCAATTAGTGTTAAAGGTAAGTATTCTTATACTCCAATTAGTATTAAAGGTAAGTATTCCAATTAGTATTTAAGTACTTATACACCAATTAGTATTAAAAGTAAGTATTCTTATACTCTAATTAGTATTAAAGGTAAGTATTCTTATACTGCAATTAGTATTAAAGGTAAGTATTCTTATACTCCAATTAGTATTAAACGTAAGTATTCTTATACACCAATTAGTATTAAAAGTAAGTATTCTTATACTCCAATTAGTATTAAAGGTAAGTATTCTTATACTCCAATTAGTATTAAAGGTAAGTATACTCTAATTAGTATTAAAGGTGTACTCTAATTAGTATTAAAGGTAAGTATTCTTATACTCCAATTAGTATTAAAGGTAAGTATTCTTATACTGCAATTAGTATTGAAGGTAAGTATTCTTATACTCCAATTAGTATTAAAGGTAAGTATTCTTATACTCCAATTAGTATTAAAGGTAAGTATTCTTGTACTCTAATTAGTATTAAAGGTAAGTATTCTTATACTCCAATTAGTATTAAAGGTAAGTATTCTTATACTGCAATTAGTATTGAAGGTAAGTATTCTTATACTCCAATTAGTATTAAAGGTAAGTATTCCTATACTCCAATTAGTGTTAAAGGTAAGTATTCTTATACTCCAATTAGTATTAAAGGTAAGTATTCTTATACTCCAATTAGTATTAAAGGTAAGTATTCTTATACACCAATTAGTATTAAAAGTAAGTATTCTTATACTCTAATTAGTATTAAAGGTAAGTATTCTTATACTGCAATTAGTATTAAAGGTAAGTATTCTTATACTCCAATTAATATTAAAGGTAAGTATTCTTATACTGCAATTAGTATTGAAGGTAAGTATTCTTATACTCCAATTAGTATTAAAGGTAAGTATTCTTATACTCTGCAATTAGTATTAAAGGTAAGTATTCTTATACTCCAATTAGTATTAAAGGTAAGTATTCTTATACTCCAATTAGTATTAAAGGTAAGTATTCTTATACTCCAATTAGTATTAAAGGTAAGTATTCTTATACTCCAATTAGTATTAAAGGTAAGTATTCTTATACTCCAATTAGTATTAAAGGTAAGTATTCTTATACTCCAATTAGTATTAAAGGTAAGTATTCTAAAGGTATACTCCAATTAGTATTAAAGGTAAGTATTCTTATACTCTAATTAGTATTAAAGGTAAGTTTTCTTATACTCCAATTAGTATTAAAGGTAAGTATTCTTATACTCCAATTAGTATTAAAGTATTCTTATACTCCAATTAGTATTAAGTATTCAATTAGTATTAAAGGTTATACTCCAATTAGTATTAAAGGTAAGTATTCTTATACTCCAATTAGTATTAAAGGTAAGTATTCTTATACTCCAATTAGTATTAAAGGTAAGTATTCTTATACTCCAATTAGTATTAAAGGTAAGTATTCTTATACTCCAATTAGTATTAAAGGTAAGTATTCTTATACTCCAATTAGTATTAAAGGTAAGTATTCTTATACTCCAATTAGTATTAAAGGTAAGTATTCTTATACTCCAATTAGTATTAAAGGTAAGTATTCTTATACTCCAATTAGTATTAAAGGTAAGTATTCTTATACTCCAATTAGTATTAAAGGTAAGTATTCTTATACTCCAATTAGTATTAAAGGTAAGTATTCTTATACTCCAATTAGTATTAAAGGTAAGTATTCTTATACTCCAATTAGTATTAAAGGTAAGTATTCTTATACTCCAATTAGTATTAAAGGTAAGTATTCTTATACTCCAATTAGTATTAAAGGTAAGTATTCTTATACTCCAATTAGTATTAAAGGTAAGTATTCTTATACTCCAATTAGTATTAAAGGTAAGTATTCTTATACTCCAATTAGTATTAAAGGTAAGTATTCTTATACTCTAATTAGTATTAAAGGTAAGTATTCTTATACTCCAATTAGTATTAAAGGTAAGTATTCTTATACTCCAATTAGGTAAGTATTCTTATACTCCAATTAGTATTAAAGGTAAGTATTCTTATACTCCAATTAGTATTAAAGTATTCTAAAGGTAAGTATTCTTATACTCCAATTAGTATTAAAGGTAAGTATTCTTATACTCTAATTAGTATTAAAGGTAAGTATTCTTATACTCCAATTAGTATTAAAGGTAAGTATTCTTATACTCCAATTAGTATTAAAGGTAAGTATTCTTATACTCCAATTAGTATTAAAGGTAAGTATTCTTATACTCCAATTAGTATTAAAGGTAAGTATTCTTATACTCCAATTAGTATTAAAGGTAAGTATTCTTATACTCCAATTAGTATTAAAGGTAAGTATTCTTATACTCCAATTAGTATTAAAGGTAAGTATTCTTATACTCCAATTAGTATTAAAGGTAAGTATTCTTATACTCCAATTAGTATTAAAGGTAAGTATTCTTATACTCCAATTAGTATTAAAGGTAAGTATTCTTATACTCCAATTAGTATTAAAGGTAAGTATTCTTATACTCCAATTAGTATTAAAGGTAAGTATTCTTATACTCCAATTAGTATTAAAGGTAAGTATTCTTATACTCCAATTAGTATTAAAGGTAAGTATTCTTATACTCCAATTAGTATTAAAGGTAAGTATTCTTATACTCCAATTAGTATTAAAGGTAAGTATTCTTATACTCTAATTAGTATTAAAGGTAAGTATTCTTATACTCCAATTAGTATTAAAGGTAAGTATTCTTATACTCCAATTAGTATTAAAGGTAAGTATTCTTATACTCCAATTAGTATTAAAGGTAAGTATTCTTATACTCCAATTAGTATTAAAGGTAAGTATTCTTATACTCCAATTAGTATTAAAGGTAAGTATTCTTATACTCCAATTAGTATTAAAGGTAAGTATTCTTATACTCAATTAGTATTAAAGGTAAGTATTCTTATCCAATTAGTATTAAAGGTAAGTATTCTTATACTCCAATTAGTATTAAAGGTAAGTATTCTTATACTCCAATTAGTATTAAAGGTAAGTATTCTTATACTCCAATTAGTATTAAAGGTAAGTATTCTTATACTCCAATTAGTATTAAAGGTAAGTATTCTTATACTCCAATTAGTATTAAAGGTAAGTATTCTTATACTCCAATTAGTATTAAAGGTAAGTATTCTTATACTCCAATTAGTATTAAAGGTAAGTATTCTTATACTCCAATTAGTATTAAAGGTAAGTATTCTTATACTCCAATTAGTATTAAAGGTAAGTATTCTTATACTCCAATTAGTATTAAAGATAAGTATTCTTATACTCCAATTAGTATTAAAGGTAAGTATTCTTATACTTCAATTAGTATTAAAGGTAAGTATTCTTATACTGCAATTAGTATTAAAGGTAAGTATTCTTATACTCCAATTAGTATTAAAGGTAAGTATTCTTATACTCCAATTAGTATTAAAGGTAAGTATTCTTATACTCCAATTAGTATTAAAGGTAAGTATTCTTATACTCCAATTAGTATTAAAGGTAAGTATTCTTATACTCCAATTAGTATTAAAGGTAAGTATTCTTATACTCCAATTAGTATTAAAGGTAAGTATTCTTATACTCCAATTAGTATTAAAGGTAAGTATTCTTATACTCCAATTAGTATTAAAGGTAAGTATTCTTATACTCCAATTAGTATTAAAGGTAAGTATTCTTATACTCCAATTAGTATTGAAGGTAAGTATTCTTATACTCCAATTAGTATTAAAGGTAAGTATACTCCAATTAGTATTAAAGTAAGTATTCTTATACAATTAGTATTCAATTAGTATTAAAGGTAAGTATTCTTATACTCCAATTAGTATTAAAGGTAAGTATTCTTATACTCCAATTAGTATTAAAGGTAAGTATTCTTATACTCCAATTAGTATTAAAGGTAAGTATTCTAAAAGTAAGTATTCTTATACTCCAATTAGTATTAAAGGTAAGTATATTCTTATACTCTAATTAGTATTAAAGGTAAGTATTCTTATACTCCAATTAGTATTAAAGGTAAGTATTCTTATAATTAGTATTAAAGGTAAGTATTCTTATACTCCAATTAGTATTAAAGGTAAGTATTCTTATACTCCAATTAGTATTAAAGGTAAGTATTCTTATACTCCAATTAGTATTAAAGGTAAGTATTCTTATACTCCAATTAGTATTAAAGGTAAGTATTCTTATACTCCAATTAGTATTAAAGGTAAGTATTCTTATACTCCAATTAGTATTAAAGGTAAGTATTCTTATACTCCAATTAGTATTAAAGGTAAGTATTCTTATACTCCAATTAGTATTAAAGGTAAGTATTCTTATACTCCAATTAGTATTAAAGGTAAGTATTCTTATACTCCAATTAGTATTAAAGGTAAGTATTCTTATACTCCAATTAGTATTAAAGGTAAGTATTCTTATACTCCAATTAGTATTAAAGGTAAGTATTCTTATACTCCAATTAGTATTAAAGGTAAGTATTCTTATACTACAATTAGTATTATAGGTAAGTATTCTTATACTCCAATTAGTATTAAAGGTAAGTATTCTTATACTCCAATTAGTATTCAAGGTAAGTATTCTTATACTCCAATTAGTATTAAAGGTAAGTATTCTTATACTCCAATTAGTATTAAAGGTAAGTATTCTTATACTCCAATTAGTATTAAAGGTAAGTATTCTTATACTCCAATTAGTATTAAAGGTAAGTATTCTTATACTCCAATTAGTATTAAAGGTAAGTATTCTTATACTCCAATTAGTATTAAAGGTAAGTATTCTTATACTCCAATTAGTATTAAAGGTAAGTATTCTTATACTACCAATTAGTATTCAAGGTAAGTATTCTTATACTCCAATTAGTATTAAAGGTAAGTATTCTTATACTCCAATTAGTATTAAAGGTAAGTATTCTTATACTCCAATTAGTATTAAAGGTAAGTATTCTTATACTCCAATTAGTATTAAAGGTAAGTATTCTTATACTCCAATTAGTATTAAAGGTAAGTATTCTTATACTCCAATTAGTATTAAAGGTAAGTATTCTTATACTCCAATTAGTATTAAAGGTAAGTATTCTTATACTCCAATTAGTATTAAAGGTAAGTATTCTTATACTCCAATTAGTATTAAAGGTAAGTATTCTTATACTCCAATTAGTATTAAAGGTAAGTATTCTTATACTCCAATTAGTATTAAAGGTAAGTATTCTTATACTCCAATTAGTATTAAAGGTAAGTATTCTTATACTCCAATTAGTATTAAAGGTAAGTATTCTTATACTCCAATTAGTATTAAAGGTAAGTATTCTTATACTCCAATTAGTATTAAAGGTAAGTATTCTTATACTCCAATTAGTATTAAAGGTAAGTATTCTTATACTCCAATTAGTATTAAAGGTAAGTATTCTTATACTCCAATTAGTATTAAAGGTAAGTATTCTTATACTCCAATTAGTATTAAAGGTAAGTATTCTTATACTCCAATTAGTATTAAAGGTAAGTATTCTTATACTCCAATTAGTATTAAAGGTAAGTATTCTTATACTCCAATTAGTATTAAAGGTAAGTATTCTTATACTCCAATTAGTAATAAAGGTAAGTATTCTTATACTCCAATTAGTATTAAAGGTAAGTATTCTTATACTTAAGTATTCTTATACTCCAATTAGTATTAAAGGTAAGTATTCTTATACTCCAATTAGTATTAAAGGTAAGTATTCTTATACTCCAATTAGTATTAAAGGTAAGTATTCTTATACTCCAATTAGTATTAAAGGTAAGTAATTAGTATTAAAGGTAAGTATTCTTATACTCCAATTAGTATTAAAGGTAAGTATTCTTATACTCCAATTAGTATTAAAGGTAAGTATTCTTATACTCCAATTAGTAATAAAGGTAAGTATTCTTATAGTCCAATTAGTATTAAAGGTAAGTATTCTTATATTCCAATTAGTATTAAAGGTAAACATTCTTATACACCAATTAGTATTAAAGGTAAGTATTCTTATGTTCTAATTAGTATTAAAGGTAATATTCTTATACTCCAATTAGTATTAAAGGTAAGTATTCTTATACTCCAATTAGTATTAAAAAGGTAAGTATTCTTATACTCCAATTAGTATTAAAGGTAAGTATTCTTATACTCCAATTAGTATTAAAGGTAAGTATTCTTATACTCCAATTAGTATTAAAGGTAAGTATTCTTATACTCCAATTAGTATTAAAGGTAAGTATTCTTATACTCCAATTAGTATTAAAGGTAAGTATTCTTATACTCCAATTAGTATTAAAGGTAAGTATTCTTATACTCCAATTAGTATTAAAGGTAAGTATTCTTATACTCCAATTAGTATTAAAGGTAAGTATTCTTATACTCCAATTAGTATTAAAGGTAAGTATTCTTATACTCAATTAGTATTTAAGTATTCTTATACTCCAATTAGTATTAAAGGTAAGTATTCTTATACTCCAATTAGTATTAAAGGTAAGTATTCTTATACTCCAATTAGTATTAAAGGTAAGTATTCTTATACTCCAATTAGTATTAAAGGTAAGTATTCTTATACTCCAATTAGTATTAAAGGTAAGTATTCTTATACTCCAATTAGTATTAAAGGTAAGTATTCTTATACTCCAATTAGTATTAAAGGTAAGTATTCTTATACTCCAATTAGTATTAAAGGTAAGTATTCTTATACTCCAATTAGTATTAAAGGTAAGTATTCTTATACTCCAATTAGTATTAAAGGTAAGTATTCTTATACTCCAATTAGTATTAAAGGTAAGTATTCTTATACTCCAATTAGTATTAAAGGTAAGTATTCTTATACTCCAATTAGTATTAAAGGTAAGTATTCTTATACTCCAATTAGTATTAAAGGTAAGTATTCTTATACTCCAATTAGTATTAAAGGTAAGTATTCTTATACTCCAATTAGTATTAAAGGTAAGTATTCTTATACTCCAATTAGTATTAAAGGTAAGTATTCTTATACTCCAATTAGTATTAAAGGTAAGTATTCTTATACTCCAATTAGTATTAAAGGTAAGTATTCTTATACTCCAATTAGTATTAAAGGTAAGTATTCTTATACTCCAATTAGTATTAAAGGTAAGTATTCTTTCAATTAGTATTAAAGGTAAGTATTCTACCAATTAGTATTAAAGGTAAGTATTCTTATACTCCAATTAGTATTAAAGGTAAGTATTCTTATACTCCAATTAGTATTAAAGGTAAGTATTCCTAAAGGTATACTTATACCAATTAGTATTAAAGGTAAGTATTCTTATACTGCAATTAGTATTAAAGGTAAGTATTCTTATACTCCAATTAGTATTAAAGGTTAGTATTCTTATACTCTAATTAGTATTAAAGGTAAGTATTCTTATACTCCAATTAGTATTAAAGGTAAGTATTCTTATACTGCAATTAGTATTAAGGTAAGTATTCTTATACTGCAATTAGTATTAAGGTAAGTATTCTTATACTGCAATTAGTATTGAAGGTAAGTATTCTTATACTCCAATTAGTATTAAAGGTAAGTATTCTTATACTCTAATTAGTATTAAAGGTAAGTATTCTTATACTCCAATTAGTATTAAAGGTAATAATTCTTATACTCCAATTAGTATTAAAGGTAAGTATTCTTATACTTCAATTAGTATTAAAGGTAAGTATTCTTATACTGCAATTAGTATTAAAGGTAAGTATTCTTATACTCCAATTAGTATTAAAGGTAAGTATTCTTATACTCCAATTAGTATTAAAGGTAAGTATTCTTATACTCCAATTAGTATTAAAGGTAAGTATTCTTATACTCCAATTAGTATTAAAGGTAAGTATTCTTATACTCCAATTAGTATTAAAGGTAAGTATTCTTATACTCCAATTAGTATTAAAGGTAAGTATTCTTATACAACAATTAGTATTAAAGGTAAGTATTCTTATGCTCCAATTAGTATTAAAGATAAGTATTCTTATACTCCAATTAGTATTAAAGGTAAGTATTCTTATACTCCAATTAGTATTGAAGGTAAGTATTCTTATACTCCAATTAGTATTAAAGGTAAGTATTCTTATACTCCAATTAGTATTAAAGGTAAGTATTCTTATACTCCAATTAGTATTAAAGGTAAGTATTCTTATACTCCAATTAGTATTAAAGGTAAGTATTCTTATACTCCAATTAGTATTAAAGGTAAGTATTCTTATACTCCAATTAGTATTAAAGGTAAGTATTCTTATACTCCAATTAGTATTAAAGGTAAGTATTCTTATACTCCAATTAGTGCTAAAGGTAAGTATTCTTATACTTCAATTAGTATTAAAGGTAAGTATTCTTATCCAATTAGTATTAAAGGTAAGTATTCTTATACTCCAATTAGTATTAAAGGTAAGTATTCTTATACTCCAATTAGTATTAAAGGTAAGTATTCTTATACTCCAATTAGTATTAAAGGTAAGTATTCTTATACTCCAATTAGTATTAAAGGTAAGTATTCTTATACTCCAATTAGTATTAAAGGTAAGTATTCTTATACTCCAATTAGTATTAAAGGTAAGTATTCTTATACTCCAATTAGTATTAAAGGTAAGTATTCTTATACTCCAATTAGTATTAAAGGTAAGTATTCTTATACTCCAATTAGTATTAAAGGTAAGTATTCTTATACTCCAATTAGTATTAAAGGTAAGTATTCTTATACTCCAATTAGTATTAAAGGTAAGTATTCTTATACTCCAATTAGTATTAAAGGTAAGTATTCTTATACTCCAATTAGTATTGAAGGTAAGTATTCTTATACTCCAATTAGTATTGAAGGTAAGTATTCTTATACTCCAATTAGTATTCTTATACTCCAATTAATATTAAAGGTAAGTATTCTTATACTCCAATTAGTATTAAAGGTAAGTATTCTTATACTCCAATTAGTATTAAAGGTAAGTATTCTTATACTCCAATTAGTATTAAAGGTAAGTATTCTTATACTCCAATTAGTATTAAAGGTAAGTATTCTTATACTCCAATTAGTATTAAAGGTAAGTATTCTTATACTCCAATTAGTATTAAAGGTAAGTATTCTTATACTCCAATTAGTATTAAAGGTAAGTATTCTTATACTCCAATTAGTATTAAAGGTAAGTATTCTTATACTCCAATTAGTATTAAAGGTAAGTATTCTTATACTCCAATTAGTATTAAAGGTAAGTATTCTTATACTCCAATTAGTATTAAAGGTAAGTATTCTTATACTCCAATTAGTATTAAAGGTAAGTATTCTTATACTCCAATTAGTATTAAAGGTAAGTATTCTTATACTCCAATTAGTATTAAAGGTAAGTATTCTTATACTCCAATTAGTATTAAAGGTAAGTATTCTTATACTCCAATTAGTATTAAAGGTAAGTATTCTTATACTCCAATTAGTATTAAAGGTAAGTATTCTTATACTCCAATTAGTATTAAAGGTAAGTATTCTTATACTCCAATTAGTATTAAAGGTAAGTATTCTTATACTCCAATTAGTATTAAAGGTAAGTATTCTTATACTCCAATTAGTATTAAAGGTAAGTATTCTTATACACCAATTAGTATTAAAAGTAAGTATTCTTATACTCCAATTAGTATTAAAGGTAAGTATTCTTATACTCCAATTAGTATTAAAGGTAAGTATTCTTGTACTCTAATTAGTATTAAAGGTAAGTATTCTTATACTCCAATTAGTATTAAAGGTAAGTATTCTTATACTCTAATTAGTATTAAAGGTAAGTATTCTTATACTCCAATTAGTATTAAAGGTAAGTATTCTTATACTCCAATTAGTGTTAAAGGTAAGTATTCTTATACTCCAATTAGTATTAAAGGTAAGTATTCTTATACTCCAATTAGTATTAAAGGTAAGTATTCTTATACACCAATTAGTATTAAAAGTAAGTATTCTTATACTCTAATTAGTATTAAAGGTAAGTATTCTTATACTGCAATTAGTATTAAAGGTAAGTATTCTTATACTCCAATTAATATTAAAGGTAAGTATTCTTATACTGCAATTAGTATTGAAGGTAAGTATTCTTATACTCCAATTAGTATTAAAGGTAAGTATTCTTATACTCTAATTAGTATTAAAGGTAAGTATTCTTATACTGCAATTAGTATTAAAGGTAAGTATTCTTATACTCCAATTAGTATTAAAGGTAAGTATTCTTATACTCCAATTAGTATTAAAGGTAAGTATTCTTATACTCTAATTAGTATTAAAGGTAAGTATTCTTATACTGCAATTAGTATTAAAGGTAAGTATTCTTATACTCCAATTAATATTAAAGGTAAGTATTCTTATACTCCAATTAGTATTAAAGGTAAGTATTCTTATACTCCAATTAGTACTAAAGGTAAGTATTCTTATACTCTAATTAGTATTAAAGGTAAGTATTCTTATACTCCAATTAGTATTAAAGATAAGTATTCTTATACTCCAATTAGTATTAAAAGTAAGTATTCCTATACTCCAATTAGTATTAAAGGTAAGTATTCTTATACCCCAATTAGTATTAAAGGTAAGTATTCTTATACTCTAATTAGTATTAAAGGTAAGTATTCTTATACTCCAATTAGTATTAAAGGTAAGTATTCTTATACTCCAATTAGTATTAAAGGTAAGTATTCTTATACTCCAATTAGTATTAAAGGTAAGTATTCTTATACTCCAATTAGTATTAAAGGTAAGTATTCTTATACACCAATTAGTATTAAAGGTAAACATTCTTATACTCCAATTAGTATTAAAGGTAAGTATTCTTATACACCAATTAGTATTAAAGGTAAACATTCTTATACACCAATTAGTATTAAAGGTAAGAAGTCTTACACTTCAGATTCAACAAGAATTTCAATCACAAATTCGTTCTAGGCAACAAAACTTATTTCATGTTTTTATTTCGTTCAACATCAAGGACACTGTTTTATCTCTCACATAACAACCTCAAGTCAAACATTTCTCACATGTGGACGATGTCTTAGTAACTCATGACAAAATATTAGTGCTAGAAAAAGACAATGGTAAAGAATGAATTAAAAATCTCGTGTCAAATATTTTACTTTATTACAAAAACTTCATAGAAATTCCTGGTGTTTCCCTGGAGTGTAGTGCAGTGTTACACCACCAGTTTGTTATGTGACCTGCTCATACTTATCTCCGTCTTTTTTTTTTTTTGAATAATCAACTAGTTTCGCTTTTGACGTTCATCGTTCCTCTCTACACACATCTTCACCTGTCACAACAATTATTATGCTCAATGTGAATGTATCTGTGGAAAATTGCATTTAGCTGAATTTATCATTATGTACACAACAGTAAATGAACAAAGATAATTATTATTTATCAGTTAGACAAGTAGGAATCTGGGACACCTAGGTCGCAAAAAATGTCCCCCTTTGATACCTACCACTGTCATATCCACAAGTTGCTCTGGACCTATTAATTATAAATAAAGATACATCACCAGGAATTCTGGTAAATATATAAATTTGTGGACTGTATATTAAAAGTAAAAAATGATTATATATATACAATATATATATATATATATATATACATATAATGTATACTATATATATATATATATATATATATATATATATGTATATATATATATATATATATATATATATATATATATATATATATATATATATATATATATATATATATATATATATATATATATATATATATATATATAACAGAAGGAGAATATATCTTAATCATAACACTCACCAATTTGACTGGAGATTAATGTGTCATGTACAGGAACCCCCCTTTTGCCTACATTTATGAAAAATTTACTGGCCAGAATTTAAACATCAATTAGACAGCTTATCTGAATTCCTGGACTTGTCCTGTCCTGTCGCCTGATACTCAAATTATGCAGGAATGCACATCCAACAATTTAGGCTTCTATTTGAGAGGTGTCAGCCCAAATTTAACCTCTAGAGCACGAAAATTTTTTCCCATTACTAATGTCTGTTACTCAATTCAAAACCAAAAATGGCAACTGTCTTCTGTGCAGAAGCAGGCTTTCCGTTTTCTATGACATAAATATTATTAAATACAGTATGGCCATCTATTTACATATAACTACTGTATTTCTGGAAAATATATACAGTATTTTCCACACTACGGCCGGGCGGAATTCGTTGCTAAACGACTCAAATTGCACCTTCCTTTAGGAGACGATTCCAGCCGGTTCTGGCTCGAGTGGCTGTTCTCCTAGTAGGTCTTACTACGATTTCATTTTCCGGCATCACTTGGTCAGCGTTATCTTCCATATCACTCGTGTCACTTTCCCTCAGATTTTCATTTACGTTTGATTGAACACCTAATTCCAAGGGAATCAATTTATTAATTGTGCGTAAACTTTCCTGGCCACGACACAACACTTTGACATTCCTGACAACACCTTGTGCATCTGGGTACAATGTCAATACTTTGCCCAGAGGCCACAATGTTCGATGTTGTTCAGTATCAATCAGCACAATGTCACCTGGTTGAATATTCTGTCGATTTACTGCCTCTGTCGCACCATAAAAGTGTTCACGTAGTGTAAAAAGATATTCCTTACGCCACACATTAGACCAATGATCAATTACTTTATTTAACATTTTAAATTTATTACACAACACTGCCGCATCATTGTAATCTTCGTCACTTTCTTCCGGATTATCTCTATAGACAAGGGCAGCTTCCAGATTCCTTCCACATATTAGGTGAGAAGGTGTTAATACATCTGCATCAGGTGTATCACTCATGTACGAGAGAGTCCTATTATTTATACGATTTTCTGCCTCCACTAACACTGCCTGGAATTCTTCCAAATTAATTCTCTTCCGGTGTAGTACTTTATGGAGACACCCCTTCACTGTGCCTATCAGTCTTTCGTACAGCCCCCCCTGCCAAGGGGCTCTAGGAGTAATAAATTTCCAGGTACACCCTCGCTGGGTTAACAGAGATTGAACATCGTTACTATTATTTAATTCTATCAAGTGTTGAGCACCTGCTACAAAATTTGTGGCATTATCCGAAATCATCAACCTCGGACAGGATCTCGAAGCTGCAAATTTTCGAAGCAGCTGTATAAACTGTTCTGCAGACAAGTCCAGTGCCACTTCTAAATGAACTGCCCTAGTAGCAGTACAGGTGAACAAACAAACATACACTTTCAATGGAACACCATTTGACGTACCTGCTAAAATTATTGGACCACTATAGTCTACACCTGTTACATCAAATGGTTTCACTAATTGTACACGCTCCTTTGGCACTGGTGGAGGACCTGGGTACATATAGGATCTGGCATCCACACGGCGACATATTACACAAGATTTAATCACCCTTTTTACACTTTGCCGTCCTTGTGGAATCCAGAAAGTTTCCCTAATACAATTTAAGGTATCTTGTACCCCACCATGCATTACATTTTTATGGGCATTTAGAACAATCAAATTTGTTAGATGATGAGTTTTGGGCAGTAAGATAGGGTGTTTAGCATAATCATCCAATTCAGCATTTTGCACCCTACCTCTGTGCCTAATTACATTGTTCTCTAAATACAGCCCCAATTTCTCTGTTATGGAACCTTTCACAATTTTCCTTTCCATCATCAATTTAATCTCATTTCCATAGATTTCCTCCTGTACCCTCTTTATCCAATATTCAAGAGGATCTGAAAACTTAAATGAAATATTAATCTTGTTTAGAAATTTAAACACCAACTTAGTTACACTGATTAGTTTGGGTAAAGAAGAATACCTATTTATATCAATGGCTAAGGGAGGACAAACTATTGGAGCGGTGGTCACAGTAATTTCAACAGAAGCAATATACGCCTTTTGTACAGGCCAATTAGCTTTATTTACCAACCAGCTCAGTCCTTTAAACCATGATACAGCATTTACAAATTTAGCATAAGGTAAACCTCGAGACAAGAAATCAGCTGGATTCTCCTCACCAGGTATATGACTAAATGTTAACATATGCTGACCCAAACTATTATACTTCTCTTGCATCTGATTAATTTCAGCGACTCTGCTTTGTACGTGCACAATTTTACTGTTTCCATTACGAATCCATTGTAAGGATACTTCATTATCAGACCAAATTACAGTGTCGCTAATATTTATCTCCTGCAACTTATTTCTTATATAATTAGCTAATTTGACACCTACATAAATGGCTGTTAATTCCAATTGAGGCAAGGTATGTGATTTAATTGGAGACACTTTAGCCTTAGACATAACAAGAGAAATAACGTTATTACATTGAAGGTAAGCAACTGCTCCATATGCCAATTTTGAAGCATCACAAAAAATGTGGAGTACATTTTTCCCATTTGGATCGGCCGCCTGGCGTGGGAACTCCAACATTGGAATTTTCTCATAATAACCAATTAATTCATCCCACCTGTTAATGAATTCCTCAGGTAGAATTTCATCCCAAGCACATTTAAATTTCCATGCTTCCTGTATTAATAATTTCCCTCTTATAGTAAGGGGTGACACTAAACCTAGTGGATCAAAACATTTGGAAACTTCAGAAAGCAAAACTCTCTTAGTTAATTTATTGGGCATACTGTGATTATTAGGTTTTAACATTAACAAATCTCTCTCAGTATCCCAAGTTAAACCCAATACATTACTACATTTTGGCACTTCATCTCCAGGGTAATCTTTACTTATTTTGTCCTTTAATTTGGCCGAATTACTATTCCATTCCCTCATAGGCATATTTGCACTTTGCATTATTTTATTAGCCTCTCCGTAAGTCATTAACAGTTCCTCTTCAGTTGACGTCACACCCAGGAAATTGTCCACATAAAATTATTTGTTCATTACTTTACTCAATGGACTTCCCATACGTTTAAGGTGTGCATTTATCGTCGCTTGAAGTAGGAACGGACTGGATGTAGCACCAAATAATACGCTCCTAAAGCGAAAGGTTTTCAGAGGGCTAAGTGGGTCAATAGGATTCTCAGGCCATAAGAATCGAGTACAATCCCGGTCAGCCTCTTGTAAACCCACTCTTAGGAAAGCTTTACGTATGTCAGCCGTAAAGGCATAAGGCTTCACTCTGAAATTTAATAAGATATCTCCTAATTTTTCCGTCAACGACGGACCTGTCATCAAACAGTCATTTAAACTAGGTACATTTTTGTTACTCCTGGCACTACAATTAAACACAATTCTCAGAGGAGTGGTCTTAGAATCCTTCTTCACTCCATGATGTGGCAAATAGTGACCATAAATTTTGGCTTGCTCAGGAGGTACCTCTTCTATAAATTTATTAATTAACTGCTCAGCAATTATATCATTATAGGCAGTTAACAATTCTGGTGTCTTACTCAGTTCGCGGAGCTGAGCCTTTAATTGTCCATATGCCATTCTGTAATTAGTGGGCAATTCTGGTTGGTTCAGTCTCCACGGAAGTCGTACCCAGTATTGTCCAGATTCAAATTTTACATCTCTCAGGTATTGTTCCTGAGTAAAAGAATCGTCTGGACTTTCTTCATTTACATTTATTCCAATGCTGTCTAATTCCCACAATTTATGCACTGGCTCAACACCATCCTCTATGGAAGAATTATACTGGGGTACGATTTCATGAGTAAGACACATAGCTATGGTATTTGTAGTTTCCTCTAGTCATGAATTATTATTACGAGAAATCCTACCATACATTACATGGCCTCCTGCAGTCTTCAAAAGGGTGACACCACATTTCTTTACCATACCCTTTGCAAAGGAGGCATAATAGTCATTACCTATCAAAATATTTATTGGGCCTACAGAATCATTACTTACCCCAGAAGGTGCTAAATTTACATTATGTGAAAGTCTTTCTGTAGCTTTACTAAGCCCTACTGTAGATATTTTCTCTGGAAGTCTATCTACAATTACTGCATTAACACTTTTTTCTCATTGCCCAACCTGATAGTTACATAAATAGTGTCATACAATTGAGCCCTTTTATCCGAGAGAAAACCAGATAATTTTAAAGTTGTGGGATCTCCCATCTGTACTTTCATACCATCAAGACATTTACGTTTTATGAAAGTACGCTGGGATCCCTGGTCCAATAACGCAGTTACATTTTTTTATTTATGCCTTTTATCATCAATTTTTACCTGTAACACAGGTAAGGCTACTTCAGCAAAACCATCATTATTAACATTAACAGCAATTTTTACATCAGCTACTGTTGTGTCAGGATTGTCAACATTATCATTATTATCAACATTATCATATAGACCTTTACACATGACTATATGGTGTCTTCCTTTGTGACGTTGATAACAGAAGTTTAATTTGGCATAACAATCCTTTATATTGTGATTACCCAAACACCTGATACATCTGTCAAGTTCCTCCAATCTTTCAACTTTATCATTCCATGAATTGTATGCATTGCAATTCTTAGAAAAATGAGTACCCTTGCAGAAGAGGCAATCTCTCTTTTCTTTGACTGGTTTCTTATTAATTGGGCTACTCTTAGAAGGGTACTTATTCTTCTTGCCTTGTGGAGAATCTTTATTTCTGATTCCTGCTACTTGATATGCATCTATGCAACTCTTTTTAGGAAATGAAATCTGATTATTACCATTGGGATAATTTTTCTCTTTGTGAAACTTGACAGATACCTCAGAGTTATTATGTGTTGCATCTTTAAAATGAGTTAGTTGGCTGGTCTGCAACTGAACAATTAATTCTTGTAGACCTAGTCTTATTTCCTCCAGACCAAAATAACCTTTGTGATATTTGTTCGAGAGCCATTCAAGAGTTTTATAGCTTAATTTATTTTTGACCATGGCACTCAATAACTAGTCTGATTCCTTCAGATTATATTTATTACTTAAAGTTTTGAGAGTGCTCTCCAGTTTAACTCTAAACTGCTGTAAATCTTTGTAAGTGTGATCTGGAGATTTTAAATTAACAATGATATTCACTAGATCCAACCTACTTTGTTCTATATTACAATAAGTGACTTTCAACAAGTCAACTGCTTCCTTGTAAGAGTCATCTACATTGGGAAAGGCTTGTATGAGTATGTGAGCATCTCCTCTTACCTGTCTTTTGAGGTAAAATAATTTAGTTACACAGGCTAGGTCACTCCTGTCATGCGCAGCTGCTTTAAAAATTGACTAAAACTCCTCCCCGTTTTCTCCAGGATTAAATACAGGTAAACATAATTCTGGGAGTTTTGGCAAAGACATATTATTTGTTGGAGCAGACTGACCAACTGCCTGGTTTACACATTTTAATTTATTCAAGGCCTGACTTTTACAGGAAAGAATCTTTTCCTCCAATTCATAATACTAATTAATCATAAGATCTACTTCAGTCTCATCTACACAGTTTACTAATAAATCTCCTTCATATTTGTTGTAATATAATTTGTATGAATCATATCTATTCCCCAAAGCATCTAAATACAATTTTAAATCATCAGTATTCACAATTTCTTGATTCATTAATTCCAAACATTTATTATATGCTTTTGTTACGTGACCCTTTCTAGCTTGCAGTGATACTTTCTTTGCTCTATATTCCATATGTTTGTCTTCTATATTAATTTCCTCATTTTCAGCCATGATGCAATGTATTAAATTCAACTTAATAACACTGATTATGTACTAAATTATACACTTTATAAAGGTAAATAGTACAACTTACCTTTAAATAAATTCTAGCTACTTGAGCTTAGCAATTACATGTAAAAAATTGTAATATAAATTTTAAATGTACATTAATACAAACTTGGCTCATCAAAATTAATATTATACAAATTAATAAATCCTTGCCAGAATCTGGCATAGCAAAATTAATATTATACACAATATAATCTTTAGCCACACTTGTCTTATCAATTACACATACACTGATATAAATCTTAGCCAGAATTGTCTATTAAATTAATAAGGTAATAATTATAATCCACCACACATTAAGTAAATTTGTGAATTCAACATCCACCTCCTTCTGTTATTTCACATATAATTATTAATTAACTAATTAATGACTTCACTAATTACCTCCGGTTCAAGAAGGAACAACGGGCAAATTAAATGTGGAATATTGCATTTATCTGAATGTATCATTATGTACATAACAGTAAATGAACAAAGATAATTATTATTTATCAGTTAGACAAGTAGGAATCTGGGACACCTAGGTCGCAAAAAATGTCCCCCTTTGATACCTACCACTGTCATATCCACAAGTTGCTCTGGACCTTTTAATTATAAATAAAAGATACATCACCAGGAATTCTGGTAAATATATAAATTTGTGGACTGTATATTAAAAGTAAAAAATGATATATATATATATATATATATATATATATATATATATATATATATATATATATATATATATATATATATATATATATATATATATATATATATATATGTCGTGCCGAATAGGCAGAACTTGCGATCTTGGCTTAAATAGCAACGCTCATCTTGCCATATAGGACAAGCGAAAATTTGTGTATGCAATTATTTCACCAAAATCATTCTGAACCTAACGAAAAAAAATATATTTCACTGTGTTTGTTTAGTATTAAATTATTGTAAACAAATCTAAAATATATTTAGTTGAGTTAGGCTAAAATAAATTGTTCTTGTTATAATATATATATATATATATATATACATATATATATATATATATATATATATATATATATATATATATATATATATATATATAAATATTTTTATTATCACTCTGGCCGATTCCCACCAAGGCAGGGTGGCCCGAAAAAGAAAAACTTTCACCATCATTCACTCCATCACTGTCTTGCCAGAAGGGTGCTTTACACTACAGTTTTTAAACTGCAACATTAACATCCCTCCTTCAGAGTGCAGGCACTGTACTTCCCATCTCCAGGACTCAAGTCCGGCCTGCCGGTTTCCCTGAACCCCTTCATAAATGTTACTTTGCTCACACTCCAACAGCACGTCAAGTATTAAAAACCATTCGTCTCCATTCACACCTATCAAACACGCTCACGCACGCCTGTTGGAAGTCCAATCCCCTCGCACACAAAACATCCTTTACCCCCTCCCTCCAACCTTTCCTAGGCCGACCCCTACCCCGCCTTCCTTCCACTACAGACTGATACACTCTTGAAGTCATTCTGTTTCGCTCCATTCTCTCTACATGTCCGAACCACCTCAACAACCCTTCCTCAGCCCTCTGGACAACAGTTTTGGTAATCCCACACCTCCTCCTAACTTCCAAACTACGAATTCTCTGCACTATATTCACACCACACATTGCCCTCAAACATGACATCTCCACTGCCTCCAGCCTTCTCCTCGCTGCAACATTTATCACCCATGCTTCACACCCATATAAGAGTGTTGGTAAAACCATACTCTCATACATTCCCCTCTTTGCCTCCAAGGACAAAGTTCTTTGTCTCCACAGACTCCTAAGTGCACCACTCACCCTTTTCCCCTCATCAATTCTATGATTCACCTCATCCTTCATAGACCCACTCCCAAATATCTGAATACATTCACCTCCTCCATACTCTCTCCCTCCAATCTGATATCCAATCTTTCATCACCTAATATTTTTGTTATCCTCATAACCTTACTCTTTCCTGTATTCACTTTTAATTTTCTTCTTTTGCACACCCTACCAAATTCATCCACCAATCTCTGCAACTTCTCTTCAGAATCTCCCAAGAGCACAGTGTCATCAGCAAAGAGCAACTGTGACAACTCCCACTTTATGTGTGATTCTTTATCTTTTAACTCCATGCCTCTTGTCAAGACCCTCGCATTTACTTCTCTTACAACCCCATCTATAAATATATTAAACAACCACGGTGACATCACACATCCTTGTCTAAGGTCTACTTTTACTGGGAAATAATTTCCCTCTTTCCTATGTACTCTAACTTGAGCCTCACTATCCTCGTAAAAACTCTTCACTGCTTTCAGTAACCTACCTCCTACACCATACACCTGCAACATCTGCCACATTGCCCCCTATCCAAACTGTCATACGCCTTTTCCAAATCCATAAATGCCACAAAGACCTCTTTAGTCTTACTTTTAATTCTTTCAATAATAACTCTACCATACACTTTACCAGGTATACTCAACAGACTTATCCCCCTATAATTTTTACACTCTCTTTTGTCCCCTTTGCCTTTATACAAAGGAACTATGCATGCTCTCTGCCAATCCCTAGGTACCTTACCCTCTTCCATACATTTATTAAATAATTGCACCAACCACTCCAAAACTATATCCCCATCTGCTTTTAACATTTCTATCTTTATCCCATCAATCCCGGCTGCCTTACCCCCTTTAATTTTACCTACTGCCTCACGAACTTCCCCCACACTCACAACTGGCTCTTCCTCACTCCTACAAGATGTTATTCCTCCTTGCCCTATACACGAAATCACAGCTTCCCTATCTTCATCAACATTTAACAATTCCTCAAAATATTCCCTCCATCTTCCCAATACCTCTAACTCTCCATTTAATAACTCTCCTCTCCTATTTTTAACTGACAAATCCATTTGTTCTCTAGGCTTCCTTAACTTGTTAGTCTCACTCCAAAACTTTTTCTTATTTTCAACAAAATTTGTTGATAACATCTCACCCACTCTCTCATTTGCTCTCTTTTTACATTGCTTCACCACTCTCTTAATCTCTCTCTTTTTCTCCATATACTCTTCCCTCCTTGCATCACTTCTTCTTTGTAAAAACTTCTCATATGCTAACTTTTTCTCCCTTACTACTCTCTTTACATCATCATTCCACCAATCGTTCCTCTTCCCTCCCGCACCCACTTTCCTGTAACCACAAACTTCTGCTGAACACTCTAACACTACATTTTTAAACCTACCCCATACCTCTTCGACCCCATTGCCTATGCTCTCATTAGCCTATCTATCCTCCAATAGCTGTTTATATCATTCCCTAACTGCCTCCTCTTTTAGTTTATAAACCTTCACCTCTCTCTTCCCTGATGCTTCTATTCTCCTTGTATCCCATCTACCTTTTACTCTCAGTGTAGCTACAACTAGAAAGTGATCTGATATATCTGTGGCCCCTCTATAAACATGTACATCCTGAAGTCTACTCAACAGTCTTTTATCTACCAATACATAATCCAACAAACTACTGTCATTTCGCCCTACATCATATCTTGTATACTTATTTATCCTCTTTTTCTTAAAATATGTATTACCTATAACTACCTATTATCATTTACCTATTATCATTTACACCTGGCACCCCAAACTTACCTACCACACCCTCTCTAAAAGTTTCTCCTACTTTAGCATTCAGGTCCCCTACCACAATTACTCTCTCACTTGGTTCAAAGGCTCCTATACATTCACTTAACATCTCCCAAAATCTCTCTCTCTCCTCTGCATTCCTCTCTTCTCCAGGTGCATACACGCTTATTATGACCCACTTCTCGCATCCAACCTTTACTTTAATCCACATAATTCTTGCATTTACACATTCATATTCTCTTTCTCCTTCCATAACTGATCATTCAACATTACTGCTACCCCTTCCTTTGCTCTAACTCTCTCAGATACTCCAGATTTAATCCCATTTATTTCCCCCCACCGAAACTCCCCTACCCCCTTCAGCTTTGTTTCGCTTAGGGCCAGGACATCCAACTTCTTTTCATTCATAACATCAGCAATCATCTGTTTCTTGTCATCCGCACTACATCCACGCACATTCAAGCATCCCAGTTTTAAAAAGTTTTTCTTCTTCTCTTTTTAAGTAAATGTCTACAGGAGAAGGGGTTACTAGCCCATTGCTCCCGGCATTTTAGTCGCCTCATACGACACGCATGGCTTACGGAGGAAAGATTCTTTTCCACTTCCCCATGGACAATAGAAGAAATAAAGAAGAACAAGAGCTATGTAGACAAAGGAGAAAAACCTAGATGTATGTATATATATATGCATGTGCATGTCTGTGAAGTGTGACCAAAGTGTAAGTTGGAGTAGCAAGATATCCCTGTTATCTAGCGTGTTTATGAGACAGAAAAAGACACCAGCAATCCTACCATCATGCAAAACAGTTACAGGTTTCTGTTTCACAGTCATCTGGCAGGACGGTAGTACTTCCCTGGGTGGTTGCTGTCTACCAACCTACTATATATATATATATATATATATATATATATATATATATATATATATATATATATATATATATATATATATATATATATATATATATATATATATATAAACACTGATCTCTGGCTGCAGGAGACTCGAACCTACGAACCTTAGAACAAGGTACGCAGTGCTTTACCAATCTACCCACACTGGACAATACCTTGGCGTGTAGCTTGCGCTACACGTTTGATCCAATGCAGCCAGCTTTCAGGGAAAAGGTTTTACAGCTTTTCATCTCATCCCCTGCATGCATCAGCCTTACTAGAGATTTGAACAATGCAAGGAATTTGTGTGAGTAGATCGGTAAAGCACTGCGTACCTTGTCCTAAGGTTCGTAGGTTCAAGTCTCCTTCAGCCAGAGATCAGTGTTTGTGTATATTTCGCCTGCTCTCGCGAATTCTTTGCAATGTTCAAATCTCTAGTAAGTCTGATGCATGCAGGGGATGAGATGAAAAGCTGTAAAGCCTTCTCCCTGAAAGCTGGCTGCCTTGGATCAAACGTGTAGCGCAAGCTACACGCCAAGGTAATGTCTAGTGTGGGTAGATTGGTAAAGCACTGCGTACCTTGTTCTAAGGTTCGTAGGTTCGAGTCTCCTTCAGCCAGAGATCAGTGTTTGTATATATATATATATATATATATCTATATATATACATATACATATATATATATATATATATATATATATATATACATATGCATATACATTATATATATATATATATATATATATATATATACATATGCATATACATATATATATATATATATATATATATATATATATATATATATAAATATCAATATAGATATATATATATATATATATATATATATATATATATATATATATATATATATAGATATATATATATATATATATATATATATAACAGAAGGAGAATATATCTAAATCATAGCACTCACCAATTTGACTGGAGATTAACGTGTCATGTACAGGACCCCCTCGTTTGCCTACATTTATGAAAAATTTACTGGCCAGAATTTAAACATAAATTAGACAGCTTATCTGAGGTTCCTGGACTTGACCTGTCCTGTCGCCTGATACTCAAATTATGCAGGAATACACATCCAACAATTTAGGCTCCTATTTGAGAGGTGTCAGCCCAAATTTAACCTCTAGAGCACGAAAAATTCTTCCCATTACTAATGTCTGTTACTCAATTCAAAACCAAAAATGGCGACTGTCTTCTGCGCAGACGCAGGCTTTCCGTTTTCTATGACATAAATATTATTAAATATAGTATGGCCATCTATTTACATTTAACTACTGTATTTCTGGAAAATATATGCAGTATTTTCCACAGTATCAACAAAAATGTTAAATCACACCAAGATAACTACAAGTTACACTGTTTAACTACTAGTTACACTGACATGTTACAAAGACAAGATACACTGGTCATTACACTGTTAACTACAAGTTATCTCTAAGAATGTACAGGTTATCTCAAGTTAACTACAAGTTGCTGTTTACTACGTTATCTCTAACAAAGTACAAGTTTTCCGAAGTTAATTACAAGTCGCTGTTTACTACAAGTCTCACTGGTAAGTAACATTTAAATAAAAAAAATATAATTGGGAAGCACAAATTATGTTGGTAAGCACGAGTTACTCACACACATTGGGATCCATATCTTTAATAAATTGACTAAAAATCTGACATATGTAGTCCATACTAATTTCCATTGTTGTGTTGTACTATCTATGTAAATTGTATAGATAATATTGTCTGTTAACTAATTGATTTTCAAAGCTCTCAGATATATTGTTTTCCAAAATATTATACACAAGATCGTCACACCATTCTGAGACTATTTCTTCAATGTCCCCCGTTACATTTTCATATTGTAACCCGCGGGTAATTCAGCTCCGTCGATGTTTATCCATCTTTTCTAGAGAGTTGTTTCGCGGTATTGCAGAATTCTAATCAAGCGAGATATTTCACCACTTTGCGTATAACAACGAAATTACCAAGTTTCCCCATATTTTCTCAGACACACCTATCTCAGATGTGTTTATACTCGACTAACTCATGTACCCAAAACCCCCGCATTCACAGAGTTACTGCATAGTATTTTCAGTACAACGAATAAAGAAATTATAATCACCTAAACTAGGATAACGCATTTCTGAATCCATTTTCAAAAATACATTTTTGAGTTTTGGTATAGTAAAACTTAGGGAAAAGTGACTGTCCCATCTGCAATCTCGTTCCAACAAATTTTCCAACATTTCATCATTCCATTTATCAGTCATTTTTTGTACCTTAACCTCAGACTCTTTTTTTTGAGTGAATACGTTGCACCACATGTTCATATTTTTCAAAATAACATTTGTCTCTCCTAACTGAATATATATATATATATATATATATATATATATATATATATATATATATATATATATATATATATATATATATATATATATATATATATATATATATATATATATATATATATATATATATATATATATATATATATATATATATATATATATATATATATATATATATATATATATATATATATATATATATATATATATCTTTCATTAAACACACTGGCCGTATCCCACCAAGGCGGGGTGGCCCAAAAGGAAAAAACGAAAGTTTCTCCTTTTACATTTAGTAATATATACAGGAGAAGGGGTTACTAGCCCCTTGCTCCTGGCATTTTAGTTGCCTTTTACAACACGCATGGCTTACGGAGGAAGAATTCTGTTCCACTTCCCCATGGAGATATATATATATATATATATATATATATATATATATATATATATATATATATATATATATATATATATATATATTCTATAAAAACCTCACTAGCAAGATTTTTCATTTCACTAGTTATCAACAGCCATATCAACGCTTACAATTTTTTTTAATGTAGCCTCGTCGTTTCATCTAAAATTTACATTGATTTCCACTCTCTCATGCCATCTCTGTTTGGTATTTTTAATTATGAAACACAATCTGCGTGTCTTCATAGCATATATTTTCCCTCATGAAATTATTCTTTTAAACTATTATGATTCTTACTAAACATGATTACTAATAAACACTGTTTTTTAATAAAAGAGATTCTCGTGGAACACTTTTTGGCAACACTCAACCTGCTCAAACTTGTTGGCTTACAATTAGTAACATATGATTCCTGAATAATTACTAAATTTGCCAGTAAGGACCACAACGTAATTTGCCAGTAACTGGCAAATTAGGTTGTGGACTGTATGAAAATTGCTGTTGACTTGACAACTCTAAGTAATTTGTTAGTACACGGTTTACATTAATTATATACACCAGTTTTATATTACACGAAATTAATATGTTGATTATAAGTGCACATAAAAATTAAGACACTTACCCAACTATTCCTTGAGCTATACATCATAATGCCTACCTATAGACAGGCCAATAAATAGCTACCTACCTGCAGTGAAAATTAATATACTGGGAGGCATACATTACAGTAGATAATACATGTGGAGGGCATTTGTTCATTTCAAACACCACGTCTCTTTTTTATTATCAGCGCTAGGCTGACAGTTATTTCCCAGATCTGGACCTTTGCAAATATATTACACATTAGTTCTTCATTATATTAGAAGATTGTGCCGATAATTTCCCTACTGGACCCGGTGACACTATTTACTCTACAACTCTCATTAGAACAATATACATTTTATGCCAATTTGGAAGCCACCCCCGAATGTTGGTTCTTCTGTGACTTAATATTTTCTAATAGTCACATCAACACTATGTTATATAAACAGTATTATGTTATTATTTACCGAAATTACAGGAAAATTATCAAAATTTTCCCCACTCACAACACTCGGCCATACATATTCTAGCCGTGACATTAGCCATTGTCTCTTTTTTCTATATTCTATATCCTACCGTTGAAATATTGGTTAATTTATACTGAAAACATGTTACATATATATATATATATATATATATATATATATATATATATATATATATATATATATATATATATATATATATATATATATATATATATATATATATATATATATATATATATATATATATATATATATATATATATATATATATATATATATATATATATATATATATATATATATACATGCAATAAGATCACAGTAAACAGGTGATTTCAAAATATGCAAAACAACCACTCTGAAAGAATAGAGAAATTCCAAGCGCTTTCGTGACTACTCACATTATCAAGGAACTATGAAAGTGAAGCATCCAAGGAAGCTATATAAGGGATCCGGCCAGCACCTCACTATCAGATCCCACAACGGTTAAACACGTGAAGCGCGGCGAGCCTACTTGGATAGGTCCTTTGCACAACTCACCCCCAAGCTATTTATTTGTCCAGTGTATTATTAAATTCTTCCCAAATTCTATTAATTATAAATGGATCTAATTTATATAAACCAAAGGAAATATTCATATTATTGTCAAAACTGCTTTTTATGAAACAAGATTCAATTATATTCCTGTCGACCATGGACTTGCTTGATACTACTTTCTCAACTTTTTGAAAATCAATTGGATGGTTAAAATCTCTTACATGAATAAATAGAGCATTGGAATCTTGTCCAGTTCTAATGCTATATTTATGTTGTTTTAATCTTAGTTCGAGATTTTTACCAGTTTGTCCGTAATAAACTTTATCGCAAATTTTACAAGGAATCTTATAGACACATCCATCAGCATTTTGGGGGGAATTCTTTATCAAAAGTTTTTTTTACTGTATCAAGATTTTTGAATACAACTTTAATATTAAAAGTCTTAAGAAGAGAAGGCATATCAACCAAGTTTTCATGGTAAGGGAGAACCAACATATTTTTAGTTGAATAAGGCTGGTTGCCCCTTTTTGGATTATAAAAAGTGTTTCTAGCAACTTTAAAATATTTATCAATTACATTTCTTGGGTATTTTAAATCATTACCTATTTCATAAATTTTGGATATTTCTTCATCTATGAACTCAGGACTACAGATTCGTAAAGCTCTCAAAAACATTGATGAGAAAACAGACAGTTTGACTCTATCTTGATGCGAGGAATAATAGTGGACATAGGAACAGTTATTTGTAGGTTTTCTGTAAATTTTAAATTTGAATTCATTATTACCCTTAATAATTAAAACATCTAGAAAAGGCAATGAGTTATTTTCTTCAAACTCAACAGTAAAGTTTATAGAATGGGCTAAGCTATTTAATTTTCCAAGAAAATGGTGTATATCTACATTTTTGGGCATAAGACACAAAATATCATCAACATATCTGAACCATTTAGCTCTATTAGGGAGGATTGTGTTAAGCAACCTTGTTTCAAAAAATTCCATGTAAAGGTTACTAAGAACAGGTGAAAGAGGATTTCCCATTGCCTTACCAAACTTCTGAGTGTAAAACTTATCATTAAATACATATTTTGCATCAACAATGCAAAGTTTAATAAGTTTAATGATAGTAGGAACTGGCAATGGTAAATCATAGTTAACGAGTTCTTCAGATAAGAAACTTAATAAATCATCAACAGGAACTTTCGTAAACAAGGAAGTAACATCAAAACTAACCATGTTAAAATCATTTAAGTCAGTCAAGGAGCTTAATTTATCAACCAAGTCTATGTTGTTTTTAACATTAAAGTTAGAAATTTTGCCAACAATAGGGCTCAAAATATCAACAAGCCATTTGGATAATTTATATGAAACTGACCCTATGGAGCTAATAGTTGGTCTGGCTGGATTCCCTGGTTTGTGTGTTTTTATTAGTCCATACATGTAAGGTAAAGATGGATTAGTGGAAGTAAATTGTTTGACTAATTCATCTTTGCCTTTCAGTAGAAGTTTTATTGTTTTATTGAAATTGCTGTTAACGGTTTCTAGGGGATTTTTCCTAAGTTTAGAATAGGTTTCAGTATCATCTAAGAGATTATTCATTTTTTCTTGGTAATCATTTTCTTTCATAATTACTATTGCATTTATTTTGTCTGCTTTAGTAAGGCGCAAATTTTTATTGTTATTAAGTGTATCATAAGACTTAAAGAATCTTTGAGGGCAATTGGGAATGTTTGGTTTTAACATAGAGCTGTATACCATTCCTTTACTAATATTAATTTCATCAGAGGATAAATCAGAAAATTTTTCAAACTTACAAAAGGCTTTTGCAATTTCAACATTATTAAGTTTTTTGAAGTTGCAAAACTTAGGCCAAAACCTAGAGCAGCAGTTGTATGTTTGTCTAAAATTTCATCTGATAAGTTAATTACAAAATTGTTATTAGCATGCTTTGTCCAATCACTATTTTCAATTAAAATGTCTAATTTTCTTTGTAGTTTGCTCTTGAGTTCATTACAAATTCTTCTGAGTTTATTATAGCAATGATCCAACATACTGTGTTTCCATTCTGATGGAATGGCCTGATTAAAAGAGTATTTTTTGTTTCTCAATATTTTGAATGCTTCCTTCTCCTGTATTTTAGTTATTTCAATATGTTTCTGAAGAATAATTCTCATAAAATCATCAAAAGGACGATCTCTCATGTCACTAATCCATCTTTACCTTACATGTATGGACTAATAAAAACACACAAACCAGGGAATCCAGTCAGACCAATTATTAGCTCCATAGGGTCAGTTTCATATAAATTATCCAAATGGCTTGTTGATATTTTGAGCCCTATTGTTGGCAAAATTTCTAACTTTAATGTTAAAAACAACATAGACTTGGTTGATAAATTAAGCTCCTTGACTGACTTAAATGATTTTAACATGGTTAGTTTTGATGTTACTTCCTTGTTTACGAAAGTTCCTGTTGATGATTTATTAAGTTTCTTATCTGAAGAACTCGTTAACTATGATTTACCATTGCCAGTTCCTACTATCATTAAACTTATTAAACTTTGCATTGTTGATGCAAAATTTGTATTTAATGATAAGTTTTACACTCAGAAGTTTGGTATGGCAATGGGAAATCCTCTTTCACCTGTTCATAGTAACCTATACATGGAATTTTTTGAAACAAGGTTGCTTAACACAATCCTCCCTAATAGAGCTAAATGGTTCAGATATGTTGATGATATTTTGTGTCTTATGCCCAAAAATGTAGATATACACCATTTTCTTGGAAAATTAAATAGCTTAGCCCATTCTATAAACTTTACTGTTGAGTTTGAAGAAAATAACTCATTGCCTTTTCTAGATGTTTTAATTATTAAGGGTAATAATGAATTCAAATTTAAAATTTACAGAAAACCTACAAATAACTGTTCCTATGTCCACTATTATTCCTCGCATCAAGATAGAGTCAAACTGTCTGTTTTCTCATCAATGTTTTTGAGAGCTTTACGAATCTGTAGTCCTGAGTTCATAGATGAGGAAATATCCAAAATTTATGAAATAGGTAATGATTTAAAATACCCAAGAAATGTAATTGATAAATCTTTTAAAGTTGCTAGAAACACTTTTTATAATCCAAAAAGGGGCAACCAGCCTTATTCAACTAAAAATATGTTGGTTCTCCCTTACCATGAAAACTTGGTTGATATGCCTTCTCTTCTTAAGACTTTTAATATTAAAGTTGTATTCAAAAATCTTGATACAGTAAAAAAACTTTTGATAAAGAATTCCCCCCAAAATGCTGATGGATGTGTCTATAAGATTCCTTGTAAAATTTGCGATAAAGTTTATTACGGTCAAACTGGTAAAAATCTCGAACTAAGATTAAAACAACATAAATATAGCATTAGAACTGGACAAGATTCCAGTGCTCTATTTATTCATGTAAGAGATTTTAACCATCCAATTGATTTTCAAAAAGTTGAGAAAGTAGTATCAAGCAAGTCCATGGTCGACAGGAATATAGTTGAATCTTGTTTCATAAAAAGCAGTTTTGACAATAATATGAATATTTCCTTTGGTTTATATAAATTAGATCCATTTATAATTAATAGAATTTGGGAAGAATTTAATAATACACTGGACAAATAATTTTTAGCTTGGGGGTGAGTTGTGCAAAGGACCTATCCAAGTTGGCTCGCCGCGCGTCACGTGTTTAACCGTTGTGGGACCCCTTATATAGCTTCCTTGGATGCTTCACTTTCATAGTTCCTTGATAATGTGAGTAGTCACGAAAGCGCTTGGAATTTCTCTATTCTTTCAGAGTGGTTGTTTTGCATATATATATATATATATATATATATATATATATATATATATATATATATATATATATATATATATATATATATATATATATATATATATATTTCTTACCTTAACCATAATTAAATAAAAGTTGTTTTTTCATACAGTACTATCCTTCATACGTTTCCAGGTATATGACTTGTACCATTTATAAAGTATTAGCAAGTCATGATACCAGTGAAATAAGTCATGGCTGCACACTACCAGTTCATCATTCCAGTTGTTTGCCAGATTTAATATATCTTCTTCAGTTCACCTATCATCCATGCTACCACTTTTCATAATTTTGCTTGCTAAGGGCACCTCCCTCACGTAGCACTTTACATATTAAGGATTTATATTCACTTCATTTAATATTCTTCGCCTCAACGAAGAGCCCCAACGGTCGTTTAACTCTCCCTTACTGTACGACTCTCCAACAAACACAATGCACTTGTGGAGATGCCCACTATCTTAGTTTTCCAACATAGTTGTCACATACTACATTTCTCTCCATTAATACTTTCACAAAAGCATTTGTTACTCTCATTTTTATTACGATACATAATAAATAAAATCGTTACACAGTGGATATAACACACCCAAATCTGTTACAGTATATTCTTGGAAACTCTACCTCGGGATGAAAATAGTAAAAGAAAGGGATTAATATCCTATGGTGACTCATTATCAAGTGAAAACATTTTGTTCCACATAATCATGGAGGTTAACCCTTAAACGGTCCAAACGTATATATACGTTTTTTCAACATCTGAAAGTATGTAAAGAAATGCTGATCTTTTTTGTTTTACATTTGAAAATGTGCAAAAAAAACTTTAATCTACATTTTTTTTTGTTATATTTGAAAATATGTAAAAAAAAGTAGATCTGCTTTTGTAGCATTACGAATTTAACGTCGATCTGTTTGGACCGTTTAAGGGATCATTCTACATCTTATGGAAAAGACAATTCGTTGTGCTTGCCTTCAGATCAAAGTAAGTTCCTCATAACCACAGGACTGATCAGATACTTTGTTTTGATTATTAACTGACATAAGTACTTGTACGTCTGGCTGACATAAGTACTTGTACGTCTGGCTGACATAAGTACTTGTACGTCTGGCTGACATAAGTACTTGTACGTCTGGCTGACATAAGTACTTGTACGTCTGGCTGACATAAGTACTTGTACGTCTGGCTGACATAAGTACTTGTACGTCTGGCTGACATAAGTACTTGTACGTCTGGCTGACATCAGTACTTGTACGTCTGGCTGACATAAGTACTTGTACGTCTGGCTGACATAAGTACTTGTACGTCTGGCTGACATAAGTACTTGTACGTGTGGCTGACATAAGTACTTGTACGTCTGGCTGACATAAGTACTTGTACGTGTGGCTGACATAAGTACTTGTACGTCTGGCTGACATAAGTACTTGTACGTCTGGCTGACATAAGTACTTGTACGTCTGGCTGACATAAGTACTTGTACGTCTGGCTGACATAAGTACTTGTACGTCTGGCTGACATAAGTACTTGTACGTCTGGCTGACATAAGTACTTGTACGTCTGGCTGACATAAGTACTTGTACGTCTGGCTGACATAAGTACTTGTACGTCTGGCTGACATAAGTACTTGAACGTCTGGCTGACATAAGTACTTGTACGTCTGGCTGACATAAGTACTTGTACGTCTGGCTGACATAAGTACTTGTACATCTGGCTGACATAAGTACTTGTACGTCTGGCTGACATAAGTACTTGTACGTCTGGCTGACATAAGTACTTGTACGTCTGGCTGACATAAGTACTTGTACGTCTGGCTGACATAAGTACTTGTACGTCTGGCTGACATAAGTACTTGTACGTCTGGCTGACATAAGTACTTGTACGTCTGGCTGACATAAGTACTTGTACGTCTGGCTGACATAAGTACTTGTACGTCTGGCTGACATAAGTACTTGTACGTCTGGCTGACATAAGTACTTGTACGTCTGGCTGACATAAGTACTTGTACGTCTGGCTGACATAAGTACTTGTACGTCTGGCTGACATAAGTACTTGTACGTCTGGCTGACATAAGTACTTGTACGTCTGGCTGACATAAGTACTTGTACGTCTGGCTGACATAAGTACTTGTACGTCTGGCTGACATAAGTACTTGTACGTCTGGCTGACATAAGTACTTGTACGTCTGGCTGACATAAGTACTTGTACGTCTGGCTGACATAAGTACTTGTACGTCTGGCTGACATAAGTACTTGTACGTCTGGCTGACATAAGTACTTGTACGTCTGGCTGACATAAGTACTTGTACGTCTGGCTGACATAAGTACTTGTACGTCTGGCTGACATAAGTACTTGTACGTCTGGCTGACATAAGTACTTGTACGTCTGGCTGACATAAGTACTTGTACGTCTGGCTGACATAAGTACTTGTACGCCTAGCTGACATAAGTACTTGTACGTCTGGCTGACATAAGTACTTGTACGTCTGGCTGACATAAGTACTTGTACGTCTGGCTGACATAAGTACTTGTACGTCTGGCTGACATAAGTACTTGTACGTCTGGCTGACATAAGTACTTGTACGTCTGGCTGACATAAGTACTTGTACGTCTGGCTGACATAAGTACTTGTACGTCTGGCTGACATAAGTACTTGTACGTCTGGCTGACATAAGTACTTGTACGTCTGGCTGACATAAGTACTTGTACGTCTGGCTGACATAAGTACTTGTACGTCTGGCTGACATAAGTACTTGTACGTCTGGCTGACATAAGTACTTGTACGTCTGGCTGACATAAGTACTTGTACGTCTGGCTGACATAAGTACTTGTACGTCTGGCTGACATAAGTACTTGTACGTCTGGCTGACATAAGTACTTGTACGTCTGGCTGACATAAGTACTTGTACGTCTGGCTGACATAAGTACTTGTACGTCTGGCTGACATAAGTACTTGTACGTCTGGCTGACATAAGTACTTGTACGTCTGGCTGACATCAGTACTTGTACGTCTGGCTGACATAAGTACTTGTACGTCTGGCTGACATAAGTACTTGTACGTCTGGCTGACATAAGTACTTGTACGTCTGGCTGACATAAGTACTTGTACGTCTGGCTGACATAAGTACTTGTACGTCTGGCTGACATAAGTACTTGTACGTCTGGCTGACATAAGTACTTGTACGTCTGGCTGACATAAGTACTTGTACTTCTGGCTGACATAAGTACTTGTACGTCTGGCTGACATAAGTACTTGTACGTCTGGCTGACATAAGTACTTGTACGTCTGGCTGACATAAGTACTTGTACGTCTGGCTGACATCAGTACTTGTACGTCTGGCTGACATAAGTACTTGTACGTCTGGCTGACATAAGTACTTGTACGTCTGGCTGACATAAGTACTTGTACGTCTGGCTGACGTAAGTACTTGTACGTCTGGCTGACATAAGTACTTGTACGTCTGGCTGACGTAAGTACTTGTACGTCTGGCTGACATAAGTACTTGTACGTCTGGCTGACATAAGTACTTGTACGTCTGGCTGACATAAGTACTTGTACGTCTGGCTGACATAAGTACTTGTACGTCTGGCTGACATAAGTACTTGTACGTCTGGCTGACATAAGTACTTGTACGTCTGGCTGACATAAGTACTTGTACGTCTGGCTGACATAAGTACTTGTACGTCTGGCTGACATAAGTACTTGTACGTCTGGCTGACATAAGTACTTGTACGTCTGGCTGACATAAGTACTTGTACGTCTGGCTGACATAAGTACTTGTACGTCTGGCTGACATAAGTACTTGTACGTCTGGCTGACATAAGTACTTGTACGTCTGGCTGACATAAGTACTTGTACGTCTGGCTGACATAAGTACTTGTACGTCTGGCTGACATAAGTACTTGTACGTCTGGCTGACATAAGTACTTGTACGTCTGGCTGACATAAGTACTTGTACGTCTGGCTGACATAAGTACTTGTACGTCTTCCTGACATAAGTACTTGTACGTCTGGCTGACATAAGTACTTGTACGTCTGGCTGACATAAGTACTTGTACGTCTGGCTGACATAAGTACTTGTACGTCTGGCTGACATAAGTACTTGTACGTCTGGCTGACATAAGTACTTGTACGTCTGGCTGACATAAGTACTTGTACGTCTGGCTGACATAAGTACTTGTACGTCTGGCTGACATAAGTACTTGTACGTCTGGCTGACATAAGTACTTGTACGTCTGGCTGACATAAGTACTTGTACGTCTAGCTGACATAAGTACTTGTACGTCTGGCTGACATCAGTACTTGTACGTCTGGCTGACATAAGTACTTGTACGTCTGGCTGACATCAGTACTTGTACGTCTGGCTGACATAAGTACTTGTACGTCTGGCTACTACAACATCAGTTATATTGAAAGTTTCTTCATAAACTTATTTAAGGAGGAAGGGAAGAAAATTAATTTTTTTTTCTTAATTATCCATTTTCAATGATATTTTTACTATGATTTAAACAGCTTTTGAAACCAGCACACTGTTGTTATTATGAATACTGCCTTGAAAAATAAAAAAGAAAAAATAATTATTGGTTGTTTTATGGGGTATTTTTCGATATGCCTAATGCAAAACTGGGTTGATAGACAATGTTCTTTCAGACACAGTGTTCTAGTTGATGTCACATGAAAGATAAAGACAACGGGGTTCTACCATTGCGTCAATATCTTGTCTTTTAAAAAATGTTGATTTCTATATTTCTTATGATTTGGTGGGGGGAATCAATAAAAGAAAAATGGTAAGGGTTATTGCTAATTCCCGTCGCTTTGGTGTAGAATCATCATACCTCAATATTGTGTGCAAAAATTCTGAAATTCTGTCAACCAGTTTTTGCAAAACGTGTATCGAAAGGTCAATAACTTATTCTGGAGAAAAAGAAAAATTGCATTTTTCACGGCAGCCCACAGGCGACTGAGCAGTTCTGTTCTGTTCTCTTCTGATCTAGGTTTGCCGGTATAATGGCCCAGCCCGGGGATTTTCCAAGAAGTGGCCTGGCCTTAGCTCCCTTATGCGGGAGTGTCTCAGACCAATGTCTCCCATGAGAGGAGGTACATGTACCTCCTCGTCTTCTGAGACCAGCTGTCCCCAGACTTAGCCCCATTCCCCTCCCCACGGGGCTTGGAGGGAGAAGCTAGGCACCTTGGGCTACCACTAACTCCCTACACTGGGGTCGAAGGGTGTGGCAGCTGCATAGCAGCAGACGATGTCAGGAGGTGCAAAGGCATCAAGTACTACATGTTTATAGAGCCACACTTCAGCTTTGGGACTAAGCCCAAGTGCTGGGGAAGCTCAAGAATGCCTCTTGCTGTGAGTGTTGCTGCTGCTACTTCACTTGTCCATTGCACTCTCTCTTCTTGAGCAGTTCTCACTCTGAACACTAACATGGAGACCACAGACAAGATGTGATGTTGTGTATTTACAAAGAAACACTCATAAAAATCGTAATTTTTGGAGTATGAAAAAAAAAAGAAAAAAAAAAAAACACTACATGGAATTATTTAATCTTGATGACAACAAGAACAAAAAATATGTATTTTTGGAAAAAGTTACTTAGAAATATGATAGAAACACACTGCATCAACATGTTGCCAAAATTATGCACTATTTATCGGTAAGAAAACATTTTTTTCCAAAAAATTTCGATTTTTTTTCCCTGAAATTCCTTCCCCCCCACTTTTTAATCTACATTCTTGTGTTGAAGTAGGTGATAGACATACATTATGTTATCAAAGTGGGTTGTAGGTATACTTCATGTTAACACAGTGTGTTATAGAGCTACAATTACATTTTCAATGCGTGTTATAGATCTACTGTGAGAAGTTACCTGCATGAGGTTTACAGGGCATTGCTTGAATTATTACATGCAAATAATTTGGATGAGGTAAGTGGGACTTAGTCACAGTAGATCACAGGACTGTCACTCCTTCGATGCTCACTCTTTCATAACTCTCACAAAAAAGCTTGACGTGACATTAAATTAATAATTACAATATTAAACATTAATACTGAAAATGGCAAATTATAAAATAGTGTGAACTGTATAAAAATTAAAGGAAGCGATCTCCAGAAAGGCTTAATTAGAACACTAATGCACACAAACAGGGTAAGAATTTTCTAATTGACACCAGGCACATATGTATCAAAAGTTAGATAATTAAGAAATTTATATTACCACTTACCATTTATATTGTAGTTGGATCACCTCACAATGATTACCTAAGAAATAGAATCCTACTGGCCAGCTAGAAATCTAAATGAAAGGACTAATGGCACACATACTGGATGTGTTGCATGGCAATGCTTCATTATTTCCATTATCTCCACCTAATTCTGGAGGCTCCACAAATTATTAGTTGTCCCTGTTCTTCAGCAGGGGACATTCCAGTTCTTATTAATTATAGTCTGAGGCAGATCCATTCAATTACGGCCTCGATGATGCCAGATTACTAGCCGCCACTGACCGACCAGTGTTCACACTTTAATTCACTAAGACATCTCCCCCTATATCACTCCGCGGCCGCTGCACATCCTCCCTCACGTAAAATTTCTTGAAAGGTCAACTCAGCATCACCTTTTAATATGCAATTATTATATTATTCATATTACACATGCTGAATTTTGGAAAATTATAAAAAAAAATCCATATCTACAGTCATGTTATCAAAATGATATTAGATCTACGATTATATTTTCAAAGTGTATTATAGATCTATGATTATATTTTCAAAGTGTGTTATGGACCTACGATCATGTTAATAAAGTGTGTTATAGACTAAAATTTGTGAGATTTATTTCAGAATTCGTCTCTACCAATCCCCCCAAATGCCAGAAGGTAGTACTCAAGACCACACAGCACGTCTCACATAAAGAAATGCTTAAAGCAATGGATGGTTTTGAATATTAGGTTTTTGATGTTTAAATAAGTTAATTGTTTCTTTGTTGTAGTCTATAAGAAATTCTGGTGAGACACTATTATCGTCTAAAAATTACAGGTACAGAAGTGGATGTAAGCTGGAGGTGGGGAGTAAAGAAGGAGATGTAATCATCACAGATAATCTTTAAAAATTGAAAAAAAATATTGAAAAATATATGAGTTTGGTGATAAAGTATTTCTCATACAACAAGTGAAGTGTACTACTGTAAAGTTAAAGAGAGGTGGACTTGCCGATGTCTTAAGCCATGTTATGTCAATTAGCATCCCATGTTTATTTAGGGTGAAGATACCCGGAATAAATTTGGAAACATTAAATTTATAAATAGTGGAAAAACAAAACCTACTGTAGGTAATGTTTGTGCTCAATATGCAATGGGAGCTCATAAGTATAATTATTTTTTTTTATTAGCACACTGGCCGATTCCCACCAAGGCAGGGTGGCCCGAAAAAGAAAAACTTTCACCATCATTCACTCCATCACTGTCTTGCCAGAAGGGTGCTTTACACTATAGTTTTTAAACTGCAACATTAACACCCCTCCTTCAGAGTGCAGGCACTGTACTTCCCATCTCCAGGACTCAAGTCCGGCCTGCCGGTTTCCCTGAACCCCTTCATAAATGTTACTTTGCTCACACTCCAACAGCACGTCAAGTATTAAAAACCATTTGTCTCCATTCACTCCTAACACGCTCACGCATGCCTGCTGGAAGTCCAAGCCCCTCGCACACAAAACCTCCTTTACCCCCTCTCTCCAACCTTTCCTAGGCCGACCCCTACCCCGCCTTCCTTCCACTACAGACTGATACACTCTTGAAGTCATTCTGTTTCGCTCCATTCTCTCTACATGTCCGAACCACCTCAACAACCCTTCCTCAGCCCTCTGGACAACAGTTTTGGTAATCCCACACCTCCTCCTAACTTCCAAACTACGAATTCTCTGCATTATATTCACAGTACACATTGCTCTCAGACATGACATCTCCACTGCCTCCAGCCTTCTCCTCGCTGCAACATTCATCACCCATGCTTCACACCCATATAAGAGCGTTGGTAAAACTATACTCTCATACATTCCCCTCTTTGCCTCCAAGGACAAAGTTCTTTGTCTCCACAGACTCCTAAGTGCACCACTCACTTTTTTCCCCTCATCAATTCTATGATTCACCTCATCTTTCATAGACCCATCTGCTGACACGTCCACTCCCAAATATCTGAATACATTCACCTCCTCCATACTCTCTCCCTCCAATCTGATATTCAATCTTTCATCACCTAATCTTTTTGTTATCCTCATAACCTTACTCTTTCCTGTATTCACCTTTAATTTTCTTCTTTTGCACACCCTACCAAATTCGTCCACCAATCTCTGCAACTTCTCTTCAGAATCTCCCAAGAGCACAGTGTCATCAGCAAAGAGCAGCTGTGACAACTCCCACTTTGTGTGTGATTCTTTATCTTTTAACTCCACGCCTCTTGCCAAGACCCTCGCATTTACTTCTCTTACAACCCCATCTATAAATATATTAAACAACCACGGTGACATCACACATCCTTGTCTAAGGCCTACTTTTAGAGAGAAATAATTTCCCTCTTTCCTACATACTCTAACTTGAGCCTCACTATCCTCGTAAAAACTCTTCACTGCTTTCAGTATCCTACCTCCTACACCATACACTTGCAACATCTGCCACATTGCCCCCCTATCCACCCTGTCATACGCCTTTTCCAAATCCATAAATGCCACAAAGACCTCTTTAGCCTTATCTAAATACTGTTCACTTATATGTTTCACTGTAAACACCTGGTCCACACACCCCCTACCTTTCCTAAAGCCTCCTTGTTCATCTGCTATCCTATTCTCCGTCTTACTCTTAATTCTTTCAATAATAACTCTACCATACACTTTACCAGGTATACTCAGCAGACTTATCCCCCTATAATTTTTGCACTCTCTTTTATCCCCTTTGCCTTTATACAAAGGAACTATGCATGCTCTCTGCCAATCCCTAGGTACCTTACCCTCTTCCATACATTTATTAAATAATTGCACCAACCACTCCAAAACTATATCCCCACCTGCTTTTAACATTTCTATCTTTATCCCATCAATCCCGGCTGCCTTACCCCCTTTCATTTTACCTACTGCCTCACGAACTTCCCCCACACTCACAACTGGCTCTTCCTCACTCCTACAAGACGTTATTCCTCCTTGTCCTATACACGAAATCACAGCTTCCCTATCTTCATCAACATTTAACAATTCCTCAAAATATTCCCTCCATCTTCCCAATACCTCTAACTCTCCATTTAATAACTCTCCTCTCCTATTTTTAACTGACAAATCCATTTGTTCTCTAGGCTTTCTTAACTTGTTAATCTCACTCCAAAACTAATAATATCAACTGCAAAGCCAATAAGACTTACCACTACACAAATATTTGGATACGAAGAAAAGAAGAGAGATTATTTTCATGGTGTTTGAAGGACCTCATTAAATGGATATAAACAGATCCAATTGGTGTTTTAGTGGAGAAAGTTGTGCTCCCAGATGGAGCACAACTTTTTCCACAACTTCAGCTGGTGGTAATTGGGGCACTTATCATAAAATCAACAATGATTTTGCAAAGATTTTAAAGAAACACAATAGAAATATCATTGATGTCACTGTAACGTACACAAAATAAAATATCTCCATGAATTATCTTCATTTCATTAACCAATATTTAGGATAGTAGCTAAAAACTTTTAAAGAAGTTTTTACCAAAGTGTGAGGTACTGTACATATTAATCTCATTAGGTGACTGAACAGAGATCATACGGCTGGCAGGAATGGTGGTGGGTATAAACACCTCCCATCTTCAAATCATGGAATCTTTGCCCGGGTGCTATACAAAATGGTATTGTGTGGTACAATCAAGATAGAAAAATATTTTAAAATTAAAGAAGGAAAACTGGTTGATGAAAAATATTGTCGTGATAATGTGTGCATTATATTTGAAATGAATTCTGTTGGTGTAAAAGGATACGGATCAAGTTATTATTTTGGTAAGAAATATGTTAATGCTGACATGTACCGGAGTAGAGAAGCATTATTTAACCTGAGCAGATGCAGACTTGAAGATCGTGTCCTTCCTGGAATTGTAATTGAGTCTGAACCTTCGCCGAATTAGAGAAGATTGAGTCTCCCTTATTTAACAGTCATAATAAACCAGTTTGGTATTGTTGTACCATTGGAGGAAAATATTATTTCTTTAAAATTAATTGAAAATTCAAGAGATACGCATATGTGTGGCTTAAGAAGAGATACTGCTACTGATTAAGATATTTCAAGAAAAA
>NC_091297.1:53647609-53680109 GCF_038502225.1 Cherax quadricarinatus
ACTTTGCATTTGGCTGGATTGAATTCGAGGAGCCAGTTACTGGACCACATGTCCAGCCTCTCCAGGTCTCTTTGCAGTCCTGCCTCATCCTCGTCCGATTTAATTCTTCTCATCAACTTCACGTCATCTGCGAACAGGGACACTTCAGAGTCTATTCCTTCCATCATGTCGTTCACATATATCAAAAATAGCACTGGTCCTAGAACTGACCCCTCTGGGACCCCGCTCGTAACAGGCGCCCACTGTGATACCTCTTCCCGTACCATGACTCGTTGCTGCCTCCCTGTCAGGTATTCCCTTATCCATTGCAGTGCCCTTCCTTTTACGTGTGCCTGATCCTCCAGCTTCTGCACTAATCTCTTGTTGGGAACTGTGTCAAAGGCCTTCCTGCAGTCTAGGAAAACGCAATCTACCCAACCCTCTCTCTCGTGTCTTACTTCTGTTACCTTGTCATAAAACTCCAGGAGGTTTGTGATACAAGATTTGCCTTCCATGAACCCATGCTGGTTTTCATTTATAATCTTGTTCCTTTCCAGGTGTTCGACCACTCTCCTCCTGATAATCTTCTCCATGACTTTGCACACAATACATGTCAGAGACACAGGTCTGTAGTTTAGTGCCTCGTTTCTGTTTCCTTTCTTAAATATGGGGACTACATTAGCTGTCTTCCATTTCTCAGGTAGTTGCCCAGTTTCAAGGGATGTGTTGAAGATTGTGGTTAGAGGCACACACAGCATCCCTGCTCCTTCTCTAAGGACCCATGGGGAGATGTTGTCCGGTCCCATCGCCTTTGAGGTGTCAAGGTCACTTAAGAGCTTCTTCACCTCCTCCTCAGTTGTTCGTATGTCATCCAACACTTGTTGGTATATTCCCTCTTGATGTTCCCTTCTGTGCTGTCTTCCCACAGCCCTTCCTGTCTCTACTGTAAAAACTTCCTTAAATCTCCTGTTCAGCTCCTCACATACCTCCTGATCATTTCTTGTGAGTTCTCCACCTTCTGTCCTTAATCTGATCACCTGGTCTTTGACTGTTGTCTTCCTCCTGATGTGGCTATACAACAGTTTCGGGTCAGTCTTGATTCTCGATGCTATGTCATTTTCATACTGTCGCTGGGCCTCCCTCCTTACCTGTGCGTACTCGTTCCTGGCTCTGCGACTGATCTCCCTATTTTCGTGTGTTCTCTGTCTTCTGTACTTTTTCCATTCTCTATTGCACTTTGTTTTTGCCTCCTTACACCGTCGGGTAAACCAGGGGCTTGTTCTGGTCTTCCCGTTGTTACTGTTGCCCTTGGGAATGAACCTTTCCACTGCCTCCTTGCATTTTGTTGCTACATATTCCATCATTTCATTTACTGGCTTTCCTGCCAGTTCTCAGTCCCACTGGACCTCCCGCAGGAAGTTCTTCAACCCTATGTAGTCCCCTCTTTTATAGTCAGGCTTTTCCCATTCTACTCCTGTTATTCTCTCCACTTGCAGCTCTACTATGTATTCAAAGCACAGAACCACGTGGTCGCTAGCTCCTAGGGGACTCTCATACTTGATGTCCTCAATGTCTGAGCTGCCCAGGGTGAACACAAGGTCCAATCTTGCTGGTTCATCCTCCCCTCTCACTCTGGTAGTGTCCTTAACATGTTGGTGCATGAGGTTTTCCAGCACCACGTCCAACATCCTGGCTCTCCATGTTTCGGGACCCCCATGTGTGTGTGTGTGTGTGTGTGTGCGTGTGTATGTGTGTGTGTGTGTATGTGTGTGTGTGTGTGTGTGTGTGTGTGTGTGTGTGTGTGTGTGTGTGTTTGTGTGTGTGTGTGTATGTGTGTGTGTGTGTGTATGTGTGTGTGTGTATGTGTGTGTGTGTGTGTGTGTGTGTTTGTGTGTGTGTGTCTGTGTGTGTGTGTGTGTGTGTGTGTCTGTGTGTGTGTGTGTTTGTGTGTGTGTGTCTGTGTGTGTGTGTGTTTGTGTGTGTGTGTCTGTGTGTGTGTGTGTGTGTGTGTGTGTGTGTGTTTGTGTGTGTGTGTGTGTTAGTTACTGCATGTGAAGTGCATTGTTTGTTGTTAGACAAGCGACATTTATCTTAGATAATTATTTTACTGTTATTGCCAAGTTATCCGCTAATTAGGGAAGGTGCAACACCTGCTGGAAAGGACAGGTGAAAAGTACGAACTTTCGAATAATGTAACGTGACATGTTTGGCATGCGCGGACTGACACCACAGGAGGCGGAGAACGTGTGTTGAGCAGCCTCCACCTACACGGAGCTGTGTCCTAAACGAGGCTGTGGGAGAAGGCGAGGTAACTCGCGCAGATACTCTCTTACAGTCTGACGAACAGACGGATGGATGGATCGTGTGTAAAAATTAGTCTAACGCACGTAATGTGTATGTCAAAGTAATGTTACTTGCACTGGAGCTGTAAAAGGTTGGTGATGGTAATGTATGTAATAGTTGTGAGTGTATGTGAGTTTGTAGAGATAATTATGAGTACTTGTGAGTTTATAGAGATGGTTGTGAGTGCTTGTGCGTCTGTAGACATGGTTGTGAGTGTATTTGAGTTTGAAGAGATGGTTCTGAGTGCATGTGAGTCCGTGGAAATGGTTGTGAGTGCATGTGAGTTTATAGAGACGGTTGTGAGTACTTGTGAGTTTGTAGAGATGGTTGTGGGTGCTTGTGCGTCTGTAGACATGGTTGTGAGTGTATTTGAGTCTGAAGAGACGGTTGTGAGTGCATGCGAGTATGTAGAGATGTTTGTGAGTGCTTGTGAGTTTGTAGAGATGGTTGTGAGTGCTTGTGAGTTTGTAGAGATGGTTGTGAGTGCTTGTGAGTTTGTAGAGATGGTTATGAGTGCTTGTGAGTTTGTAGAGATGGTTATGAGTGCTTGTGAGTTTGTGGAGATGGTTGTGAGTGCTTGTGAGTTTGTAGAGATGGTTGTAGGAGTTGTGAGCTGCAAAGGTTGAGAGTGCTTGTAAGATTGAAAAGATGGTTGTGGGTGTTTCTGAGTTTGTAAAGATGGTTGTGAGTGCTTATGAGTTGAGAGTGCATATGATTTTTTAGTGCTTGTGAGTTTGAAGAGAGATGTAGACGGTGCTTGTGAGTTTGTAGGAGTTGTAATGGTGCCGGTGGAAATGTAATAGTTGTATAGATGGTTGTGAGTGCTTGTGAGTTGTGAGTGCTCGTGAGTTTTCAGAGTGACTTGTTAGTGAAAACATGTAAAAGAGTTGTAGTAATGGCTCTGAGTACTTGTTAGTTTCTGAAGAGTGCTTGTGAGTTATGAGTGCTTGTAAGTTGTGAGTGCTTGTGAGTTGTGAGTGCTTGTGAATTGTGAGTGCTTGTGAGTTGTGAGTGCTTGGGAGTTGTGAGTGCTTGTGAATTGTGAGTGCTTGTGAGTTGTGAGTGCTTGTGAGTTGTGAGTGCTTGTGAGTGGAGTGCCTGTGAGTTTGTAGAAAGATTTGTTATTGAAAATGTGTAAAAGATTGGCTGTTATGAGCTTGTGAGTTTGTAGAGTTGTATTCATGGGGATATTACGACTGTGTGTTGTAACTTCTGGTATATTTTTCACCGCTGATGTGTCAGTGAAAATTCAAAACTGGTCAGCTCAATACTGTTACCACCTTGGCAGCATGTATAAGGATGTTACGTACCCCCTGACTGTAGGGTTGTCACGTACCCCCTGACTGTAGGGTTGTCACGTACCCCCTGACTGTAAGGTAGGGTTATCACGTACCCCCTAACTGTAGCGTTGTCACGTACCCCCTGACTGTAGGGTTGTCACGTACCCCCTGACTGTAGGGTTGTCACGTACCTCCTGACTGTATGGTTGTCACGTACCCCCTGACTGTAGGGTTGTCACGTACCCCCTGACTGTAGCGTTGTCACGTACCCCCTGACTGTAGGGTTGTCACGTACCCCCTGACTGTAGGGTTGTCACGTACCCCCTGACTGTAGGGTTGTCACGTACCCCCTGACTGTAGGGTTGTCACGTATTCCCTGACTGTAGGGCTGTCACGTACCCCCCTGACTGTAGGGTTGTCAGGTACCCCCTGACTGTAGGGTTGTCACGTACTCCCTGACTGTAGGGTTGTCACGTACTCCCTGACTGTAGGGTTGTCACGTACCCCCTGACTGTAGGGTTGTCACGTGCTCCCTGACTGTAGGGTTGTCACGTACCCCCTGACTGTAGGGTTGTCACGTACCCCCTGACTGTAGGGTTGTCACGTACCCCCTGACTGTAGGGTTGTCATGTACCCCCTGACTGTAGGGTTGTCACGTACCCCCTGACTGTAGGGTTGTCACGTACTCCCTGACTGTAGGGTTGTCACGTACCCCCTGACTGTAGGGTTGTCACGTACTCCCTGACTGTAGGGTTGTCACGTACCCGCTGACTGTAGGGTTGTCACGTACCCCCTGACTGTAGGGTTGTCACGTACCCCCTGACTGTAGGGTTGTCACGTACCCCCTGACTGTAGGGTTGTCACGTACCCCCTGACTGTAGGGTTGTCACGTACCCCCTGACTGTAGCGTTGTCACGTACCCCCTGACTGTAGGGTTGTCACGTACCCCCTGACTGTAGGGTTGTCACGTACCCCCTGACTGTAGGGTTGTCACGTACCTCCTGACTGTAGGGTTGTCACGTACTCCCTGACTGTAGGGCTGTCACGTACCCCCCTGACTGTAGGGTTGTCAGGTACCCCCTGACTGTAGGGTTGTCACGTACTCCCTGACTGTAGGGTTGTCACGTACTCCCTGACTGTAGGGTTGTCACGTACCCCCTGACTGTAGGGTTGTCACGTACTCCCTGACTGTAGGGTTGTCACGTACCCCCTGACTGTAGGGTTGTCACGTACCCCCTGACTGTAGGGTTGTCACGTACCCCCTGACTGTAGGGTTGTCATGTACCCCCTGACTGTAGGGTTGTCACGTACCCCCTGACTGTAGGGTTGTCACGTACTCCCTGACTGTAGGGTTGTCACGTACCCCCTGACTGTAGGGTTGTCACGTACTCCCTGACTGTAGGGTTGTCACGTACCCGCTGACTGTAGGGTTGTCACGTACCCCCTGACTGTAGGGTTGTCACGTACCCCCTGACTGTAGGGTTGTCACGTACTCCCTGACTGTAGTGTTGTCACGTACCCCCTGACTGTAGGGTTGTCACGTACCCCCTGACTGTAGGGTTGTCACGTACCCCCTGACTGTAGGGTTGTCACGTACCCCCTGACTGTAGGGTTGTCACGTACCCCCTGACTGTAGGGTTGTTACGTACCCCCTGACTGTAGGGTTGTCACGTACCCCCTGACTGTAGGGTTGTCATGTACTCCCTGACTGTAGGGTTGTCACGTACCCCCTGACTGTAGGGTTGTCACGTACCCCCTGACTGTAAGGTTGTCACGTACCCCCTGACTGTAGGGTTGTCACGTACCCCCTGACTGTAGGGTTGTCACGTACCCCCTGACTGTAGGGTTGTCACGTACCCCCTGACTGTAGGGTTGTCACGTACCCCCTGACTGTAGGGTTGTCACGTACCTCCTGACTGTAGGGTTGTCACGTACCCCCTGACTGTAGGGTTGTCACGTACCCCCTGACTGTAGGGTTGTCACGTACCCCCTGACTGTAGGGTTGGCACGTACCCCCTGACTGTAGGGTTGTCACGTACCCCCTGACTGTAGGGTTGTCACGTACCCCCTGACTGTAGGGTTGTCACGTACCCCCTGACTGTAGGGTTGTCACGTACCCCCTGACTGTAGGGTTGTCACGTACCCCCTGACTGTAGGGTTGTCACGTACCCCCTGACTGTAGGGTTGTCACGTACCCCCTGACTGTAGGGTTGGCATGTACCCCCTGACTGTAGGGTTGTCACGTACCCCCTGACTGTAGGGTTGTCACGTACCCCCTGACTGTAGGGTTGTCACGTACCCCCTGACTGTAGGGTTGTCACGTACCCCCTGACTGTAGGTTTGTCACGTACCCCCTGACTGTAGGGTTGTCACGTACCCCCTGACTGTAGGGTTGTCACGTACCCCCTGACTGTAATGTTGGCTCACACCATGGAATCTTGTGCATTTGTTTATAGTAATATATATGCATAAGAATGTCACTTGAATGTCAATGAAAAATTGTATATAGCTTTGTTTACCATAAATAGAAGCTTACATACGACAGTTTTATATACCATAACATCACTATATACTTGCTTGTATATTTCTTACCCATGAGAATAAGAGCTGTAGGTTATTTATCTTTGTGGGGACCGAGAGTTGTGTCTTAAGATCAACATAATTGGTCAGAAACGTCGGCTTCGGGACCCCAGGAGCTGTAGCTTAATATTACCAGAAAAATGGCGGATCAAGAGATGTATCGCATCTGCCTTGGGAGCCAGGAGCTGTAGCACAGATTTTACTTTGACCATTGGTAACTTATCTGTTTGGCTTAATGATGAGTTTTTATGAGTAACGGAAGATACCGTCTAGAATACAGTACGAATATATTATTCTGCCTCGACGACTGAGAGTCTCAAACTCTATGGAAATCCAACATACAATTTCATTAACTTTCTACGAAAATCGCTATTTGAAAATCGAATTTCTACAAGTGTTGATACCAGGAAATGGAACAGCATTTTAAGGAGAATCTTGACACGAGGAATGGAAGTTAAATTCTTATGGAAAAGATGCCGAAAATAAAAAAAAATCTTGTTCCTGGTGAGTGCAATCTTGTTCCGAGGAGCTGGAGGTATCCATAGTGTGATATGCCCTGAGGGACATATACTATGGATAGCTCCAATTCCTCCGAAATTTCGTGAAAAAATAGATTCATTTATTTATCCGAGGAGCTAGCCATAGTATAATCGATTGAGGTGGGCTAGCCCTACCGAGATTTAGGGGGCTAACCATAGCGAGACCAGCCATAACAAGTTAATGTACACTGCTGGACGAATTTTTGCATGGTCTTCAGGGCCTCAAGTTCTTTCAGTGTGCTTTTTGCACCGCCTGCAGGACCTTCTGCTTCTTCAGGAGATATTTTTTACTATCCTCCTACTCTCGCTAGTGAGAGCAGGAGCCACTTTGCTCTGTGTAAATTATAATGTATTGTTGACTGCTACGATCCAGAGGGAGCGATTTACGGTGAGATTAATTCCTTGGGAATTATTCTTCCTTGAGGGGGCTGCAAGGGATTTCTTCTAGAGATTATTGTTATGAGGGAAAGAGGATTTTTTCTGGGGTGGGAGATAATTTTGTTCATCGTGGAGGTGGGTAGGATTCCTTGTGGGGTTTCTTGTGAGATGTGGTGAGGTAGAGTCAACGTTGGGATGTGTTAGGTGAGGGTAGGTTCCATCTGTTGAATAGTGTAGGGTTCCTTTTGGTAGGTAGGTGAGGGGGGAGGGAGGGTTGAGAGTTCTGGAAGCCCCCTCCTTCCCCCTCTGTAAAGCCTGGAGGTTCTGAGCTAATTTCGTGGCTAAATAAGCTGTTAAAATATTTCCCCTCCCAAGCTAAGTTCACAGAAGTTGTGGCTTGCAGACACAAAATTTTATTATCTGATGGCTGGTGTCCTGTTTCTTCTGAAGTAAAGTTAATGAGCTTCCCGTTTTTTTATTACTGATCTTTTCATTGGTCCTTTATGGATGTTGATGTCATGTATCGCTATGAGGTCACGAGAATTGATGTCATTACTAGTTACAATGTCCTGACTACTGAGGAACTGTCTTGTGTTCTTGGTCTCCTTCTCTCTCTAATTTCTGCTACTCTTCAGTGACACCGTTGGATTTCTGACACAGTTCGATTAAAAAAGTCACTCGGATGCGTCTTCAACTCAGAGACCAAAGTTGTCCTGCAAAGGTGCTGTTGCAAACAGTACCTCCTTGTGAATCCTGCAGCAAGATTACAGCAAAATTATTATTATTATTATTCATGTGAAGCGCTAAAAACGTGCAGATTATTCAGCGAAATGCGTGGTGCAGGCTCAAACGTCCGTCTGCAAACACATTCCGAATGTGAAAATATCACCTACAGCCTGACGAGTCATAGACTGGGGCGGCTATTGACGTTCAGTGGCTAGAGCCTCCGTAGCACCTCGGTCTGAATGACTCGACTCACGAAATCGTAATAACGCAATCGCAAACAAATCACAGAACGGCTGGGGCTGAACTCATGGCGAGTGAGTTTCAGGATTCACTGGCCATGGCTTCAAGCCCCTTCCCGTTCCCTGATCTGAATGACTCAAAATGTCAAAACACAGGTAAGATACCACTCCAAAACTCTTGCCACCGCTTCATCAATATCTTCAGATTTGTAGTTCATGAGATCAAAAGACTTTCAGGTCCGCTGAATCCTCTTTCAGACGGTGGCGTCCAGAGCAGAGGGGAGTGATGCACCCCTTAAAGATGAATGCCGAAGCGAGTTTCTTGATGTGGTGACGACATACCAACTGCTGGAGATCACTCGCTCCCTCATGCTCCGACTCACAAGTAACACTTAGGAAACTTGCGACGACATTGCAGTTCGTTCCGGAGCACTGGCAAGTCACAACTAAACTATTTAACCGTGATCTGACAGTAGTGAAAGATGAACGAAAACGTCGTCATAATTTTTCCCAAGTGCGGGTTACCTATGAACTGAACTTGCCACGTTGTTGCGACTTATAGTTTTCACCTTCCTTTCCCAGCATTACGTAGGCTCTGACTTGATGTCCAGTGATACTGAGTTGTGTGTACGACAACACTTATGCCCAGAATTCAGTGATTCCCAACTCAGTAAATGTGCTGCTGATGAACCCTGTGCCACTGGGACTGTGTGGCAAGGAAGGCAGCAATCTTCCTCCTGACCAGTGAATCTCAATGTACATAAGCCGAAGTTTGCTCACTGAACTTGTAGATAACATAGAGTTCCAGACACAGACACCAAGGAAGGCTCTCACTGGAGCTCCAGAACAAACAGACACCAAGGAGGACCCCTCACTCCAGCTCCAAATACAGACACCGAGGAGGTCCCTCACTCGAGCTCCAGATACAGTCACCAAGGAGGGTTCTCACTCGAGCTCTAAATACAAACAAACACCAATTAGATCCCTCACTCAAGCTCCAGATATAGACACATGGAAGGTTCTCACTCGAGCACCAGACACAAACAGACACCAATTAGGTTCCTCACTCGAGCTCCAGAACAAACAGACACCAAGGAGGGCTCTCGCTCGAGCTCCAGACGCTGACATGAACAGTCACTCCACAGGTTCCTCCCTCTCAGAAGTTTACCGTGGCAGTATGCTAGAAGACAGAATGTTGACTGCTACCGTTTCTTCACGCTCAGCTGTGGAACGTTTTATATACTTGGTTTCTGATGTTGCCGGAACATATCAGTGTGGGCGAAAAGTTGTCCGTGAAGGAGTGTTTTACACCTATTCTTTCCAAGGATGCACAGGTTTTGCAATATTGCTACTTTTCACATAACTCCTTCACGGACAACTTTTCGTCCACACTGATATGTAGAAGAGAACACTTGTGTACGGTTCCGGATATTTATTAAGGGAAACATTTCGCCTTGAATGACTCCATCAGTTTTCCTGTATCGCCATACTGTTGACAAATCTCTTTGTGATAAATTAGACATATGTGCAACACTTGGGTATCATTAATGAGGAAACGTTTCGCCACGCAGTGGCTTCATCAGTCCATACAAAGGAGAATGGTGAAGATCAGAAAGAGTTTGAGGTAATCAGTTTCTAAGACTGGAGTCGAAGTAATCCGTCTATCAATCCTGATGGACTGATAGATGGTTCATCTGAAACATTTATCTTCATTCCTGTCAGACACAGCAGTATCTTGGGATCTTGTTACAGGGAACTGTTCACTTGCCTAACATATAGTCATGACTTACTTCCACATGTGGATTTGTCCACTTTAATATCGCCTACTACTGCTTCACCTCACCTGTCTACAGTATATAAGCCACTTCTTCGCGATTATGCTGCATTGTTGTCAAGATTGATGGACTGATCACATGGACTCCAGGCTGAGGGACTATTTACTTCAAACTCCTTCCGATATTCACCATTTTTCTTTGTATCGGACTGATGAAGTCACTGTGTGGCGAAACGTTTCCTCAATAAAGATACCCAAGTGTTGCACATGTGTCTAATTTATCAACTTGTCAGTTCTTTGAACCATTTATTTACAGATCTTTTTGTGACTTGATAAAACCCTTTATGTGGGCGAAACGTGTAAAGGATCGCATTATTTTGCATTTACGTCTCTTTTTTTCCATCTGGGTATCCTAGCTATAGAGACGTATCGCCTGCGTAGCAGACTTCATTACTCAGATACAGAGACATGAGAATAGCAACTTGGATGCTGGAACGAAAGGAGAGGTGCAGCAGTTGAAGATATTGTCACAAAAGGGTGGGGCCCACTATTGGAAATAGGTGAGGCACCTAAGGTGACTTGATGTAGCACCTACGTCTCCATCTTCGTGCCTCCTTCACCAAAGAAATTTTGGTAATTTGTTTCTTCCTCTCTCTCTCTCCTTATTGCTTCCTTTGCTCCCTCCCGCTTTTCTTTCGTTCGTCTTGCCGGCATTTCCTTTCTTCGTTTCTCTGTTATTTCTTCTTATTCTTCCTACTGATTGCTTCCCTTTTTACTTCTTTTTTTTTTCTTTTTTTTCCACCTTCGTCCTACTTTAATTTTCCCTTTCGTGCTTTCTTATTTCCTCTTCGTACTTTTTTCCCCGTCGTCTTTCCTTATTTTCAGGCGATGATCCCTTATTTACGGGCGATGATTAACGGATAGTGTGTTGCTGGGTTTCCTCAATTTGTGCTCGTGTGATCAATTATCTTATCACGTTGTTCCAGCCGTGTTAGCAGTATTGGTTCTCGCTAATGGCCTCTGTGCATTAATCATTATCTATGGAGTAATTTTTGTCTATGAATTAATCATTGTGTATTGGCAGTCCTCGAGGGAGGTGTACCCTGACGCCACTGTCCTACCTTACCTGTGTCTGGCGTCTGACACAACCACGCCACAATTGACACTTGTGGATGATAGAGAATCATTTACGATTAAAGTGTCAACCTTAGACACATAGACGCATGTGAGTGCAAGGAGCATAATAAAGAGATAAGTTTGAAAGAGAGAAGCCCAGTTATTGATGTGTGCTCCATTTTCTATATTAGTCATTACTCTGTATGACAACCAGGGCATTACCAACTGCAGCAATAGATTTGTGAACAGACCCATCACCATAAGACATCATGACAACTTAAAGTATTCTTTTTAGCCTCTAGGCGAAGCTTTAGTTGTGATTTAAGGTTTGTTTGGGGAAAGTGAGGGACAATAGTTTGGAATGGGGTACTTTCCTATGGTGTGGGGAAAGTACCCCATTCTTGACATAGATCATGTATCTGATCCATTTGGAGATTAGTTCCATATTTCATTAGAGTACTCTTGTGTAAGGTTTTAAAGTGGCTTTCTTGACCATACTAACACTGATGAGGACATTTCTTTTAGTGACACGATCTCTGATGCTTAGAATATCAAGTTCTTCCCGCATATTGAGAATTTTGCTTTTACGTAATATTTCGAAACCTCCACAAGAGCAAGCAAGGGCGTGGCTCAGTCAACCAGTGATATAATGTAAGTAAAATACCGTATTAATATTCCTTGGAAAATCACCCTGCGCCTTATATGCTTAAGGTCAGGGTCAAGGCTAGGCTTTCGGTTGCGCTTTAGCAGTTGCTTACTAACGTTACGGTACAAGATATAAACATGTGAAACATGCTTAGACGTGAAATCTTTAGGGCCCAGTTCATAAACCCGGTATGTTCGTCTGAAACTCTTTGACTACCGTTCAGGTCATGGGTATGGGATCCATGATAACTGCAAACTCTCACTGCCTCCTCCCGCTCTCCCCAGACGCTGCATGTGAAGGATCCTCAGTAATTATATAAGACAGGTACGGTAGTTACTATATTGTTATAAAATTATACCCGGAGGGGGGGAGGGGAGTCGTACACTCTAGTCGCTACTCGTATTAAAATGCTGATTAAAAAAAGTCATATTAACCAACCGAAATTTGAATACGGAGTAGCGGAACAGCCGTCTAACTACAACAATACGGAGAAGCGGCACAGCCGTCTAACAACAACAATACGGAGTAGCGGCACAGCCGTCTAATTACAACAATATGGAGTAGCGGCACAACCGTCTAACTACAACAATACGGAGTAGCGGCACAGCCGTCTAACTACAACAATATGGAGTAGCGGCACAGCCGTCTAACTACAACAATACGGAGTAGCGGCACAGCCGTCTAACTACAACAATACGGAGTAGCGGCACAACCGTCTAACTACAACAATACGGAGTAGCGGCACAGCTGTCTAACTACAACAATACGGAGTAGCGGCACAACCGTCTAACTACAACAATACGGAGTAGCGGCACAGCCGTCTAACTACAACAATACGGAGTAGCGGCACAGCCGTCTAACTACAACAATACGGAGTAGCGGCACAGCTGTCTAACTACAACAATACGGAGTAGCGGCACAGCTGTCTAACTACAACAATACGGAGTAGCGGCACAGCTGTCTAACTACAACAATACGGAGTAGCGGCACAGCTGTCTAACTACAACAATACGGAGTAGCGGCACAGCCGTCTAACTACAACAATACGGAGTAGCGGCACAGCTGTCTAACTACAACAATACGGAGTAGCGGCACAACCGTCTAACTACAACAATACGGAGTAGCGGCACAGCTGTCTAACTACAACAATACGGAGTAGCGGCACAGCCATCTAACTACAACAATACGGAGTAGCGGCACAACCGTCTAACTACAACAATACGGAGTAGCGGCACAGCCGCCTAACTACAACAATACGGAGTAGCGGCACAGCCGTCTAACTACAACAATACGGAGTAGCGGCACAGCTGTCTAACTACAACAATACGGAGTAGCGGCACAACCGTCTAACTACAACAATACGGAGTAGCGGCACAGCCATCTAACTACAACAATACGGAGTAGCGGCACAACCGTCTAACTACAACAATACGGAGTAGCGGCACAGCCATCTAACTACAACAATACGGAGTAGCGGCACAGCCGTCTAACTACAACAATACGGAGTAGCGGCACAACCGTCTAACTACAACAATACGGAGTAGCGGCACAACCGTCTAACTACAACAATACGGAGTAGCGGCACAACCGTCTAACTACAACAATACGGAGTAGCGGCACAACCGTCTAACTACAACAATACGGAGTAGCGGCACAGCTGTCTAACTACAACAATACGGAGTAGCGGCACAACCGTCTAACTACAACAATACGGAGTAGCGGCACAGCTGTCTAACTACAACAATACGGAGTAGCGGCACAACCGTCTAACTACAACAATAATAAAAATAACAGATTTGCAGCACAATAAATTCAGGATTTTTTTTTACATTGTGAACTATGAAGAAATTGTGAATATCTCTAGAAAAATTCTAAATGTTAGACAGGAAAGACTAAAGGCACTAGTAACTATTATTATTATTATTATTATTATAATTATTATTATTATTATTATTATTATAATTATTATTATTATTATTATTATTATTATTATTATTATTATTATTATTATTATTATTATTATTATAATTATTATTATTATTATTATTATTATTATTATTATTATTATTATAATTATTATTATTATTATTATTATTATTATTATTATTATTATAATTATTATTATTATTATTATTATTATTATTATTATTATTATTATTATTATTATTATTATTATTATTATTATTATTATTATTATTATTATTATTATTATTATTATTATTATTATTATTATAATTATTATTATTATTATTATTATTATTATTATTATTATTATTATTATTATTATTATTATTATTATTATTATTATTATTATAATTATTATTATTATTATTATTATTATTATTATTATTATTATTATTATTATTATTATTATTATTATTATTATTATTATTATTATTATTATTACAACAATACTCCCATCCTTCCTATGTACAAAACTTTCAAGACTCACAAGAATACTTATCATCATTAATCTATTTTTACCATTTCTCCCTCACAGACCTTCCTCTTCCTCCTCCTTCTCTTCCACGTCTTTCTCCTCTTCCTCCTCTCCATAGTTCCCCTTCTCAATTATCTCTCTCTCTCTCTCTCTCTCTCTCTCTCTCTCTCTCTCTCTCTCTCTCTCTCTCTCTCTCTCTCTCTCTCACTCTTTTTTTTTTTTTTTTTTTTTTTTTTTTTTTTTTTTTTTTTTTCTCACAGGGTTTGACAAGGTTAAGGATCCTAGCTTTATTGACAGCTATTTACAGGTTAAGGATTCCTAACTTTATTGGCAAGCAGGCTGTTACACATCAGCTCATTTGAAAGCATTTTTGTTATGAGACATACAAGTAGGGAACAGGATGTTAAGTTGGAGCCATCTGTGGCCAGCATTTTCATTTGATCAACTGACGTTATCTCGTTGACATCATTATGCTGTACGAATGTGTTCCATACTCGAGTCATCCTGGGTATGTATGATCTCAGATGGAGTGATGTTCTGGAGAAGGGTACAGCCAGAGTGAAGTTGCTGCTTTCTGCCCGTCTTGTGGCATAAAAGCTTGTTTCACGCTGTCCTCGACGTGGATCCAAGTGTGGTATTTTGACAATATTGGCCTTGTACATAACAGTAAGGCCACCCACATCCCTCCTATGTTGAAGGCTCTGCTGAAATGACAGATCTATCCAGGATGGGTCCAGGCGAGAGATGAGACGTCTTGCTCTGTTCTCTACTCTGTCAAGCAGTCGCAGATGAGAGGGGCCCGGCAAACCAAGAAAGTGGAGCATACTCAAGGTGTGAGCGTACTTGTGCCTCGTACAGGATCTTGCAACCCCTACTGTCAAGCAGATGCGAGATACGGCGAAGTGCTGTAAGCTTCCTGGCTGCCTTGTTTGCAAGATTTACAACATGGTTCTTCATGGTTAGGTTTGGAGTCAAATTTCACCCCCAAGGATATCAACTAACTCCAGGTGCCAACATCGTCCCATTCATCCTTACTACTGCGCCAGCATTACCATCATGGTGCCTAGAGACGAACATCATTTGCGTTTTTTCAGGTGCAAATGTTACTTGCCATCTATTTCCCCAAGCTGATATAGCTCTCAGCTGGTGATTGATGTAACTTAGAGCAGCTGGCATTTCTTCTCTTGGATAAGTGAATGTCGTGTACAGTCGTTCTGCATATGCATGTGATTCTGGGATGAGATGAAGAAGGTCGTTGAAGTAGACATTCCATAACAGTGGACCCAGCTGACTTCCTTGTGGAACGCTTGCTCCAATAGGATGCCTGGCTGATTCCGTTCCATTGAGGACTACACTTAGAGATCTACCATGAAGGTAATCACTGAGGAGACATAGCGTAGAGCCTGCAATTCCCAGTGCTTGGGGAAGTTTTGCTAAGAGGCCCTGGTGCCACACCCGGTCGAAAGCGCCAGCAATGTCCAGTGCTACCACACAGCTGACTTTGGATTCATCCAGTGACTGGTGCCACTTAGTGGAGAGGTTTAACAACAGATCAGCAGCAGAGTAACCTTCCTGAAGCCATTGACGATCACAAAGTAGTGAGTGGTAGTCAAAAAAATCTGTCATTTGTCTTGAGATTATTGTCTCAAGGATCTTACCAGTGATTGACAGGAGTGACACTGGTCTGTAGTTGCTGATTTCTGCTCTGCTCTTCTTTTGTGAACAGGGACTACATTTGCCTCTCCTTTCCATGGAGAGGGCCATTTACACTGTACTAGGCAGTGCTGAAAGATGCGAGTTAGATGCTGCTAGCTGGTCTGCACATCTTCTCAACAATCTTGGGCCTCAATCTCTGGGCCCACAGCCTTTTCTTGGTCAAGTGATTTAAGATGAAATGCACCTCCTCCTGCCTTATTGTCACCACTGACAGTTTTGACATGCTCTCTCTCTCTCTCTCTCTCTCTCTCTCTCTCTCCCCCTCTCTCTCTCTCTCTCTCTCTCTCTCTCTCTCTCTCTCTCTCTCTCTCTCTCTCTCTCTCTCTCACTCTCTCTCTCTCTCTCTCTCTCACTCTCACTCTCTCTCTTTTGCTTCATTACTTTGATCTACCAGGCACCGAACTCCTCCCACTCTCCCAGGATCAAATAATGTCTGGCTTCGGGCTACACTCTGCCGGCTGGTAACACTCTTGTTCGGACTGTAAGTCACACTACCACACCTGATACACTTAGTGTATCAGTGTACTCTGAGAGTTGTGTATCTGTCAGTGTCTATACTCTGAGAGTTGTGTATCTGTCAGTGTCTATACTCTGAGAGTTGTGTATCTCTCAGTGTCTATACCTGGAGAGCGTATCTGTCAGTGTCTATACCTGGAGAGTTGTGCATCGTCGTGTCTATACCTGGAGAGTTCTGTATCTGTCAGTGTCTATTCTCTGAGAGTTGTGTATCCGTCAGTATATATACTCTGAGAGTTGGGTATCTCTCAGTGTCTATACTCTGAGAGTTGTGTATCTGTCAGTGTCTATACTCTGAGAGTTGTGTATCCGTCAGTATATATACTCTGAGAGTTGTGTATCTGTCAGTGTCTATACTCTGAGAGTTGTGTATCTGTCAGTGTCTATACTCTGAGAGTTGTGTATCCGTCAGTATATATACTCTGAGAGTTGTGTATCTGTCAGTGTCTATACTCTGAGAGTTGTGTATCTGTCAGTGTCTATACTCTGAGAGTTGTGTATCTGTCAGTGTCTATACTCTGAGAGTTGTGTATCTGTCAGTGTCTATACTCTGAGAGTTGTGTATCTGTCAGTGTGTATACTCTGAGAATATAGACACTGACAGATACACTGTAGTTACAGGAGTTGTGTGCTGTTGTACTTATGCGTTATTTTACAAAGAAATTTAGACAGGTATAAAAAAATTAGAGAGGTAGTGTAGTGAGGGTGGAAGTGTGAGGTAGTGTAGTGAGGGTGGAAGTGTGAGGTAGTGTAGTGATGGTGGAAGTGTGAGGTAGTGTAGTGAGGGTGGAAGTGTGAGGTAGTGTAGTGATGGTGGAAGTGTGAGGTAGTGTAGTGATGGTGGAAGTGTGAGGTAGTAGTGAGGGTGAGTGGTGAGGTAGTGTAGTGAGGGTGGAAGTGTGAGGTAGTGTAGTGAGGGTGGAAGTGTGAGGTAGTGTAGTGATGGTGGAAGTGGGAGGTCGTGTAGTGAGGGTGGAAGTGTGAGGTAGTGTAGTGAGGGTGGAAGTGTGAGGTAGTGTAGTGAGGGTGGAAGTGTGAGGTAGTGTAGTGAGGGTGGAAGTGTGAGGTAGTGTAGTGATGGTGGAAGTGTGAGGTAGTGTAGTGAGGGTGGAAGTGTGAGGTAGTGTAGTGATGGTGGAAGTGTGAGGTAGTGTAGTGAGGGTGGAAGTGTGAGGTAGTGTGGAGGGTGAAGTGTGAGGTAGTGTAGATGGGTGGAAGTGTGAGGTAGTGTAGTGATGGTGGAAGTGTGAGGTAGTGCAGTGAGGGTGGAAAGTGAGGTAGTGTAGTGAGGTGGAAATGAGGTAGTGTAGTGATGGTGAAGTGGTGGAGGCAGTGTAGTGATGGTGAAGTGTGAGGTGCAGTGAGGTGAGGGTGAAGTAGTGTAGTAGGGTAAGTGAGGGTTGAGTGAGGTAGTGAGCTAGTGTAGTGGAGGGTGGAAGAGGTAGTGTAGTGATGGTGGGAAGTGTGAGGTAGTGTAGAGGGGTGGAAGGTGAGGTAGTGTAGTGAGGGTGGGAAGTGAGGTAGTGAGTGATGGTGGAAGTGGTGAGGTAGTGTAGTGAGGGTGGAAGGTGAGGCAGTGTAGTGATGGTGGAAGTGTGAGGTAGTGCAGTGATGGTAATGTGAGGTAGTGTAGTGAGGGTGGAAGTGTGAGGTAGTGTAGTGATGGTGGAAGTGTGAGGTAGTGTAGTGAGGGTGGAAGTGTGAGGTAGTGTAGTGAGGGTGGAAGCGTGAGGTAGTGTAGTGATGGTGGAAGTGTGAGGTAGTGTAGTGATGGTGGAAGTGTGAGGTAGTGTAGTGAGGGTGGAAGTGTGAAGAGTTCAGTTAAGTCACATATGAACACAGGAAGTGACAGTCAGTAGTGGAACGGATACAACGAGCCAAGTGAAACCAGTAACTTCAGTAGAACAGCAGCGTAATTCAACGAAACTGTAACAACAGAAGCAGTAGCAGAGAACCCTCATCTCACCGTGGCAAACAGCAGGAGAACCCACTGCTGTCTGAAGAGGAATCAACAACAGCCAAATCTCCTGTACCTTAATGCTAGGAAACACTTAGGGAGCGGAGGTAACATCTCTCAGAGATATGATTTTTGGTAACAGTAAGTAATAGCAACTGCTCTACTAAATTGGAAAGTACTACCTATGGCAGATACAATCCACTAAAAATAATCGATATAGAAACTTATTTGAAATTAGCCATGATATCGAGGAGAAAATTTGTCTGCTAATCTTGAACACCTTGGGTTAATCCCTGATTACAGGTCCGTGGGAGGAAACCATGTTAGTGATGCTTAGTAGTGGATGGAGCAGTAACTTCACCGAGTGCCAGTGGGAGGATAATCAGATACACGTGACGGAAAATCCGGTTTTTTTTTTAGGAAACAATCCCAGTTGATGGTAGTGTAGTTAATGATTAACCATATCTGGACCCCCTCCACTCGTCAATCAGATTAGCTACTTCTAGATCCCAGACCTCAGATTACCAATCAGAATGCCTCGGCAGGTGATCAGTATGTTCTCAGCTATAACTTATTCCATATAAATAGCATAATAAACTGTATAAGTCGTGATTAACAACTGTTAATGAGTAAACCATAATGTTGTCTACCCACCTGGAGTGTACCTGGAGGGTGTTACGGGAGTCAACTCCCCCGCGGACCAGTCCTTGACCAGGCTGACCGGCACATAGTTCAGTGGTACACAACGCTGGAACTGCTACGTGACAGGATCACAGGACCACGGCTCGAGTCTCCACTCATCCTACTGTTTATTAGCAGAATTGCAGAATTGATGTTGCGTTGTGCAAAAGCGCAAAAAATATAAGTATTTTATTGATCATACTTACTCTCTCAAATGGAATTTTAAGAGAGAAAAAAAACAAATTGAATCGAAATACTGGGATAACGCCGCGTCAAGCGCTGGCAGCGAGGTAATTGGTAGATATAGATAGACAGGTTAGAATATATGAGAGTGATGGTTATTACCGCTGCCTTCCCCCCCTACCCCTCTCCCACCATGGGCGCCTCTATGATAAGGGATTAAGTGGGATATATAATTTTATTTATGTGGAGTATTGAAATTGATAACATTTTGGTAAATTGACGACGTTTAATGTTAGAGTTTTCATGGTTAATTTGTATAAACTTCACCGGTATGTGTGTTGTTATTGTTGTTATAGGTGCCATGACTGCAAGCGATCTCGCGCTCACACACACATACACACACACAGGCACGAATAACAGGAAGGGCACTTCAGTGGATCAGAGAATACCTGACAGGGAGGCAACAAAGAGTCATGGTAAGTGATGAGGTATCACAGTGGGCGCCTGTGACGAGCTGGGTCCCTGTGGGACTCCGCTCGTCACAGGCACTGGTCCTAGGACCAGTGCTATTTTTGGTATATGTGAATGACATGATGGAAGGGATAGACTTTGAACTGTCTCTGTTCGCAGATGATGCGAAGTTAATGAGGAGAATTAAATCAGATGAGGATCAGGCAGGACTACAAAGAGACCTGGACAGGTTGGACACGTGGTCTAGCAACTGGCTTCTCGAATTCAACCCTGCCAAATGCAAAGTCATAAAGATTGGGGAAGGGCAAAGAAAACCGTAGACAGAGTATAAGCTACGTGGACAAAGACTGCAAACCTCACTCAATGAGAGAGATCGTGGGTCACCATAACACCGAGCACGTCTCCGGAGGCACACAATCAACCAGATAACTGCTGCAGCATATAGGCGCCTGGCAAACCTGAGAAGAGCGTTCCGATACCTTAGTAAAGAATCGTTCAAGACACTGTACATTGTGTACGTCAGGCCCATACTGGAGTATGCAGCACCAGTTTGGAACCCACACCTGGTCAAACACATAAAGAAATTAGAGAAAGTGCAAACGTTTGCAATAACGTTAGCTCCGGAGCTTAGGCGAATGTCCTGCGAAGAAAGGTTGAGGGATATCGGACTAATGACACTGGAGTACAAGAAAGTCAGGGGAGACATGATAATGACATACAAAATACTGCGTGGAATAGATAAGATGGACAGAGACAGGATGTTCCAGAGAGGGGGCACAGAAACAGGGAGTCACAACTAGAAGCTGAAGACTCAGACTAGTCAAAGGGATGTTAGGAAGTACTTCTTCAATTATAGAGATGTCAGGAAGTGGAATAGTCTAGCAAGTGATGTAGTGGAGGCAGGAACCATACATAGCTTTAAGACGAGGTATGACAAAGCTCAGGGAGAGATAGGACCTAGCAGCGATCAGTGAAGAGGCGGGACCAGGAGTCTCGACCCCCTGCAACCACAATTAGGTGGGTATACACACACGCACACACACACACACACACACACACACACACACACACACACACACACACACACTCGTGGAGGAGTCACGCGGTTTGAGCTCGTGTTTTGGTGATAATTTCTAACAAAGGAAATAGTTGCTGAGCGTTTAGTGGAGGCCGTTGGAAGGGTGAACGGTTGTCAGGCCTAAATAGTGTTGCCATAATAACGCAGTGGGGTATTTTGAAGAATAAGTGCGACTCAAGACCAGGGAGATAAGAGATATGTATAGATGTGTCAGTAAATACAGTTAGTGAGTGAAAAAATTAGAAGAGCTAGAGACTATAGTGCATACAGGGAGTTAGTGGAAAAATTACCGAGAAGCATCAAACATCAACTTCTGGGACAGGACAGACCCGCAACGTTACTCCACTGCCAGCCGCAAGTAATATTCACCTAGTTTGAGTTGCATGGGGTCAATAGTACCTGTTTCTAGCTGGAATTAGGGGTCACTCTCCTCGAGCTATCAGAATTAGAATAAGCAGCATTTACTGGCATTTAATAGAATTTAGAGGTAGCGGCATATAGGCGAAGCCTAGTGTATTTATTTTTGAACGTAATTTTAAACGCATAAGAGTACAGTGGGAACCAAGAGATCGGGTACATATACAATACATATGTAGTACATACATGGGAAATAAGGACTGTTTACATAAACATATGCACACACACTTGGGGAGAACAGCACTGTTGTTAGGCACTTGAATAGCTGTAGCACACACACACACACACACACACACACACACACACACACACACACACACACACACACACACACACACTCACACACACACACACACACACATACAGACACACACACAGACACACTGGCTAGAGTGGCCAGAAGAGCTCATGCATGCAGGGCAAAGCTCCTGATCATGGGTGACTTTAACCACAAGGAGATCGATTGGGAGAACTTGGACCCACATGGGGGCCAAGATACATGGAGGGCTAAGATGATGGAGGTGGTACTGGAGAACTTCATGTACCAACACGTAAGGGACACTACAAGAGAGAGAGGAGAGGATGAACCAGCAAGGCTGGACTTAGTATTCACCTTCAGTAGTGCAGATATCGAGGACATCACATATGAAAGACCCCTTGGGGCCAGTGACCATGTGGTTTTAAGCTTCGAATACACAGTAGAGCTACAAGTGGAGGGAGAAGCAGGAAGGCCAGGACGAATGAAGCCAAACTACAAGAAAGGGGACTACACAGGAATGAGGAACTACCTGAACGGGGTTCAGTGGGACAGAGAACTGGCAGGGAAGCCAGTTAATGAGATGATGGAATATGTAGCAACAAAATGCAAGGAGGCTGAGGAGAGGTTTGTACCCAAGGGTAACAGGAATAATGAAAAAGCCAGGATGAGCCCATGGTTTACCCAAAGGTGCAGGGAGGCAAAAACCAAGTGTGCTAGGGAATGGAAGAAATATAGAAGGCAAAGGACCCAGGAGAATAAGGAGAACAGTCGTAGAGCCAGAAACGAATATGCACAGATAAGAAGGGAGGCCCAAAGACAATATGAAAATGACATAGCAGCGAAAGCCAAATCTGACCCGAAACTGTTGTACAGCCACATCAGGAGGAAAACAACAGTCAAGGACCAGGTAATCAGGCTAAGGAAGGAAGGAGGAGAGACAACAAGAAATGACCGTGAAGTATGTGAAGTACTCAACAAGAGATTCAAAGAAGTGTTCACAGAGGAGACAGAAGGGACTCCAGAAAGACGGAGAGGTGGGGCACACCACCAAGTGCTGGACACAGTGCACACAACCGAGGAAGACGTGAAGAGGCTTCTGAGTGAGCTAGATACCTCAAAGGCAATGGGGCCAGATAACATCTTCCCATGGGTATTGAGAGAGGGAGCAGAGGCGCTATGTGTACCCCTAACAACAATATTCAATACATCTATCAAAACAGGGAGATTGCCTGAGGCATGGAAGACAGCAAATGTAGTCCCAATCTTTAAAAAAGGAGACAGACATGAAGCATTAAACTACAGACCAGTGTCACTGACATGTATAGTATGCAAAATCATGGAGAAGATTATCAGGAGAAGAGTGGTGGAACACCTAGAAAGGAACGATCTCATCAACAGCAGCCAACATGGTTTCAGGGACGGGAAATCCTGTGTCACAAACCTACTGGAGTTCTATGACATGGTGACAGCAGTAAGACAAGAGAGAGAGGGGTGGGTGGATTGCATTTTCTTGGACTGCAAGAAGGCGTTTGACACAGTTCCACACAAGAGATTGGTGCAAAAACTGGAGGACCAAGCAGCCAGCAGCAACAGCCTGGTTGATCAGGCTCTGATCCACCAGGAGGCCTGGTCTCAGACCGGGCCGCGGGGGCGTTGACCCCCGGAACTCTCTCCAGGTAAACTCCAGGTAATAACAGGGAAGGCACTACAATGGATCAGGGAATACTTGTCAGGAAGACAGCAGTGAGTCATGGTACGTGGCGAGGTGTCAGAGTGGGCACCTGTGACCAGCAGGGTCCCACAGGGGTCAGTCCTCGGACCAGTGCTGTTTCTGGTATTTGTGAACGACATGACGGAAGGAATAGACTCTGAGGTGTCCCTGTTTGCAGATGACGTGAAGTTGATGAGAAGAATTCACTCGATCGAAGACCAGGCAGAACTACAAAGGGATCTGGACAAGCTGCAGACCTGGTCCAGCAATTGGCTCCTGGAGTTCAATCCCACCAAGTGCAAAGTCATGAAGATTGGGGAAGGGCAAAGAAGGCCGCAGACGGAGTACAGTCTAGGGGGGTCAGAGACTACAAACCTCACTCAAGGAAAAAGATCTTGGGGTGAGTATAACACCAGGCACATCTCCTGAAGCGCACATCAACCAAATAACTGCTGCAGCATATGGGCGCCTAGCAAACCTCAGAACAGCATTCCGACATCTTAATAAGGAATCATTCAGGACCCTGTACACCGTGTACGTTAGGCCCATATTGGAGTATGCGGCACCAGTTTGGAACCCACACCTAGCCAAGCACGTGAAGAAACTAGAGAAAGTGCAAAGGTTTGCAACAAGACTAGTCCCAGAGCTAAGAGGTATGTCCTACGAGGAGAGGTTAAGGGAAATCAACCTGACGACACTGGAGGACAGGAGAGATAGGGGGGACATGATAACGACATACAAAATACTGAGAGGAATTGACAAGGTGGACAAAGACAGGATGTTCCAGAGATTGGACACAGTAACAAGGGGACACAGTTGGAAGCTGAAGACACAGATGAATCACAGGGATGTTAGGAAGTATTTCTTCAGCCACAGAGTAGTCAGTAAGTGGAATAGTTTGGGAAGCGATGTAGTGGAGGCAGGATCCATACATAGCTTTAAGCAGAGGTATGATAAAGCTCACGGCTCAGGGAGAGTGACCTAGTAGCGATCAGTGAAGAGGCGGGGCCAGGAGCTCGGACTCGACCCCCGCAACCTCAACTAGGTGAGTAGGTGAGTACACACATGCACACACACACACCACACACACACACACACACACACACACACACACACACACACACACACACACACACACACACACACACACACACATATATAGAGACACACACACAAACATATACAGGATTTTACACCTTCCTGTGAAGTGACCCTATAACCCTTCCTTTACCCCCCCCCATCTCTCTCCCTCTCCTCTCTCTCTCTCTCTCTCTCTCTCTCTCTCTCTCTCTCTCTCTCTCTCTCTCTCTCTCTCTCTTTCTCTCTCCCCCTTTCTCTCATCCTTTCTCTCATCCTCTCTCTCTTCCTCTCTCTCTTCTTTTCGTTCTTTCTCTCTCTCTTCCTGTCTCTCTCCCTCTCCCTCTCTCTCTTCCTCTCTTACTCTCTCTCTTCCTCTTCTTTTCTCTCTCTCTCTCTTCCCTTGTCACTCCCCCCTCTCTCGTACCTTTTCCCTCTCTCACTTTCTCCCCCCTTTTCCCTTCTTTTCCCCTCCTTCTAGGCTCTCCTTCTCTCTCTCCCTATCTCTCACTCTCTCCCCTTTTTCTTTTTCTCTTTCTCTCTCTCTTTCATTAAAAAAAAATGGTTGGGACTCGCAGGAATCAGGGATCAGATGACAATGGTACTGGTAGGGAGGAATGGATGGAGGAACAGTGGAAAAGGATAGAGCAAGAATGGGAGAGAAAATTAGGAGAGCTTTCTGAAAAAATGGAGAAAGAGCTCTCCGTGAAATGGGAAAAGAGGTTGGAGAAGGAGACGAAGAATTGGGAGGCACAAGTCGAAACTGCAGTAGCCAGGGTAAAGGTCCTAGAATTTGAGGTAAACAGGTGAAGCAAGTCTCACGGGTAGTGACCAGAGAAGACACACCATACGATGATGAGAGGCTGAACAGGAAGGAAGGAGATATGAATTATGCTAAGGTCATATCAGCCTGCAAAGAAGGGCCAGGTAGTGGAAGGGAAGAGCAGATGAGTGCAGATGGAGAGGGAGATAGGTCGAATGCTGAGGCACAACCATGCTACCAAGAGCCACTGGAAAAATCAAGGGAGAAAATGACCACGTACAGACAGGAACCAGAGTCACAGAGGAAGAGGCAATGGGAGGAGGAAAGGGCAAAATCAGTGATTATCCATGGGCTTCGGGAGAGAGAGGAAAGGACACACACTGAAAGACGGCAGGAAGAAAGAAAGGAGATTGAGAAAATCATCACGGAAATAGGGGGAGAAGACATGGATGAGATTGTAAATTCTCAGAGAATAGGGGGGTACTTGAAGGGGAGAAACCGACCGATCAAGCTGATTCTCAGGACAGAAACAGTGCAGAACAGGATCCTCCAAGAGAAACCACGGTTGAAAAGTTTGGAAGAGTACAAGAAGGTGTTCCTAGACAGAGACAGAACACAAACAGAGAGAAAGCAGTTGAGGGAGAGGACAAAAAAGCGAAAGGAGCTAGGAAAGGAGACAAGGATGGAACCAGCAGAGGTCAGTCAGAGCAGAACAGAGCAGCAAGGGCAAGCACACACACAACTATCCTCAGAACCCCACAACCTATCACACCATCCCAACACACAATACAATCCATACCCACAGCTTCCACCCAACCCCCAACCATAGAATCCCACAGTATGCTACCAGGTCTCCCACCCCCACAGGCCCCCCAAACCACAGTGTTGGAAAAGAAACTGAAGGTATGGTACACAAACGCTGATGGAATAAACAAGTGGGAGGAGTGGCACGAAAGAGTCAAAGAGGCATCACCAGACATCATAGTGATCACAGAAACCAAGCTTACAGGTATGATAACAGATGCCATCTTTCCAGTGGGATACCAGATCCTGAGAAAAGACAGAAGGAACAGGGATGGTGGAGGAGTGGCATTGCTGATCAAACACCGATGGAATTTTGATGAGCTGGAGAGAGGAGACAGCAGAGAAGAAAGTGATTACATAGCGGGAACGCTTCACTCTGGTGGTCCCAAGGTGATAATTGCAGTGATGTATAACCCACCACAGAACAGCAGGAGGCCAAGGCAAGAGTATGACGAGAGCAATAGAGCGATGGTTGACACACTGGCTGCAGTGGCGAGAAGAGCTCATGCATGCAGGGCAAAGCTCCTGATCATGGGCGACTTTAACCACAAGGAGATCGAATGGGAGAACTTGGAGCAACATGGGGGCCAAGATACATGGAGGGCTAAGATGATGGAGGTGGTAGTGGAAAACTTCATGTACCAACACATAAGGGACACTACAAGAGAGAGAGGAGAGGATGAACCAGCAAGACTGGACTTAGTATTCACCTTGAGTAGTGCAGATATTGAGGACATCACATATGAAAGACCCCTTGGGGCCAGCGATCATGTGGTTTTGAGCTTCGAATACACAGTAGAGCTACAAGTGGAGGGGGAAGCAGGAAGGCAAGGACAAATGAAACCAAACTACAGGAAAGGGGACTACACAGGAATGAGGAACTTCCTGAATGAGGTTCAGTGGGACAGAGAACTGGCAGGGAAGCCAGTTAATGAGATGATGGAATATGTAGCAACAATGTGCAAGGAGGCTGAGGAGAGGTTTGTACCTAAGGGTAACAGGAATAATGAAAAAGCCAGGATGAGCCCATGGTTCACCCAAAGATGCAAGGAGGCAAAAACCAAGTGTGCTAGGGAATGGAAGAAATATAGAAGGCAAAGGACCCAGGAGAATAAGGAGAGCAGTCATAGAGTCAGAAACGAATATGCACAGATAAGAAGGGAGGCCCAACGTCAATATGAAAATGACATAGCAGCAAAAGCCAAATCTGACCCGAAGCTGTTATACAGCCACATCAGGAAGAAAACAACTGTTAATTAAGGACCAGGTAATCAGGCTAAGGAAGGAAGGAGGAGAGACAACAAGAAATGACCGTGAAGTATGTGAGGAGCTCAACAAGAGATTCAAAGAAGTGTTCACAGAGGAGACAGAAGGGGCTCCAGAAAGACGGAGAGGTGGGGTACACCACCATGTGCTGGACACACTACACACAACCGAGGAAGAAGTAAAGAGGCTTCTGAGTGAGCTAGATACCTCAAAGGCAATGGGGCCAGATAACATCTCTCCATGGGTCCTGAGATAGGGAGCAGAGGCACTATGTGTACCCCTAACAACAATATTCAATACATCTATCGAAACAGGGAGATTGCCTGAGGCATGGAAGACAGCAAATGTGGTCCCAATCTTTAAAAAAGGAGACAGACATGAAGCACTAAACTACAGACCAGTGTCACTGACATGTATAGCATGCAAAATCATGGAAAAGATTGTCAGGAGAAGAATGGTGGAACATCTAGAAAGGAATGATCTCATCACCAGCAGCCAACATGGTTTCAGAGATGGGAAATCCTGTGTCACAAACCTACTGGAGTTCTATGACATGGTGACAGCAGTAAGACAAGAGAGAGAGGGGTGGGTGGATTGCATTTTCTTGGAATGTAAGAAGGCTTTTGAAACAGTACCACACAAGAGATTAGTGCAAAAACTGGAGGACCAAGCAGGGATAACAGGGAAGGCACTGCAATGGATCAGGGAATACTTGTCAGGAAGACAGCAGCGAGTAATGGTACGTGGCGAGGTGTCAGAGTGGGCACCTGTGACCAGCGGGGTCCCACAGGGGTCAGTCCTAGGACCAGTGCTGTTTCTGGTATTCGTGAACGACATGACAGAAGGAATAATCTCCGAGGTGTCCCTGTTTGCAGATGACGTGAAGTTGATGAGAAGAGTTCATTCGATCGAAGACCAGGCAGAACTACAAAGGGATCTGGACAGGCTGCAGACCTGGTCCAGCAACTGGCTCCTGGAGTTCAATCCCACCAAGTGCAAAGTCATGAGGATTGGGGAAGGGCAAAGAAGACCGCAGACGGAGTACAGTCTAGGGGGCCAGAGACTACAAACCTCACTCAAGGAAAAAGATCTTGGGGTGAGTATAACACCATGCACATCTCCTGAAGCGCACATCAACCAAATAACGGCTGCAGCATATGGGCACCTAGCAAACCTCAGAACAGCATTCCGACATCTTAATAAGGAATCGTTCAGGACCCTGTACACCGTGTACGTTAGGCCCATATTGGAGTATGCGGCACCAGTTTGGAACCCACACCTAGCCAAGCACGTAAAGAAACTAGAGAAAGTGCAAAGGTTTGCAACAAGACTAGTCCCAGAGCTAAGAGGTATGCCCTACGAGAAGAGGTTAAGGGAAATCAACCTGACGACACTGGAGGACAGGAGAGATAGGGGGGACATGATAACGACATACAAAATGCTGAGAGGAATTGACAAGGTGGACAAAGACAGGATGTTCCAGAGATTGGACACAGCAACAAGGGGACACAGTTGGAAGTTGAAGACACAGATGAATCACAGGGATGTTAGGAAGTATTTCTTCAGCCACAGAGTAGTCAGTAAGTGGAATAGTTTGGGAAGGGATATAGTGGAGGCAGGATCCATACATAGCTTTAAGCAGAGGTATGATAAAGCTCACGGTTCAGGGAGAGTGACCTAGTAGCGATCAGTGAAGAGGCGGGGCCAGGAGCTCGGACTCGACCCTTGCAACCTGAACTAGGTGAGTACGCACACACACACACACACACACAGTGAAGAGGCGGGGCCAGGAGCTGAGTCTCGACCCCTGCAACCACAATTAGGTGAGTACAATTAGGTGAGTACACACACACACAAACAAACACACACACACACACACACACACGCACAGACCCACACACACAGACACACATACACAGACACACGCACACACACATAAACACACACACGCACGAACACACACACACACACACACACACACACACACACACACACACACACACACACACACACACACACACACACACACACACACACACACACACACACACACACACACACACACACACACACACACACACACACACACACACACACACACACACACACACACACACACATAGACACACACACACACACGCACATTTTGAGCCTGTGGTGTTGAGCCTTTAGGCACCCCTGTTTAAACGGTCACTCTATCCCCCCTCACTCTTGCACTCCAATCCTCCATCCTATTAATTTCTTTCTCTCTCTCTCTCTCTCTCTCTCTCTCTCTCTCTCTCTCTCTCTCTCTCTCTCTCTCTCTCTCTCTCTCTCTCTCTCTCTCTCTTTTCAACCTCACCTTCCATCCATCTTCCTGCTCCCCCATCTTCTTTCTCTCCCTCTCTCCCTCTAGCCTTTCTCGCACTCCCTTTCTTCTCTCTCCCTATTCCCTGTAGTACCCCCTAATCTCTCCCTGCCACTGTTCCCCCCTCCCACCTCATATCCTTCTCCCTCTGCCCTACCTCCCTCCTCTTCCCCTCCCTACAGAATCCATTTAACACAAACACCCACTCTGAAAGTTCACAAGCTTTGTTTTGTGGTACCATGGGTTACCCAAGAACAAGGCGAGAACCGAGGGTCGATGTTGGACGAACCTGGGAGGGAACATTGGGAGGCAGAGCACAAAAGAAAGGATGAAGACTGGGGAAAGAAACTAGAAGAGCTTGGCAGGAAAATGAAGGAGAGGGTAGCTTCAGAGAGCAGGAAGTGGGAGCAACAAGCCATAGTAGCAGAAACTAAGCTACAATCCTTAGAAGAGGAACTGAGGAACCTGAAACAGCTTAAAGAGAAAAATGATAGTTCAGACATAGCATTAGGAACTTCTGTATCATGCACAGACAAGGGGCCTGGAGGGAGCAAAGAAGCTAAAGTGTATATAAGGGCTCTATCAGACCCATGTGGAGCCACGGCAAAGACGAGGAGAACACTAGGAACAAATGAGAGGTCTGAAGACAATGAAGGAGCTATGACTCAATGAAGGAGCAGAGACTCTAACAGACACCTGCAGAGGCCAGAAACAGCTGAGCAGGAAAGACAGTCCACTGAGCATAGAGGCCTCAGCCAGGGAAGGGACTGAAGGAAGGAATGCTCCGATGGAAGGAACTAAAACTTCACATAGGACACAATGGGAGGACGAAAAGGCGAGATTAGTTTTTGTCTACGGGCTCCAGGAAATCGAAGGGGAAACCTACAATGATAGAAAACAGGAGAAAAAAGCGATTGAAGGTATCATGAAAGCAATAGGTGAGGGCGACATGACTCAGGTGACAATTTTTCGGAAAACTTAGTGTTTGCAAGGGGACGGAAATGGCCTCTCAAAGTAATTTTCAAGGCAGAATCAACTCGAACCCTGATCCTGCAGGAGAAGGCACGACTGAAAGACAAACTGGAGTACCAGAGTGTGTACTTCGATTGAAACAGAGCACAAGAGGAACGGATGATAGTGAAAGACAGAGCACAAAAACGAAAGGAAGAATGAGAGGAAATGACAAAGACGAGCAGAAGAACCCAGACACAGGTGGAAGGGCAAACACACCCTCCAGAAACACCAGCAGAAGGACTCCAACCATGGCATCCCAAAGGTAACTGAACAAAGTAAACTGACACTCACATACTGATCACTCTGTATCCACCCCCACACCACAGACCCTACCCCTACAGCAACCCCCTAGAGGAACTCTGCCCCTACCCCCCAACCTCCACTGCAACCCTCCAAAGGCCCCTGCCAGGGCTCCTGTTCCCCGAACCCCAATCTTCTCCCTGGACAATAGTTTTAGAAAACAAGTTGAAGGTTTGGTACATGAACGGGGATTGAATAATGAATAAATATGAGGAGTGGCAGGAAAGAATCAATGAGAAATCCCCAGACATCATAGCAGTCACAGAACCAAAACTCACTAAGAAAATAACTGACAAAATCTTCTCACCAGAAGATATTGAAGCGAAACAGAATAACTTCAAGAGTGTATCAGTCTGTAGTGGAAGGAAGGCGGGGTAGGGGTCGGCCTAGGAAAGGTTGGAGGGAGGGGGTAAAGGAGGTTTTGTGTGCGAGGGGCTTGGACTTCCAGCAGGCATGCGTGAGCGTGTTTGATAGGAGTGAATGGAGACAAATGGTTTTTAATACTTGACGTGCTGTTGGAGTGTGAGCAAAGTAACATTTATGAAGGGGTTCAGGGAAACTGGCAGGCCGGACTTGAGTCCTGGAGATGGGAAGTACAGTGCCTGCACTCTGAAGGAGGGGTGTTTATGTTGCAGTTTAAAAACTGTAGTGTAAAGCACCCTTCTGGCAAGACAGTGATGGAGTGAATGATGGTGAAAGTTTTTCTTTTTCGGGCCACCCTGCCTTGGTGGGAATCGGCCAGTGTGATAATAAAAAAAAAATATCTTCTCACCAGGATATCAGATCCTGAGGAAAGGTAGAAGGAGCAGAGGGGAAGGAGGGGCTGCACTGCTCGTAAAAAACACATGGAGATTTCAGGAAATGGAAGGCATGGACGAGATTGGAGAAAAAGATTACATAGTAGGTGCACTTCAGTCTGGGAAACATAAGGTAGTCATTGCAGTGATATATAACCCACCCCAGAACTGCAGGAGGCCAAGATAGCAATATGAATAGAGCAACAGAGCAATGGTGGACACACTGGCTGAGGTGGCAAGAAGAGCTCACTCGAGCAGAGCAAAGTTACTAGTTATGGGCGATTTTAACCACAGAGAGATCGACTGGGAAAACCTGGAGCCACACGGGGGTCCCGAAACACAGAAAGCCAAGATGATGAATGTGGTACTGGAAAACCTCATGCATCAACATGTTAAGGACACTACCAGAGAGAGAAGGGAGGATGAACCAGCAAGACTGGACCTCTTGTTCACCCTGAGCAGTTCAGACATTGAGGACATAACATATGAGAGGCCCCTTGGAGCTAGTGATCACGTGGTTCTGTGTTTTGAATACATAGTAGAGTTATAAGTGGAGAGGGTAACAGGAGTTGAATGGGAAAAGCCAAACTATAAAAGGGGGGACTACACAGGTATGAGAAACTTCCTGCAGGAGGTTCAGTGCGACAGAGAATTGGTAGGAAAGTCAGTAAACGAAATGATGGAATATGTAACAACAAAATGTAAGGAGGCAGAGGAAAGGTTTGTTCCCAAGAGCAACAGAAATAATGAGAAGTTCAGATCGAGTCCCTGGTTTACCCGATGGTGCAGGGAGGCAAACACTAAGTGCACTAGAGAATGGAGAAAGTACAGAAGGCAAAGAAAAATAAGGAAAATAAGGAGATTAGTAGAAGAGCCAGAAATAAGAATGCACAGATTAGGAGGGATGCCCAGATCCAATACGAAAACTACATAGCATCGAAAGACAAGTCTAATCCGAAACTGCTGTATAGCCACATTAGAAGGAAGACAACAGTCAAAGACCAGGTGATCAGACTGAGGAAAGAAGGTGGGGAACTCACAAGAAACGATCAAGAGGTACGTGAGGAGTTCAACACGGGATTCAAGGAAGTATTCACAGCAGA
>NC_091297.1:53685109-53702609 GCF_038502225.1 Cherax quadricarinatus
CCACTTGTTTGTTATTCCATCAGCGTTTGTGTACCATGCCTTTAGTTTCCTTTCCAACACTGTGGTTTGGGGGGCCTGTGGGGGTGGGAGACCTCGTAGCATACTGTGGGATTCTATGATTGGGGGTTGGGTGGAAGCTGTGGGTATGGATTGTAGTTTGTGTTGGGATGGTGTGATAGGTTATGGGGTTCTGAGGATAGTTGTGTGTGTGCTTGCCCATGCTTCTCTGTTCTGCTCTGACTGACCTCTGCTGGTTCCATCCTTGTTTCCTTTCCTATCTCCTATCTCCTGTGTTTTGTCTCTGTCTAGGAACACCTTCTTGTACTCTTCCGAGTTTTTCAACCATGGTTTCTCTTGGAGGATCCTGTTCCTCACTGTTTGTCCTGAGAATCAGCTTGATCGGTCGGTTTCTCCCCTTCACGTACCCCCCTATTCTCTGAAAATTTACAATCTCGTCCATGTCTTCTCCCCCTATTTCCTTGATGTTTTTCCCAATCTCCTTTCTTTCTTCCTGCCGTCTTTCAGTGTGTGTCCTTTCCTCTCTGTCCCGAAGCCCATGGATAAACACTGATTTTGCCCATTTCTCCTCCCATTGCCTCTCCCTCTGTGACTCTGGTTCCTGTCTGTATATGGTCATTTTCTCCCTTGATTTTTCCAGTGGCTCTTGGTAGCATGGTTGTGCCTCAGCATTCGACTTATCTCCCTCTCTATCTGCACCCAACTGCTCTTCCCTTTTACTCCCTGACCCTTCTTTGTAGGCTGATATGACCTTAGTATAATTCATATCTCCTTCCTTCCTGTTCATCCTCTCAGTTTCATATGCTGTGTCTTCTCTGGTCACTGCCCTGAGATTTGCTTCAGCCTGTTTCCCTCAAATTCTAGGACCTTTACCCTGCCTACTGCAGTTTCGACTTGTGCCTCCCATTTCTTCGTCTCCTTCTCCAACCTCTTTTCCCATTTCACAGAGAGCTCTTTCTCCATTTTTTCAGAAAGTTCTCCTAATTTTCTCTACCATTCTTTCACCGAAGTATATTGTGAAGTATATTGTAAACTGAAGAATATTGTGAAGTATATTGTAAACTGAAGAATATTGTGAAGTATATTGTAAACTGAAGAATATTGTGAAGTATATTGTAAACTGAAGTATATTGTGAAGTATATTGTAAACTGAAGTATATTGTGAAGTATATTGTAAACTGAAGTATATTGTGAAGTATATTGTAAACTGAAGTATATTGTAAACTAAACTGTACTGTAAACTGACGTACATTGTAAACTGAAGTATGATGTAAACTGAAGTATATTGTAAACTGAAGTATATTGTAAATTGACGTATGCTGTGACCTGAAATGTACTGTAAACTGAAGTATTCTGTAGACTGATGTATACTGTAAAATGAATTATCATACACTGCAAGCTGAATAATACCGAATTTTGTTAAAAGTAGACCAATTACGATAATATTGGAAACAGTCTCAGTGTAGATGTGCTCACAGGTAACGGTGCAATGTACACAAGCTAAGGTGTACACAAGATGAGGTGTACACAAGCTGACGTGTACACAAGCTGAGGTGTACACAAGTTGAGGTGTACACAAGTTGAGGTGTACACAAGCGAATATGTGCTTGCCAGGCTGACATAACACATGTACACACAGTCAAGTTAAGTGGACATTGATGCAGACTGTGTGGATATGTCGAGGTGAAGAATGAGACTCTTGTGTGCAACGTTTTGGAATCTTTTTTTGTGGAAACGTATCGTCAGCCAGTGTCTTGATTTTCCCACTGGTGACTCCATCTCCTGCTGCTTCAACTCACCTGACTCCAGTATATAAGTTACCTCTCTGGGCATATACTGTACATTTCTCAAGATTGATGAATTGAACACATCGGATCCAAACTGAGGGACAGAGTACCTCAAACTCCTCCTCATCTTTCATCTGTATTGGAATGAAGAAGCCATTGGCTGGCAATACGTTTCTGCAGTAAACATTCGCAAATGTTGTACAAGTGTCTCATTCGTTAATTTGTCGGTTTTCTAAGCCATTTGCACCAACGATACGTAGAGTGACGCACAAGTTCTGTTACTTGACGAGAGGAGGAATTCCTGGAACAATTCTGCTGGAATTGATGAAACGAAACTCAGAACTGATGAAATGAAACTCAGAACTGATGGAACGAGACTCGAAACTGGTGGAACGAGACTTGGAACTGATGGAACGAAATTCGGAACTGAGGGAACGAAACTCGGAACTGATGGAACGAAACTCGGAACTGATGGAACGAAACTCGGAAGTGATGGAACGACACTCGGAAGTGATGGAACGAGACTGAAAACTGATGGAATGAAACTCGGAACCTGACGTGTAAAGGCCGTCATGAACACATGGCGTATGTTTGTACAAGTCGTGTATGTTTATACACGCATGTATGTTTATACACAGCGTGTATGTTCATAAATGGCATGTATATTTATACATGGCGTGTATGTTTATACAGAGCGTGTATCTTCATACACAGCTTGTATGTTTATACTCGGTGTGTATGTTTATACACAGCGTGTGTTTATACATGGCGTGTATCTTTGTACACGGCGTGTATAAATATACACGCCATATATAAACATACACGCCGTTTATGAACAAACACGCCATGTATAAACATCATGCACACATATGAACATCTATACAATAACGGAGAAGGTTCAAGAAGATCGGATTCTGGAATGATAGGCTGGAAACCTCAAACAAGAAAAACCTTGTATTAAATATAGTAACGATAATAACGTATTATAATTATGTTAACTGAGCAGCGGTGGTGGGAAGCGTCCTCCCTTCATGCCACGGCCAGTATCTCAGCGCCAAACGGACGTTGCGACACCAGACTTTTGAGAAAATATTCTTAGGGCATAAGCCGTGGTAACCCTTAAAAATAAAAACAACTTCAGAATGAGGTTTCGTGAATTTTAAGCAGACCTTATTCGCAGTAAAGCGAATGATTAGGGAACTTGGTGAAGAAACCTCTTTAACCTCTTCTCAGACTCCAATTGGGTGAGATGCAGAACTTTCTTGAAACTCTGATGATTCGACGAGTAATTAGAACATCTAGTGAGCCATTACTCTCAGGCTGACGTACTGAATACTCAGCATATGTTTCCATACTCCTCCTAAATAAACATTAAAAAAATATATATATATAAAAGTTTTAAAGATTTGTAAGGAGCTTGGTGACAGAATTGAAAGAGCTGACCTGCAAGGAAAGGCTGGAAGAGCTGAACCTGAAAAGCAAAATACAACAGCGAATACATGACAACAGCGTAAGAGATACCCAGAGAACCTGGTAAGGCAGACAGACGCCGACTGTTTGACAAGTGGGAGGGGGAGGGTTACGAGGAACAAGGGGACACAAGTAGAAGTTGGAGTCGTACGGGAGTCGTAGGGCTGTTAGGAAATACTTCTTCAGCTCCAGGGTGGTTGGGAAAGGAAGCAAGGAGTGGAGAGAGAAGCAGTAAATCTCTTATATAATGAACGAGTGTGAACTGTTACTTGTTACCTCTGTTTTTCTGTTGCCAGCAAGAATATATAGAGTTTTTACTGTGATTAATGATCCTTCCTCTCTCTCTCTCTCTCTCTCTCTCTCTCTCTCTCTCTCTCTCTCTCTCTCTCTCTCTCTCTCTCTCTCTCTCTCTCTCTCTCTCTCTCTCTCTCTCTCTCTCTCTCTCTCTCTCTCTCTCTCTCTCTCTCTCTCTCTCTTCCTATCTCTCTCTCTCTCTCTCTCTCTTGCTCTCTCTCTCTCTTCCTTCAATTCACACACACTATCCGGCTCTCCACCTCCTCCATGATGACCTCCTGACATTACATTTACTCCAGTGAGGTTCTCACCTGTTATAGACACACACACACGCACACACACACACACACACACACACACACACACACACACACACACACACACACACACACACACACACACACACACACACACACACACACACACACACACACACACACACACACACACACACACACACACACACACACACACACACACACACACGTATGCATACACACACAAACCTACTGGAGTTGTATGACTGGGTGACGGCTGTAAGACAAGAAAGAGAGGGGTGGAGTAGATTGCATTTTCTTTGACTGTAAGGAGGCATTTGACACAGTTCCACACAAGACATTAATGCGGAAGCTGGAGGACCAAGCAGAGATAACAGGGAAGGCAGTACCAAGGATCAGGGAACACCTGTCAGGAAGACAACAGCGAGGCATGGTACGTGGCGAAGTATCAGAATGGACGCCTGTAACGAGCGGTGTACCACAGGGATCAGTCCTGGGACCAGTGCTGTTTCTGGTATTTGTGAACGACATGACAGAAGGAATAGAATCCGAAGTGTCCCTGTTTGCAGGGCCGCAGACACTGAGCTGCTTTTGGGATTAGTGTGGACGGTTACAAAGCCATCGCTTGCTTTTGCAGTGTTTTAGTATCTGTGGTTGGAGTGTTGAAGGAGGAAGTCCTGCTTCTCCAGGAGGAAATTAGGAGGCTGAAGGTTCACCTCAATGGGTCTGGGAGTGTGAGGTGGCTGGAATGGTTGAAGGGAATGAGCCTACCAGCAGCGAGGTGCAGTCTGTCACTCACTGCGAGGAGGCTGTAAGTGGGAAGGTAGTAACGGCTACCTGCAGTGAGGTGCAGTCCAGCACCTGCTACAAGTGGCGAGTGGTTCCCAGTAATGGGGGTAGCATCAAAATAAGGAAAGTAAAGAGAGAAGATTTGTAGGTAGGAAATTGCTTCTCTGAGATAGAGTGTGCTTCCCTGGAGCAGTCAACAGGTTGGGCAATATCATGTCAGGTTATGGGAACAAGCCCATTATCTGTCTCAGTGCTGGTGGAAATGATACTGGGAAGGGTAGGAGAGAAGTGCTGCTAGATAAGTCCAGGTCAGCTGTAGGTTGAAATAAGTCTAAGGGAAGGGTTCCAATCATATGTAGCATCTTGCCTAGAAGGGGAGTGGGCAATGAATGGATGTCTAGGGCAATTGGTGTAAATTGTTGCCTAGACAGATGCTGCAAGGAACATGCAATTTCATTCATTGACATCTGGGACAACTTTTATGGCAAACATGATATGTATGCAAGGGATGGGGTACATCTCTCTGGGCAGGGGTGGTAGCGCTTGCGAACTCGATCGAGAGGGGCATTGCTGACATGCCTAGGATTTTAAACTGATAGAAGATAGAGGTATGGGTGTGTGTGGGAAACAGGCAGGTTGCAACACTAGGGTTGAAGACAGTAAATGTATAAAAGACATTCACCATGAAGTTATAAATAAAGACAATGGACCAGGTCAGCTAACAAAGGGAGACAGCAGAGGGCAGCAAGGGACTAGCTCCCTCAAGGTTTACTATACTAATAGCAGGAGTGTAAGAAATATGATAGATGAGCTAAGATTAATTGCAAGTACAGGAAACAGATATTATTGCTATAACAGAGACCTGGCTCAGTCTGAAAGATAGAGAGATCCTTCTGAATGTCATACAAGGCTATAAATTATTCCACACTGATAGGGTCAACAGGAAGGATGGTGAAGTAGCGACGTATGTCAGAGACAATTTAACTCGTTGTGTTAGACAGGATACAAAATTAGAAGCGTCAACCACTGAATCTATTTGGTTACAGCTTCTCGAGGGCCATGAAAAACTATTCTTGGGTGTGATTTACAGGGCCCCAGATCTTGATTGGGAGTACAGTGAACCTCTATGGGACGAAATTCGTAAGGCATCTATATACGAAAATGTTATGCTAATGGGAGATTTCACCTTTAGACAAATTGACAGGAACAATTTAATAGGGAATTTAGAGTCAAGTGACTTTCTTGATACGATTCAGGATTGTTTTTTAAGACAGTTCATGACAGAACCAACTAGAGAAAATAATCTGCTTGACTTGGTTCTTGCCAGCAGGGAATCGCTAATTAATAATCTTGAGGTTAACGGTAAACATCGGGGAAGTGATCACAAATCACTCAGTTTTAATATGTCATGAAATTGCCCTAATCATGGCAATTAAATCTCTGTCCCTGACTTCCGCTTGGCTGATTTCATTGGACTGAAAAATTACCTGGGTGGGCTGAACTGGAATGACCTGAGTATGGGTCAGGTAGGAGAAGATGATTGCCAATATGACGTTTTCCAGAGCATAGTTCTAGCTGCTCAGACAACTTATGTTCCAAATAGGGAAATCAGATAAAACAAAAATGATCCCAAATGGATGAACAATAGATTAAAACATCTCATTTGTCAAAAGAGAGGCATATAAAGGCGAAACAAATGAGGAGAGGTGAAATTAAGAAATCAATATGTTCAGTTAGAGAGAAATAAAAAAAGGAATAAGAAAAGAGATTATGAGGTTAAAGTTGCAAGAGAATCGAAGACTAACCCAAATTGATTCTTTCAGGTATACAGAAGTAAGATTAGGGACAAGATAGGCCCACTCAAAAGTTACTCTGGTCAGCTCATGGATAGTGATAAGGAAATGTGAAGAATTTTTAACACATACTTCCTCTCAGTTTTTACACAGGAAGATACTACCAATATTCTAGAAATAATAAATTATGTAGAACAGGGCAATAGTAAACTATGCACGATTAGGATCACAAGTGACATGGTCCTTAGACAAATAGATAAATTAAAACCTAACAAATCCCCAGGTCCTGATGAACTGTATGCAAGGGTTCTAAAGGAATGTAAAGAGGAGCTTAGCAAACCTTTGGATAATCTTTTCAACATATCACTACAAACTGGCATGGTGCCAGATAAGTGTAAAATGGCAAATGTGATACCTATTTTCAAAGCAGGTGACAGGTCCTTAGCTTCAAACTATAGACCAATAAGCCTAACCTCCATGGTGGGAAAATTTATGGAATCAATAATTGCCGAAGCAATTCGTAGCCATCTTGAAAAGCATAAATTTATCAACGAATCTCAGCATGGTTTTACAAAAGGGCTTTCTTGCTTTACGAATTTGTTAATTTTTTTTCACTAAGGAATTTGAGGAGGTGGCTCATGGTAATGAGTATGATATTGTGTATATGGACTTCAGTAAGGCTTTTGATAGAGTCCCACATCAGAGACTATTGAGGAAAATTAAGGCACACAGAATAGGAGGAGAAATTTTTCCCTGAATGGAGGCATGGTTGACAAATAGGCAGCACAGAGTTTGCATAAATGGGGAGAAATCAGAGTGGGGAAGCGATGACACTAAAATAGGCCGTCTAATTTATTCTGACGAGGACATTAAAGCACTCCAGGAAGATTTGAATAGACTGATGCAGTTTAATATAGACAAATGCAATGTTCTAAACATTGTACAGGATAATAACCATGCCACATATTAACTAAATAATGTAGATCTTAATAATACTACTGATTGAGAAAAGGATTTGGGAATTCTGGTTAGCAGTAATCTAAAACTAAGACAACAGTGCATAAGTGTTCGCAATAAAGCGAACATAATCCTTGGCTTCATATCAAGAAGCATAAATAATATGAGTCCTCGGGTTGTTCTTCAACTCTAAATATCCTTGGTCAGGCCTCATTTAGATTGTTCTGTACAGTTCTGGTCACTGTATTACAGAATGGATATAAATGCACTAGAAAACGTACAAAGTTGATCCCATGTATCAGAAATCTTCCCTATGAGAATAGACTGAGGGCCCTGAATTTGCACTCTCTAGAAAGACGTAGAATTAGGGGGGATATGATTGAGGTGTATAAATGGAAGACAGGAATAAACAAAGGGGATGTAAATGGTGTACTAAAAATATCTAGCCTAGACAGGACTCGCAGCAATAGCTTTAAGCTGGAAAAAATCAGATTCAGGAAGGATATAGGGAAGCACTGGTTTGGCATTAGAGTTGTCGATGAGTGGAACAAACTCCCGAGTACTGTTATAGAGGCTAAAACGTTGTGTACTTTAAAAATATATAATATATAAGTGGGTGCGGGTGGGTGTGAGCTGGAACTGACTACCTTGTGCTACTAGATCAGATGCGTGCTCCAACCTTAGCTGAATGTGACCTGACCTGACTAGGTTGGGACATTTGCTTAAGCCAGTAGAAGACTTGGACCTGCCTTGCATGGGCCAGTAGGCCTGCTGCAGTGTTCTTTCTTTCTTATGTTCTTATGTTCTAGAAGAATTAAATCGGACGAGGACCAGGCAGAACTACAGAGAAACTGGACAGACTCCAGGCATGGTCCAGCAACTGTCTGCTGGAGTTCAACCCCACCAAGTGCAAAGTCATGAAGATAGGGGAAGGGCAAAGAAGACCACTGACGGAGTACAGTCTAGGGGGCCAGAGCCTACAAACCTCACTCAAGGAAAAGGATCTTGGTGTGTGTATAACATCGGGCAGATCTCCTGAGGTGCACATCAACCAAATAACTGTTGCAGCACACAGGCGCCTAGCAAACCTAAGAACGGCATTCCAACATGTAAATAAGGAGTCATTCAGGACCCTGTGCACTGTGTACGTTAGGCATATATTTCAATATGCAGCGCCAGTTTGGAACCCTCACCCAGCCATGCATGTAAGGAGACTAGAGAAAGTGCAAAGGTTTGCAACAAGACTAGTGCCGGAGCTAAGGGGTATGTCCTTTGAGGAGAGGTTAATGGAAATCGACCTGACGACACTGGAAGACAGGGGAGATAGGGGGATATGATAACGACGGATAAAATACTGAGAGGTGTCGAAAAAGTGGACAGAGACAATATGTTCCAGAGATGGGACACAGCAACAAGGGGTTACAGTTGGAAGATGAAGACTCAGATGAACCACAGCGATGTTAGGAAGTATTTCTTCAGTTAAAGAGTTGTCAGCAAGTGGAATAGCTTGGGTAGTGATGTGGCGGAGGCAGGATCCATACATAGCTTTAAGTAGAGGTATGATAAAGCTCACGAAGTGGGAAAATTGACTGAGTAGCGACCAGTTGAAGAGGTGGGGACAGGAGCTGTGAATCGAACCCCGCAACCACAACTAGGTGAGTACACACATAGTAGGGACACCGCGTGCGTGAGTCACAAATTTAGTGGTCCGTGAATCTAAGTGTTTTAGAGGGCTATCCAAGGATACTGCAGGGGTCATTAATCGTATCAGGGTAGTGAAGAATTCTTGAAGCGATATACAAGTTGCCCTGAGCCACATAAGTGTGGGGAGAGCCACAATTTTATAAGTGAACTAGAAAGTGATATTTGGTGGCACAAGTCAGTGTATGCAGGCCTAGTGTGCTCCAGGCGACGTTGCAACGTGTCTCCCAAGAAAGATAATAAAGTGAAATAAATATGTGACCAGTGAAAGAAATACAATGAATAGGTTATATTACATATCGACAAGAAAGGGAAGTGGATATACGCCAGGATATCATATCACTTTGGACAATATACAGGCTGCTACAGGTGCATCGCAAGTATCTCACCTATGTGTGGTTTTTGGGGAGTCAGGTGTGAGTTGCAATTAACCGCCAAGTTGTTTGTGAACGGTCCAACTCTCCTAGTACGATAAAGAATAGGATATCAAGTACTTAATAACGAATAGCAATTGGTAATTTATAGTAGTACAGGGCGAGCAGATATGTGAAGTATAGAAGACGTAAGCTAGTAGGTGGGTGTGGGTCAGGTCAGGTGGGTGTGGGTCAGGTCAGGTGGGTGTGGGTCAGGTCAGGTGGGTGTGGGTCAGGTCAGGTGGGTGTGGGTCAGGTCAGGTGGGTGTGGGTCAGGTCAGGTGGGTGTGGGTCAGGTCAGGTGGGTGTGGGTCAGGTCAGGTGGGTGTGGGTCAGGTCAGGTGGGTGTGGGTCAGGTCAGGTGGGTGTGGGTCAGGTCAGGTGGGTGTGGGTAAGGTCAGGTGGGTGTGGGTCAGGTCAGGTGGGTGTGGGTCAGGTCAGGTGGGTGTGGGTCAGGTCAGGTGGGTGTGGGTCAGGTCAGGTGGGTGTGGGTCAGGTCAGGTGGGTGTGGGTCAGGTCAGGTGGGTGTGGGTCAGGTCAGGTGGGTGTGGGCCAGGTCAGGTGGGTGTGGGTCAGGTAAGGTGGGTGTGGGTCAGGTCAGGTGGGTGTGGGTCAGGTCAGGTGGGTGTGGGTCAGGTCAGGTGGGTGTGGGTCTGGTCAGGTGGGTGTGGGTCAGGTCAGATGGGTGTGGGTCAGGTAAGGTGGGTGTGGGTCAGGTCAGGTGGGTGTGGGTCAGGTCAGGTGGGTGTGGGTCTGGTCAGGTGGGTGTGGGTCAGGTCAGGTGGGTGTGGGTCACGTCAGATGGGTGTGGGTCAGGTCAGGTGGGTGTGGGTCAGGTCAGGTGGGTGTGGGTCAGGTCATGTGGGTGTGGGTCAGGTCAGATGGGTGTGGGTCAGGTCAGGTGGGTGTGGGTCAGGTAAGGTGGGTGTGGGTCAGGTCAGGTGGGTGTGTGTCAGGTCAGGTGGGTGTGGGTCTGGTCAGGAGGGTGTGGGTCAGGTCAGATGGATGTGGGTCAGGTAAGGTGGGTGTGGGTCAGGTCAGCTGGGTGTGGGCCAGGTCAGGTGGGTGTGGGTCAGGTAAGGTGGGTGTGGGTCAGGTCAAGTGGGTGTGGGTCAGGTCAGATGGGTGTGGGTCAGGTAAGGTGGGTGTGGGTCAGGTCAGGTGGGTGTGGGTCAGGTTAGGTGGGTGTGGGTCAGGTCAGATGGGTGTGGGTCAGGTAAGGTGGGTGTGGGTCAGGTCAGGTAGGTGTGGGTCAGGTCAGGTGGGTGTGGGTCAGGTCAGGTGGGTGTGGGTCAGGTCAGGTGGGTGTGGGGTCAGGTCAGGTGGTTGTGGGTCAGGTCAGATGGGTGTGGGTCAGGTAAGGTGGGTGTGGGTCAGGTCAGGTGGGTGTGGGTCAGGTCAGGTGGGTGTGGGTCTGGTCAGGTGGGTGTGGGTCAGGTCAGGTGGGTGTGGGTCACGTCAGATGGGTGTGGGTCAGGTCAGGTGGGTGTGGGTCAGGTCAGGTGGGTGTGGGTCAGGTCAGGTGGGTGTGGGTCAGGTCAGATGGGTGTGGGTCAGGTCAGGTGGGTGTGGGTCAGGTCAGGTGGGTGTGGGTCAGGTCAGGTGGGTGTGGGTCAGGTCAGGTGAGTGTGGGTCAGGTCAGGTGGGTGTGGGTCAGGTCAGGTGGGTGTGGGTCAGGTCAGGTGGGTGTGGGTCAGGTCAGGTGGGTGTGGGTCAGGTCAGGTGGGTGTGGGTCAGGTCAGGTGGGTGTGGGTCAGGTCAGGTGGGTGTGGGTCAGGTCAGGTGGGTGTGGGTCAGGTAAGGTGGGTGTGGGTCAGGTCAGGTGGGTGTGTGTCAGGTCAGGTGGGTGTGGGTCAGGTCAGGTGGGTGTGGGTCAGGTCAGACGGATGTGGGTCAGGTAAGGTGGGTGTGGGTCAGGTCAGGTGGGTGTGGGCCAGGTCAGGTGGGTGTGGGTCAGGTAAGGTGGGTGTGGGTCAGGTCAAGTGGGTGTGGGTCAGGTCAGATGGGTGTGGGTCAGGTAAGGTGGGTGTGGGTCAGGTCAGGTGGGTGTGGGTCAGGTCAGGTGGGTGTGGGTCAGGTCAGATGGGTGTGGGTCAGGTAAGGTGGGTGTGGGTCAGGTCAGGTAGGTGTGGGTCAGGTCAGGTGGGTGTGGGTCAGGTCAGGTGGGTGTGGGTCAGGTCGGGTGGGTGTGGGTCAGGTCAGATGGGTGTGGGTCAGACCAGGTGGGTGTGGGTCAGGTCAGGTGGGTGTGGGTCAGGTCAGGAGGGTGTTGGTCAGGTCAGATGGGTGTGGGTCAGGTCAGGAGGGTGTGGGACAGGTCAGGTGGGTGTGGGTCAAGTCAGGTGGGTGTGGGTCAGGTAAGGTGGGTGGGTCAGGTCAGGTGGGTGTGGGTCAGGTCAGGTGGGTGTGTGTCAGGTCAGGTGGGTGTGGGTCAGGTAAGGTGGGTGTGAGTCAGGTCAGGTGGGTGTGGGTCAGGTCAGGTGGGTGTGGGTCAGGTCAGGTGGGTGTGGGTCAGGTCAGATGGGTGTGGGTCAGGTCAGGTAGGTGTGGGTCAGGTCAGGTGGGTGTGGGTCAGGTCAGGTGGGTGTGGGTCAGGACAGGTGGGTGTGGGTCAGGTCAGGTGGGTGTGGGTCAGATCAGGTGGGTGTGGGTCAGGTCAGGTGGGTGTGGGTCAGGTCAGGTGGGTGTGGGTCAGGTCAGGTGGGTGTGGGTCAGGTCAGGTGGGTGTGGGTCAGGTCAGGTGGGTGTGGGTCAGGTCAGGTGGGTGTGGGTCAGGTCAGGTGGGTGTGGGTCAGGTCAGGTGGGTGTGGGTCAGGTCAGGTGGGTGTGGGTCAGGTCAGGTGGGTGTGGGTCAGGTCAGGTCGGTAGGGGTCAGGTAAGGTGGGTGTGTGTCAGGTCAGGTGGGTGTGGGTCAGGTCAGGTGGGTGTGGGTCAGGTCAGATGGATGTGGATCAGGTAAGATGGGTGTGGGTCAGGTAAGGTGGGTGTGGGTCAGGTCAGGTGGGTGTGGGTCAGGTCAGGTGGGTGTGGGTCAGGTCAGGTGGGTGTGGGTCAGGACAGGTTGGTGTGGGTCAGATCAGGTGGGTGTGGGTCAGGTCAGGTTGGGTGTGGGTCAGGTCAGGTGGGTGTGGGTCAGGTCAGATGGGTGTGGGTCAGGTCATGTAGGTGTGGGTCAGGTCAGGTGGGTGTGGGTCAGGTCAGGTGGGTGTGGGTCAGGACAGGTTGGTGTGGGTCAGGTCAGGTGGGTGTGGGTCAGATCAGGTGGGTGTGGGTCAGGTCAGGTGGGTGTGGGTCAGGTCAGGTGGGTGTGGGTCAGGTCAGGTGGGTGTGGGTCAGGTCAGGTGGGTGTGGGTCAGGTCAGGTGGGTGTGGGTCAGGTCATGTGGGTGTGGGTCAGGTCATGTGGGTGTGGGTCAGGTAAGGTGGGTGTGGGTCAGGTCAGGTGGGTGTGGGTCAGGTTGGGTAGAGCACTGCAGACTATGTGTCACACGAAAACTGCACACAATCCCACCCACTACTTTTCACACACTTAATAAACCCACACTCACATAGTTCCACACACACACATACACGCACCCACCCACCCACCCACACACACACACACACACACACACACACACACACACACACACACACACACACACACGCACACACACAAAAACACTCACTCACGCATGTGCAACAGGCATAGTGTCTAATTGACATGTGCCTAGGACACAGTCGTAACTAACTAACACACACACACACACAAGCTTATGAACGACAACCATCACAGTTTCAGGGAAGGAAAATCCTGTCTCACAAACCTAATGGAGTTTTACGGCAAGGTAACAGAAGTAAGACACGAGAGAAAGAGAGGTGGATACACTGAATATTCCTGGACTGCAAGAAGGCCTTGAACACACTTCCTCAGATGAGGTTGCTACAAAAGTTAGAGGATCAGGCACGTATAACAGCAAAGGCACTGCAATGGATCAGAGAATACCTGACAGGGAGTCAACAACGAGTCATGGTACGTGGCGAAGTATCAGAATGGGCGCCTGTGACGAGCGGTGTTGCATAGGGTCATACCTAGAACCTGTGCTGGTTTTGGTATATGTGAAGGACATAACGGAAGGAATAGACTCAGAAGTGTCCCTGTTTGCAGATGATGTGAAATTAATGAGGAGAATTAAATCGATCGAGGATCAGTCAAGACTACAAAGAGACCTGGACAGGCTCCAAGCCTGGTCCAACAACTGGCTCCTTCAATTTAACCCGCCAAATGCATAGTCATGAAGATCCGTGAAGGGCAAAGACCGCAGGCACAGTCTAGTTTAGGTGGCCAAAGACTGTAAACCTTACTCAAGGAAAAAGATCTTCGGGTGAGTATAATACCGAGCACATCTGATGTGCACATCAATCAGATAACTGCTGCAGCATACGGGCGTCTGGCAAGCCTAAGAATAGCGTTCCGATACCTCAGTAAGGAGTCGTTCAAGACTGTACACTATATACGTCAGGCCGATATTGGAGTATGCAGCACCAGTTTGGAATCCACACCTGGTAAAGCACGTCAAGAGATTAGAGAAAGTGCAAAGGTTTGCAACAAGACTACTCCGGGAGCTAAGGGGATTGTCCTACGAAGAAAGGTTAAGGGAAATCGGCCTGACGACACTGGAGGACAGGAGGGTCAGGGAAAACCTGATAACGACATTTAAAATACTGCAAGGAATTGACAAGGTGGACAAAGCCAGGATGGGGCACAGAAACAAAGGGTTACAATTGCAAGTTGAAGACTCCAGTGAGTCAAAGGGATGTTAGGAAGTGTGTCTTCAGTCATAGAGTTGTCAGGAAGTATAATAGCCTGGAAAGTGACGTAGTGGAGGCAGGAACCACACATAGTTTTAAGACGAGGTATGATAAAGCTCATGTAGCAGGGAGAGAGAGGACCTAGTAGGAATTAGTGAAGAGGCAGAACTAGAAGCTATGACTTGACCCCTGCAACCCCAAATTTGTGAGTAGAAATAGGTGAGTACACACACTCACACACACACACACACACTCTCTCTCACACACACACACACACACACACACACAGGAGCTCGGACTCGACCCCCGCAACCTCAACTAGGTGAGTACACACACACACACACACACACACACACACACACACACACACACACACGCACACACACACACACACACTCACACAAACACACATACACACACACAAGGCGACTGGAGGGAGCAAGGAAGCTATACTGTATGCAAAGGTCCGGTCACACCCACATGGGGCCAAGGCAATGACAAGAAGCACACTAGGAACAAATGAGAGGTCCGGAGGCATTGAAGGAGCTAGGATATGTGCAGGGACTCTACCAGCCTCCTGCAGGGGTCAGGAACAGCTCAGCAGGAAAGACAGACCAATTAGCAATGGGGCCTCAGCTAGGAAAGGGATTGAAGGAAGGAACACTCCAAGGGAAGGAACTAAAACACCTCAGAGGACGCAACGGGAGACATAGTGGAAGGAAGAAAGGGAGACATCAGTCTTTGTCTATGGGCTCCAGGAAGCCAACGCGGAAACCTACGAGGAAAGAAAACAGGTGGAGATAAAAGCGATTGAATGTATCGTGAAGGCAATAGGCGAGGGCGACATGACCCAGGTGGCAAATTTTCGGAGAACTGGGTGGTTTGCAAGAAGAAGGAAGTGGCCTCTCAAAGTAATTTTCAAGGCAGAATCAACTCGAACCATGATCCTGCAGGAGAAAGCACAGCTGAGAGACAAACTGGAATTCCAGAGTGTGTACCTCGGCCGAGACAGAACGCAAGAGGAAAGGAGGATATTGAAAGAGAGAATGCAAAAACAATAGGAGGATTGGGAGGAAGGGGCAAAAGGAAGCAGAATAACCCAGACACAGATGGAAGGGCAAACACCCCCCCCCAGAAACACCCACAGGACTCCAACCACGACAACCACAAGATAACTGAACAATCTAAGCCAACAACCACACACTGATCCCTCTGTCCCCACCTCCCACACCACAAACCCCAACCATACAGGAACCCCCTACGGGAACTCTATCCCCACCACAGCCCCCATAGGTCCCCGCCAGGGCTCCTGCTCTCCCAACCCCAGTATCCTCCCAGGACCACAGTTTCGGAACATAAGTTGAAGGTTTGGTTCGCAAATGCGGATGGAATAACGAACAAATGTGAGGATTGGCATGAAAGAATCAATGAGAAGTCCACAGACATCATAGCAGTTACAGAAACGAAACTCACTGAAACAATAACAGATGCAATCTTCCCACCAGGATATCAGATCCTGAAGAAAGACAGAAGGAGCAGAGGGGGAGGAGGGGTTGCACTGCTCGTACAACACCGATGGAAATTTGAGGAAATGGGAAGCATGGACGAGATTGAAGAAAGAGAATACACAGTAGGTACACTTCAGTCTGAGGAGCACAAGGTAGTCATTGCAGTGATGTATAATCCACCACAGAACTTCAGGAGGCCAAGACAGGAATATAAAGAGAGTGACAGAGCAATGGTGGACATACTGGCTGAGGTGGCAAGAAGAGCTCACTTGAGCAGAGCAAAGTTACTAGTTATGGGCGATTTCAATCACAGGGAGATCGACTGGGAAAACCTGGAACCACACGGGGGTCCCGAAACATGGAGAGCCAAGATGATGGATGTGGTACTGGAGAACTTCATGCATCAAAATGTTAAGGATACTACCAGAGAGAGAGGGGAGGATGAACCAGCAAGACTGGACCTTGTATTCACCCTGAGCAGTTCAGAAATTGAGGACATCACATATAAGAGGCCCTTACGAGCTAGTGACCACGTGGTTCTGTACTTTGAATACATATTAGAGTTACAAGTGGAGAGTGTAACAGGAGTTGAATGGGAGAAGCCAGACAATAAACGGGAGGACTACATAGGTTTGAGGAACTACCTGCAAGAGGTTCATTGGGGCAGAGAACTGGTAGGAAAGTCGGTAAATGAAATGATGATATACGTAACAACAAAATGTAAAGAGGCAGAGGAAAGGTTTGTTCTCAAGGGCAACAGAAACAATGGAAAGACCAGAACCAAGTGCAATAAAGAATGGAAAAAGTACAGAAGGCGAAGAACACAGGAAAATAAGGAGATTAGTCGACGAGCCAGGGACGAGTATGCACAGGTAATGTGGGAGGCCCAGCAACAGTAAGAAAATAGCATAGCATCGAAAGCCAAGTCTGTACAACCACATCAGGAGGAAGACAACAGTCAAAGACCAGGTGATCAGGCTGAGGAAAGAAGGTGGGGAACTCACAAGTAACGATCACGAAGTATGAGATGAGGTCAACAGGAGATTTAAGGAAGTATTTACAGTAGAGACACGAATGGCTCCGAGAAGACAGCACAGAGGGAAACACCAACAGGGAACATACCAACAGGTGCTAGATGACATACAAACAACAGAGAAGGAGGTGCAGAAACTGCTAAGTGACCTTGACACCTCAAAGGCGAGGGGTCCGGACAACATCTGTCCATGGGTTCTTAGAGAAGGAGGAGAGATGCTGTGCGTGCCACTAACCACAATCTTCAATACATCCCTTGAATCTGGGCAACTACCTGACGTATGGAAGACGGCAAATGTAGTCCACATTTATAAGAAAGGAGACAGAAACGAGGCTATAAACTACAGACCAGTGTCTCTGACCTGTATAGTATGCAAAGTCATGGAGAAGATTATAAGGAGGAGAGTGGTGGAGCACCTGGAACGAAACAAGATTATAAACAACAACCAGCATGGATTCATGGAAGGCAAATCTGCGTCACAAACCTTCTGAAATATTATAACAAGGTAACGAAAGTAAGAAACGAGAGAGAGGGGTGGGTTGATTGCATTTTCCTGGACTGCAGGAAGGCCCTCGACACAGTTCGTCACAGGAGATTTGTGCAGAAGCTGGAGGATCAGGCACGTATAACAGGAAGGGCACTGCAATGGATCAGAGAATACCTGACAGG
>NC_091297.1:53712609-53717609 GCF_038502225.1 Cherax quadricarinatus
CTAGCGATCATGTGGTTCTGAGTTTTGACTATATAGTAGAGTTACAAGTGGAGAAGGTAACAGGAACTGAAGGGGACAGGCCAAACTATAAAAGGGGGGACTACACAGGTATGAGAAACTTCCTGCAGGAGGTTCAGTGGGACAGAGAAATAGTAGGAAAATCAGTAAACGAGATGATGGAATATGTGGCAACAAAGTGCAAGGAGGCAGAGGAAAGTTTTGTTCCCAAGGGAAACAGAAATAATAGGAAGACCAAAACGAGTCCTTGGTTTACCCGAAGGTGTAGGGAGGCAAAAACTAAGTGCAACAGAGAATGGAAAAGGTACAGGAGGCATAGGACCCAGGAAAACAAGGAGATTAGTAGAAGAGCCAGAAACGAGTATGCGCAGATAAGGAGGGAGGCCCAGCGACAGTATGAAAACGACATAGCATCGAAAGTCAAATCTGACCCGAAACTGCTGTATAGCCACATTAGGAGGAAGACAACAGTCAAGGACCAGGTGATAAGGCTGAGGAAAGAAGGTGGAGAACTCACAAGAAACGATCAAGAGGTATGTGAGGAGCTCAACACGAGATTTAAGGAAGTATTTACAGTAGAGACAGGAAGGACTCTGGGGGGACAGACCAGATGGGGACACCAACAAGGAATACACCAACAAGTGTTGGACGACATACATACAGATGAGGAGGAGGTGAAGAAACTGCTAAGGGACATCGATACCTCAAAGGCAATGGGACCGGACAACATCTCTCCATGGGTCCTTAGAGAGGGAGCAGATATGTTGTGCGTACCACTTACCACAATCTTCAACACATCCCTGGAAACTGGGCAACTACCTGAGGTATGGAAGACGGCAAATGTAGTTCCCATTTTCAAAAAAGGAGACAGAAAAGAGGCACTAAACTATAGACCTGTGTCATTGACGTGTATAGTATGCAAAATTATGGAGAAGATTATCAGGAGGAGAGTGGTGGAGCACCTGGAACGGAACAGGAGTATAAATGCCAACCAGCACGGATTCACGGAAGGCAAATCCTGTGTCACAAACCTTCTGGAGTTTTATGATAAAATAACAGAAGTAAGACAAGAGAGAGAGGGGTGGGTTGATTGCATCTTCTTGGACTGCAAGAAGGCTTTTGACACAGTTCCTCACAAGAGATTAGTGCAGAAGCTAGAGCATCAGGCGCATATAACAGGAAGGGCACTGCAATGGATCAGAGAATACCTGACAGGGAGGCAACAACGAGTCATGGTACGTAATGATGTATCACAGTGGGCACCTGTGACGAGCGGGGTCCCACAGGGGTCGGTCCTAGGACCAGTGCTATTTTTGGTATATGTGAACGACATGACGGAAGGGTTAGACTCAGAAGTGTCCCTGTTTGCAGATGATGTGAAGTTAATGAGGAGAATTAAATCTGATGAGGACCAGGCAGGACTTCAAAGAGACCTGGACAGACTGGACACCTGGTCCAGCAAATGGCTTCTCGAATTTAATCCTGCCAAATGCAAAGTCATGAAGATAGGGGAAGGGCACAGAAGACCACAGACAGAGTATAGGCTAGGTGGCCAAAGACTGCAAACCTCACTCAAGGAGAAAGATCTTGGGGTGAGTATAACACCGAGCATGTCTCCGGAAGCACACATCAATCAGATAACTGCTGCAGCATATGGGCGCCTGGCAAACCTGAGAACAGCATTCCGACACCTTAGTAAGGAATCATTCAAGACACTGTACACCGTGTATGTCAGGCCCATACTGGAGTATGCAGCACCTGTTTGGAACCCGCACTTGATAAAGCACGTCAAGAAACTAGAGAAAGTACAAAGGTTTGCAACAAGGTTAGTTCCAGAGCTAAGGGGAATGTCCTATGAAGAAAGATTAAGGGAAATCGGCCTGACGACACTGGAGGACAGGAGGGTCAGGGGAGACATGATAACGACATATAAAATACTGCGTGGAATAGACAAGGTGGACAAGGACAGGATGTTCCAGGGAGGGGACACAGAAACAAGAGGCCACAATTGGAAGTTGAAGACACAAATGAGTCAGAGAGATAGTAGGAAGTATTTCTTCAGTCATAGAGTTGTAAGGCAGTGGAATAGCCTAGAAAATGACGTAGTGGAGGCAGGAACCATACACAGTTTTAAGACGAGGTTTGATAAAGCTCATGGAGTGGGGAGAGAGAGGGTCTAGTAGCAACCGGTGAAGAGGCGGGGCCAGGAGCTAGGACTCGACCCCTGCAACCACAAATAGGTGAGTACAAATAGGTGAGTACACACACACACACACACACACACACACACACACACACACACATACACACACACATACACACACACACACACACACACACGCACACATACACACACACACATACACGCATACACATAATACACACACACACACACACACACATACACACACACACACACGCACACACACACACACACACACACACACACACACACACACACACACACACACACACACACACACACACACACACACACACACACACACACACACACACACAAAGGACCCAGGAGAATAAGGAGAACAGTCGTAGAGCCAGAAACGAATATGCACAGATAAGAAGGGAGGCCCAAAGACAATATGAAAATGACATAGCAGCGAAAGCCAAATCTGACCCGAAACTGTTGTACAGCCACATCAGGAGGAAAACAACAGTCAAGGACCAGGTAATCAGGCTAAGGAAGGAAGGAGGAGAGACAACAAGAAATGACCGTGAAGTATGTGAAGAACTCAACAAGAGATTCAAAGAAGTGTTCACAGAGGAGACAGAAAGGACTCCAGAAAGACGGAGAGGTAGGGCACACCACCAAGTGCTGGACACAGTGCACACAACCGAGGAAGAAGTGAAGAGGCTTCTGAGTGAGGTAGATACCTCAAAGGCAATGGGGCCAGATAACATCTCCCCATGGGTATTGAGAGAGGGAGCAGAGGCGCTATGTGTACCCCTAACAACAATATTCAATACATCTATCGAAACAGGGAGATTGCCTGAGGCATGGAAGACAGCAAATGTAGTCCCAATCTTTAAAAAAGGAGACAGACATGAAGCATTAAACTACAGACCAGTGTCACTGACATGTATAGTATGCAAAATCATGGAGAAGATTATCAGGAGAAGAGTGGTGGAACACCTAGAAAGGAACGATCTCATCAACAGCAGCCAACATGGTTTCAGGGACGGGAAATCCTGTGTCACAAACCTAGTGGAGTTCTATGACATGGTGACAGCAGTAAGACAAGAGAGAGAGGGGTGGGTGGATTGCATTTTCTTGGACTGCAAGAAGGCGTTTGACACAGTTCCACACAAGAGATTGGTGCAAAAACTGGAGGACCAAGCAGGGATAACAGGGAAGGCACTACAATGGATCAGGGAATACTTGTCAGGAAGACAGCAGCGAGTCATGGTACGTGGCGAGGTGTCAGAGTGGGCACCTGTGACCAGCGGGGTCCCGCAGGGGTCAGTCCTAGGACCAGTGCTGTTTCTGGTATTTGTGAACGACATGACGGAAGGAATAGACTCTGAGGTGTCCCTGTTTGCAGATGACGTGAAGTTGATGAGAAGAATTCACTCGATCGAAGACCAGGCAGAACTACAAAGGGATCTGGACAGGCTGCAGACCTGGTCCAGCAATTGGCTCCTGGAGTTCAATCCCACCAAGTGCAAAGTCATGAAGATTGGGGAAGGGCAAAGAAGGCCGCAGACGGAGTACAGTCTAGGGGGTCAGAGACTACAAACCTCACTCAAGGAAAAAGATCTTGGGGTGAGTATAACACCAGGCACATCTCCTGAAGCGCACATCAACCAAATAACTGCTGCAGCATATGGGCGCCTAGCAAACCTCAGAACAGCATTCCGACATCTTAATAAGGAATCATTCAGGACCCTGTACACCGTGCACGTTAGGCCCATATTGCAGTATGCGGCACCAGTTTGGAACCCACACCTTGCCAAGCACGTGAAGAAACTAGAGAAAGTGCAAAGGTTTGCAACAAGACTAGTCCCAGAGCTAAGAGGTATGTCCTACGAGGAGAGGTTAAGGGAAATCAACCTGACGACACTGGAGGACAGGAGAGATAGGGGGGACATGATAACGACATACAAAATACTGAGAGGAATTGACAAGGTGGACAAAGACAGGATGTTCCAGAGATTGGACACAGTAACAAGGGGACACAGTTGGAAGCTGAAGACACAGATGAATCACAGGGATGTTAGGAAGTATTTCTTCAGCCACAAAGTAGTCAGTAAGTGGAATAGTTTGGGAAGCGATGTAGTGGAGGCAGGATCCATACATAGCTTTAAGCAGAGGTATGATAAAGCTCACGGCTCAGGGAGAGTGACCTAGTAGCGATCAGTGAAGAGGCGGGGCCAGGAGCTCGGACTCGACCCCCGCAACCTCAACTAGGTGAGTAACTAGGTGAGTACACACACACACAACAGAACACAACACACACACACACACAGAAGATCATCAGGAGGAGAGTGGTGGGGCACCTGGAAAGAAACAAGTGTATAATTGACAACCAGCACGGTTTCAGGGAAGGAAAATCCTGTGTCACAAACCTGCTAGAGTTTTATGACAAGGTGACAGAAGTAAGACAAGAGAGAGAGGGGTGGATCGACTGCATATTTTTGGACTGCAAGAAGGCCTTCGACACAGTTCCTCACAAGAGGTTACTGCAAAAGCTAGAGGAAAAGGCACACATAACAGGAAAGGCACTGCAATGGATCAGAGAATATCTGACAGGGAGGCAACAACGAGTCATGGTACGCGACGAGGTGTCAGAGTGGGCGCCTGTGACAAGCGGGGTTCCACAGGGGTCAGTCCTAGGACCTGTGCTGTTCTTGGAATATGTGAACGACATAACGGAAGGGATAGACTCAGAAGTGTCCTTGTTTGCAGATGATGTGATGTTAATGAAAAGAATCAAATCGGACGAGGATCAGGCAGGACTACAAAG
>NC_091297.1:53722609-53735109 GCF_038502225.1 Cherax quadricarinatus
AAACCAAAACACCCATGCCACATCCAATGCCCCCACCCACTGCATTACAATCTCCACCCCCACAGCAACCACCCATAGTTCCTTATCAGGTCTCCCACTTCCCCAACCCCAATACACCTCCCAGACCACAATCTTAGAAAAGAAGTTGAAGGTGTGGTATACAAATGCAGATGGAATAACAATTAAGTATGAGGAGTGGCACGAAAGAATCAAGGAGACATCCCCAGACATAATAGCACTCACAGAAACAAAACTCACCAGAATAATAACAGATTCAATCTTTCCATCCGGATATCAAATCCTCAGGAAAGACAGAGGGAGGAGAGGGGGAGGAGGAGTTGCACTGCTCATTAAAAACCAGTGGGGGGTTGAGAAAATGGAAGGAATGGATGGCACGGGCGAAAGGGACTACTTAGTAGGAACAATCCAGTCTGTGGAACATAAGGTGATAATTGCAGTAATGTACAACCCACCACAGAACTGCAGGAGGCCAAGAGAAGAATACGATGAGAGCAATGGAGCAATGGTCGACACACTAGCCGAGGTGGCCAGGAGAGCACACATGGGGGGAGCAAAGTTACTAGTTATGGGTGATTTCAATCACAAGGAGATTGACTGCGAAAACCTGGAGCCCCATGGGGGTCCCGAAACATGGAGAGACAAGATGATGGAAGTGGTACTGGAAAACCTCATGCATCAACATGTTAGAGACACTACCAGAGAGAGAGGAGAGGATGAACCAGCAAGACTGGACCTTGTATTCACCTTGAGTAGTTCTGACATCGAGGATATCATGTATGAAAGGCCCCTGGGAGCTAGTGATCATGTGGTTCTGTGCTTCGACTACATAGTTGAGCTCGAAGTGGAGAGAGCAGCAGGAATAGGGTGGGAAAAACTAAACTACAAAAGGGGGAACTACTCAGGCTTGAGGAACTTCTTTCAAGACATTCAGTGGGAGAGGGAACTGACAGGAAAACCAGTACAAGAAATGATGGACGATGTGGCAACAAAATGCAAGGAGGCAGAGGAGAGGTTTGTTCCCAAGGGAAACAGAAATAATGGGAAGAACAGAACGAGTCATTGGTTCACCCAAAGGTGTAGGGAGGCAAAAACTAGGTGTACTAGAGAATGGAAAAGTTACAGAAGACAGAGAACTCAGGAAAATGAAGAGCTTAGCCGAAGTGCCAGAAACGAATATGCACAGATAAGAAGGGAGGCTCAGCGGCAATACGAAAATGACATAGCATCCAAAGTCAAGACTGACCCAAAGCTGTTGTACAGCCACATCAGGAGGAAAACAACAGTCAAGAACCAGGTAATCAGACTGAGGAAGGGTGATGGGGAATTCACAAGAAACGACCGAGAGGTATGTCAGGAGCTCAACACAAGATTTAAAGAAGTATTTACAGTGGAAACCAGTAGGACTCCAGGAAATCAGAGCAGAGGGGTGTACCAGCAAGTGCTGGATGAGGTACATATAACCAAGGAGGAGGTGAAGAAGCTGCTATGCGAACTTGACACCTCAATGGCGGTGGGACCAGACAACATCTCTCCGTGGGTCCTTAAAGAGGGAGCAGAGACATTGTGTGTACCATTAACAAAGATCTTCAACACATCATTTGAAACTGGGCAACTCCCCTAGGTATGGAAGATGGCAAATGTAGTCCCAATTTTTAAAAAGGGAGACAGACATGAGGCACTAAACTACAGACCTGTATCACTAACGTGTATAGTATGCAAGGTCATGGAGAAGATCATCAGGAGGAGAGTGGTGGAGCACTTGGAAAGAAACAAGTGTATAATTGACAACCAGCATGGTTTCAGGGTGGGAAAATCCTGTGTCACAAACCTACTAGAGTTTTATGACAAGGTGACATATGTAAGACAAGAGAGAGAGGGGTGGATCGACTGCATTTTTTTGGACTGCAAGAAGGCCTTCGACGCAGTTCCTCACAAGAGGTTACTGCAAAAGCTGGAGGATCAGGCACACATAACAGGAAAGGCACTGCAATGGATCAGAGAATACCTTACAGGGAGGCAACAACGAGTCATGGTACGTGACGAGGTGTCAAAGTGGGCGCCTGTGACAAGCGGGGTTCCACAGGGGTCAGTCCTTGGACCTGTGCTGTTCTTGGTATATGTGAATGACATAACGGAAGGGATAGACTCAGAAGTGTCCTTGTTTGCGGACAATGTGAAGTTAATGAGAAGAATCAAATCGGATGAGGATCAGGCAGGACTACAAAGAGACCTGGACAGGCTACAAGCTTGGTCCAGCAACTGGCACCTTGAGTTTAACCCCGCCAAATGCAAAGTCATGAAGATTGGGGAAGGGCAAAGAAGACCGCAGACACAATATAGTTTAGATGGCCAAAGTCTGCAAACCTCACTCAAGGAAAAAGATCTGGGGGTGAGTATAACACCGAGCATATCTCCTGAGGCGCACATCAATCAGATAACTGCTGCAGCATATGGGCGCCTGGCAAACCTACAGATAGAGTTCCGATACCTTAGTAAGGATTCGTTCAAGACTCTGTATACCATTTACGTCAGGCCCATACTGGAGTATGCAGCACCAGTTTGGAATCCACACCTAGTCAAGCACGTCAAGAAATTAGAGAAAGTGCAAAGGTTTCCAACAAGACTAGTCCCAGAGCTACGGGGATTGTCCTACGAAGAAAGGTTGAGGGAAATCGGCCTGACGACACTGGAGGCCAGGAGGGTCAGGGGAGACATGATAACGACATATAAAATACTGTGCGGAATAGACGAGGTGGACAAAGACGGGATGTTCCGGAGAAGGGACTCATACACAAGAGGTCACAATTGGAAGTTGAAGACTCAGATGAATCAAAGGGATGTTAGGAAGTATTTCTTCAGTCATAGAGTAGTCAAGCCTTGGAATAGCCTGGAAAGTGACGCAGTGGAGGCGGGAACCATTCATAGTTTTAAGGCGAGGTATGATAAAGCTCATGGAGCAGGGAGAGAGATGACCTAGTAGCAATCATTGAAGAGGCGGGGCCAGGAGCTATGACTCGACCCCTGCAACCACAAATAGGTAAGTACAAATAGGTGAGTACAATCCAAACCAACCATCACACACCGATCCCTCTGGTGCCACCCCCCCTGCACCACGAACCCTACACCTACAGCAACCCCCTATGGGAGCTCTTCCTCCACCTCCACTGCAACCCACCATAGGCCCCCACCAGGGCTCCTGCTCTCCCAACCCCAGTATACCCCCAGGACCACAGTTACAGTATTAGAACACAAGTTGAAGGTTTGGTACACAAATGCCGATGGATTAACGAATAAATATGAGGAATGGCAAGAAAGAATCAATGAGAAGTCCCCAGACATCATAGCAGTTACTGAAACAAAACTCACGGAGACAATAACAGATGCAATCTTCCCACCAGGATACCAGATAAAGAGGAAAGATAGAAGGGGCAGAGGGGGAGGAGGGGTTGCTATGTTCTTAAAAAATCGATGGAAATTCGAGAAAATGGGGGGCATAGAATAGACAGGAGAAAGGGACTACATAGTAGGTACACTTCAGTCTGGGGAGGACATGGCGGTCATTGCAGTGAAGTATAATCCACCACAGAACTGCAGGAGGCCAAGAGAGGAATATGAAGAGAGCAACAGAGCAATGGAGGACACACTTTCTGAGGTGGCAAGAAGAACTCACTCCAGCAGAGGAAAGTTGCTGGTTATGGGGGATTTCAACCACAGGGAGATTTACTGGGAAAACCTGGAGCCACATGGGGGTCCCGAAACATGGAAAGCCAAGATGTTGGATGTGGTCCTGGAAAACCTCATGCACCAACATATTAAGGACACTACCAGAGTGAGAGGGGAGGATGAACCAGCAAGATTGGACCTTGTGTTCACCCTGGGCAGTTCAGACATTGAGGACATCACATATGAGAGTCCCCTAGGAGCTAGTGACAACGTGGTTCTGTGCTTTGAATACATAGTAGATTTGCAAGTGGAGAGAGTAACAGGAGTTGAATGGAAAAAGCCAGACTATAAAAGAAAGGACTACATGGGGTTGAGGAACTTCCTGCAGAAGGTTCCTTGAGACAGAGAACTGGCAGGAAAGCCAGTAAATGAAATGATGGAATATGTAACAACAAAATGCAAGGAGGCTGTGGAAAAGTTTATTCCCAAGGGCAACAGAAACAATGGGAAGACCAGAACGAGCCCCTGGTTTACCCGACGGTGTAAGGACGCAAAAACAAAGTGCAGTAGAGAATGGAAAAAGTACAGAAGGCAGAGAACACATGAAAATAGGGAGATTAGTCGCAGAGCCAGGAACGGGTATGCACAGGTAAGGAGGGAGGCCCAGCAACAGTATGAATATAACACAGCATCGAAAATCAAGACTGACCCAAAACTGTTGTTTAGCCACATCAAGAGGAAGACAACAGTCAAGGACCACGTGACCAGACTGAGGACAGAAGGTGGAGAACTCACAAGAAATGATCAGGAGGTATGTGAGGAGCTAAACAGGAGATTTAAGGAAGTTTTTACAGTAGAGACAGGAAGGGCTCTGGGAAGACAGCACAGAAGGGAACATCAAGAGGGAATATACCAACAAGTGTTGGATGACATACGAACAACCAAGGAGGAGGTGCCGAAGCTGCTAAGTAACCTTGATACCTCAAAGGCGATGGGACCGGACATCTCCCCATGGGTCCTTAGAGAAGGAGCAGAGATGCTGTGCGTGCCCCTAACCACAATCTTCAACACATCCCTTGAGTCTCGACCCCCGCAACCACAATTAGGTGAGTACAATTAGGTGAGTACAAACACACACACACACACATACACATACACACACACATACATGCACACACACACACACACACACACACACACACACACACAGCCTCCCTCACAACTTATTATAGAAGCCTCCCAACCAGGTCAACCCCAGTGCAACAATACACTCTAATCCAAAACACCCATGCCACATCCAATGCCCCCACCCACTGCATTACAAACTCCACCCCCACAGCAACCACCCATAGTTCCTTATCAGGTTTCCCACTTCCCCATCCCCAATATACCTCCCAGACCACAGTCTTAGAAAAGAAGTTGAAGGTGTGTATACAAATGCAGTGGGAATAACGAATAAGTATGAGGAGTGGCATGAAAGAATCAAGGAGACATCCATAAACATAATAGCACTCACAGAAACAAAACTCACCAGAATAATAACAGATTCAATCTTTCCATCCGGATATCAAATCCTCAGGAAAGACAGAGGGAGGAGAGGGGGAGGAGGAGTTGCACTGCTCATTAAAAACCAGTGGGGGGTTGAGAAAATGGAAGGAATGGATGGCACGGGCGAAAGGGAATACTTAGTAGGAACAAAACAGTCTGAGGGACATAACATGATAATTGCAGTAATGTACAGCCCACCACAGAACTGCAGGAGGCCAAGAGAAGAATACGATGAGAGGAACAGAGCAATGGTCGACGCACTAGCTGAGGTGGCCAGGACAGCACACATGGGGGGAGCAAAGTTACTAGTTATGGGGGATTTCAATCACAAGGAGATTGACTGGGAAAACCTGGAGCCCCATGGGGGTCCCGAAACATGGAGAGCCAAGATGATGGATGTGGTACTGGAAAACCTCATGCATCAACATGTTAGAAACACTACCAGAGAGAGAGGAGAGGATGAACCAGCAAGACTGGACCTTGTATTCACCTCGAGTAGTTCTGACATCGAGGACATCATGTATGAAAGGCCCCTGGGAGCTAGTGATCATGTGGTTCTGTGCTTCGACTACATAGTTGAGCTCCAAGTGGAGAGAGTAGCAGGAATAGGTTGGGAAAAACCAAACTACAAAAGGGGGAACTACTCAGGCATGAGGAACTTCCTTCAAGACATTCAGTGGGAGAGGGAACTGACAGGAAAACCAGTACAAGAAATGATGGACTATGTGACAACAAAATGCAAGGAGGCAGAGGAGAGGTTCTCAAGGGAAACAGAAATAATGGGAAGAACATAACGAGTCCTTGGTTCACCCGAAGGTGTAGGGAGGCAAAAACTAAGTGTACTAGAGAATGGAAAAGTACAGAAGACAGAGAACTCAGGAAAATAGTGAGATTAGCCAAAGAGCCAGAAACGAATATGCACTGATTAGAAGGGAGGCTCAGCGACAATATGAAAATGACGTAGCATCGAAAGTCAAGACTGACCCGAAGCTGTTATACAGCCACATCAGGAGGAAAACAAGTCAAGGACCAGGTAATCACACTGAGGAAGGGTGATGGGGAGTTCACAAGAAAAGACCGAGAGGTATGTCAGGCGCTCAACACGAGATTTAAAGAAGTATTTACAGTGGAACCCAGTAGGACTCCAGTAAATCAGAACAGGGGGATACACCAGCAAGTGCTGGATGAGGTACATATAACCAAGGAGGAGGTGAAGAAGCTGCTATGCGAACTTGACACCTCAAAGGCGGTGGAACCAGACATCTCTCCGTGGGTTATTAAAGAGGGAGCAGAGATACTGTGTGTGCTATTAACAAAGATCTTCAACACATCATTTGAAACTGGGCAATTCCCTGAGGTATGGAAGATGGCAAATGTAGTCCCAATTTTTAAACCGGGAGACAGACATAAGGCACTAAATTACAGACCTGTATCACTAACGTGTATAGTATGCAAGTTCATGAAGAAGATCATCAGGAGGAGAGTGGTGGAGCACCTGGAAAGAAACAAGTGTATAATTGACAATCAGCACGGTTTGAGGGAGGGAAAATCCTGTGTCACAAACCTACTAGAGTTTTATGACAAGGTGACAGAAGTAAGACAAGCGAGAGAGGGGTGGATTGACTGCATTTTTTTTGGACTGCAAAAAGGCCATCGACACACTTCCTGAAAAGAGGTTACTGCAAAAGCTAGAGGATCAGGCACACATAACAGGAAAGGCACTGCAATGGATCAGAGAATACCTGACAGGGAGGCAATAACGAGTCATGGTACGTGACGAGGTGTCAGAGTGGGCGCCTGTGACAAGCGGGGTTCCACAGGGGTCAGTTCTAGGACCTGTGCTGTTCTTGGTATATGTGAACGACATAACGGAAGGGATAGACTCAGAAGTGTCTTTGTTTGCAGATGATGTGAAGTTAATGAGAAGAATCAAATCGGATGAGGATCAGGCAGGACTACAAAGAGACCTGGACAGGCTACAAGCCTGGTCCAGCAACTGGCTCCTTGAGTTTAACCCTGCCAAATGCAGTCATGAAGATTGGGGAAGGGCAAAGAAGACCGCAGACACAATATAGTTTAGATGGCCAAAGACTGCAAACCTCACTCAAGGAAAAAGATCTGGGGGTGAGCATAACACCGAGCATATCTCCTGTGGCGCACATCAATCAGATAACTGCTGCAGCATACGGGCGCCTGGCAAACCTACGGATAGCGTTCCGATACCTCAGTAAGGATTCGTTCAAAACTCTGTATACCATTTACGTCAGGCCCATACTGGAGTATGCAGCACCAGTTTGGAATCCACACCTAGTCAAGCACATCAAGAAATTAGAGAAAGTGCAAAGGTTTGCAACAAGACTAGTCCCAGAGCTCCGGAGATTTTCCTACGAAGAAAGGTTGAGGGAAATCGGCCTGACGACACTGGAGGACAGAAGGGTCAGGGGAGACATGATAACGACATATAAAATACTGTGCAGAATAGACAAGGTGGACAAAGATGGGATGTTCCAGAGAAGGGACACAGACACAAGAGGTCACAATTGGAAGTTGAAGACTCAGATGAATGTAAACAGCCTGTACTGTCTGCACAGACAGCCCATGCTGTCTGCCAACTTAGTTCATATTTCGCGCCATGCTGGTTTTTAGGAAGTATTTTTTTCAGTAATAGAGTAGTCAGGCCGTGGAATAGCCTAGAAAGTGACGTAGTGGAGGCGGGAACCATACATAGTTTTAAGGCGAGGTATGATAAAGCTCATGGGGCAGGGAGAGAGAGGACCTAGTAGCAATCAGCGAAGAGGCGGGGCCAGGAGCTATGACTCGACCCCTGCAACCACAAGTAGGTGAGTACACACACACACACACACACACACACACACACACACACACACACACACACACACACACACACACACACACACACACACACACACACACACACACACACACACACACTCAGTAGAGACAGGAAGGACTCTGGGGGGACAGACCAGATGGGGACACCAGCAAGGAATACACCAACAAGTGTTGGACGACATACATACAGATGAGGAGGAGGAGGTGAAGAAACTGCTAAGGGACATCGATACCTCAAAGGCAATGGGACCGGACAACATCTCCCCGTGGGTCCTTAGAGAGGGAGCAAATATGTTGTGCGTGCCACTTACCACAATCTTCAACACGTCCCTGGAAACTGGGCAACTACCAGAGGTATGGAAGACGGCAAATGTAGTTCCCATTTTTAAAAAAGGAGACAGAAAAGAAGCACTAAACTATAGACCTGTGTCATTGACGTGTATAGTATGCAAAATTATGGAGAAGATTATCAGGAGGAGAGTGGTGGAGCACCTGAAACGGAACAAGAGTATAAATGCCAACCAGCACGGATTCATGGAAGGCAAATCCTGTGTCACAAACCTTCTGGAGTTTTATGATAAAATAACAGAAGTAAGACACGAGAGAGAGGGGTGGGTTGATTACATCTTCTTGGACTGCAAGAAGGCCTTTGACACAGTTCCTCACAAGAGATTAGTGCAGAAGCTAGAGAATCAGGCGCATATAACGGGAAGGGCACTGCAATGGATCAGAGAATACCTGACAGGGAGACAACAACGAGTCATGGTACGTAATGATGTATCACAGTGGGCACCTGTGACGAGCGGGGTCCCACAGGGGTCGGTCCTAGGACCAGTGCTATTTTTTGTATATGTGAACGACATAATGGAAGGGTTAGACTCAGAAGTGTCCCTGTTTACAGATGATGTGAAGTTAATGAGGAGAATTAAATCTGATGAGGACCAGGCAGGACTTCAAAGAGACCTGGACAGACTGGACACCTGGTCCAGCAAATGGCTTCTCGAATTTAATCCTGCCAAATGCAAAGTCATGAAGATAGGGGAAGGGCACAGAAGACCACAGACAGAGTATAGGCTAGGTGGCCAAAGACTGCAAACCTCACTCAAGGAGAAAGATCTTGGGGTGAGTATAACACCGAGCATGTCTCCGGAAGCACACATCAATCAGATAACTGCTGCAGCATATGGGCGCCTGGCAAACCCGAGAACAGCAGTCCGATACCTTAGTAAGGAATCGTTCAAGACACTGTACACCGTGCATGTCAGGCCCATACTGGAGTATGCAGCACCTGTTTGGAACCCGCACTTGATAAAGCACGTCAAGAAACTAGAGAAAGTACAAAGGTTAGCGACAAGGTTAGTTCCAGAGCTAAGGGGAATGTCCTATGAAGAAAGATTAAGGGAAATCGGCCTGACGACACTGGAGGACAGGAGGGTCAGGGGAGACATGATAACGACATATAAAATACTGCGTGGAATAGACAAGGTGGACAAAGACAGGATGTTCCAGGGAGGGGACACAGAAACAAGAGGCCACAATTGGAAGTTGAAGACACAAATGAGTCAGAGAGATATTAGGAAGTATTTCTTCAGTCATAGAGTTGTAAGGCAGTGGAATAGCCTAGAAATTGACGTAGTGGAGGCAGGAACCATACACAGTTTTAAGACGAGGTTTGATAAAGCTCATGGAGCGGGGAGAGAGAGGGTCCAGTAGCAACCGGTGAAGAGGCGGGGCCAGGAGCTAAGACTCGACCCCTGCAACCACAAATAGGTGAGTACAAATAGGTGAGTACACACACGTGAAGCAGTATCGCTGAATAGTGTTCCCAGGATTTAGCGTTCTAGTGGCTGTCCTAAGATATTATTAGCGGTCATCGTACGTGAGTGAATCAGTGAACATACCTACAAGAGTGTAATAGCTTTCAAGAGTGCGAATAATGTGATAAGATCAAGAATTTTACAATTTAAATTTGAATGAATGGTGAGTGAGGGAGGGTAGCAGTCAGCTGATCAGGCTGCTGGCTGCAGTGTTGACACAAAATATCCAAACAGTTAATTGGCTTAACTGTGTGATCTGAAATATTAACAAACACATATGTTGGTTGGTTATAGCAGCAGTGTAGTGATAAGGTCATAAACGAGTGATTAAGTAAATACTGAAAGTAAGAAAAAAATTAGTCAATCCCCAGCTGTTGGTGTTGTGAATGTAGTTAATATCATCAGATTTGTTATGACCATAATAGTGTACTAAAGAAAAAAGAGTGAATACCAAGTCTTAAAAGAAAAAGAAAAGAAAAACTTGAATGCATGATAATGTTCCTGAAGGAGTTACAAAATTGAAGGAGTTCATAGCAGCCGACCAGCAGGAACCTCCACTGCGCAGATCACTTACCTATGTGTGGTTAATTTTGGTTAGTGTCTAAAGCCTCAGTGTCTCGCCCTGCTGGTTTTATGCTATTCCATCACTCTCTCCCTAACTTTCAGTACCAGGAGATAGATAGTGGTAACCCTGATAATGTTTAGTAAATTATCTAAATATCTTTAGAAGAGTTGAGTAGCCTAGTGACCCCCTTCCCTGACAGCGTCAAGCTAGTAAACAAGTACGTACATACAAACACACGTGTTCACAAGTAATTATATTATATTACACATTAGTATATATTAATAAGGAATTGAGTGAGAAAAATAATCCTATAATCTTCAAAAAAGTAACGTAGCCTATTGTGCTAAGATCAGGGCCGGGAAAGTACCGGTGAACCAAGAACAGCAAAGATCCGGGCCGGGAGAGTACCGGTGAACCAAGAACAACAAAGATCCGGGCCGGGAGAGTACCGGTGAACCAAGAACAACAAAGATCCAGGCCGGGAGAGTACCGGTGAACCAAGAACAACAAAGATCCAGGCCGGGAGAGTACCGGTGAACCAAGAACAACAACAATAGTGTTAACGTGTCCCCCCTCTTTTTCAAAGAACAACAAGCTAGTAAACACACACACACAAACTTAAGTGTATGCAGTACATATTATATAGTTTATATTAGTGTATATTAATAAGGAATTGAGTGTGAAAAAATTTTATAATCTTCAAATGAGTAGCGTAGACTAGTTTGCGCACGCTCACATACCCACCCACACCTACACACCCACACATATACATCAGGCCTAGTGTCTAATCGACATGTGCCTAGGACAAAATGGTAACTAACTAACACAACTACACACCTACAACAGGCCTAGTGTCTAATCGACATGTGCCTAGGACAAAATGGTAACTAACACACACACACACACACACACACACACCTACACACCTACACACCTACACACACACAACAGGCCTAGTGTCTAATCGACATGTGCCTAAGACAAAATGGTAACGAAATAACACACACACACACACACACACACACACACACACACACACACACACACACACACACACACACACACACACACACACACACATACACACGTACACACACACAATAGGAAGTATTTCTTCAGTCATAGAGTAGTCAGGCCGTGGAATAGCCTAGAAAGTGACGTAGTGGAGGCGGGAACCATACATAGTTTTAAGGCGAGGTATGATAGAGCTCATGGGGCAGGGAGAGAGAGGACCTAGTAGCAATCAGCGAAGAGGCGGGGCCAGGAGCTGTGAATCGACCCCTGCAACCACAAATAGGTGAGTACAACAGGCCTAGTGTCTAATCGACATGTGCCTAGGACAAAATGGTAACTAACACACACACACATACACACACACACACATACACACATACACACACATACACACACACACACACATACAACACTGCTACACAGCATGTTGTCAACATTGCAACAAAGCAATGTTGTCAACACTGCAACACAGCAATGTTGTCAACACTGCTACACAGCATGTTGTCAACACTGCTACACAGCATGTTGTCAACACTGCTACACAGCATGTTGTCAACACTGCAACACAGCAATGTTGTCAACACTGCAACACAGCATGTTGTCAACACTGCAACACAGCAATGTTGTCAACACTGCTACACAGCAATGTTGTCAACACTGCTACACAGCATGTTGTCAACACAGCTACACAGCATGTTGTCAACACTGCAACACAGCAATGTTGTAAACACTGCAACACAGCATGTTGTCAACACTGCAACACAGCATGTTGTCAACACTGCAACACAGCATGTCAACACTGCAACACAGAATGTTGTCAACACTGCAACACAGCAATGTTGTCAACACTGCAACACAGCATGTTGTCAACACTGCAACACAGCATGTTGTCAACACTGCAACACAGCAATGTTGTCAACACTGCTACACAGCAATGTTGTCAACACTGCAACACAGCAATGTTGTCAAAACTGCAACACAGCAGTGTTGTCAACACTGCAACACAGCATGTTGTCAAC
>NC_091297.1:53740109-53742609 GCF_038502225.1 Cherax quadricarinatus
CAATTTTTACACGTGGATATCAGATTATAAGGAAAGACAGAGAACAGAGGAGGGGGAGGAGTAGCATTGCTCATAAAAAACCAGAGGAGTTTTGAGGAGATGGGAGGAATGGAAAGAAGGGAAACAGACGACTTCATTGTAGGAACACTTCAGACTGGTGGTCCAAAGGTGATGAGAGCAGTGATGTATAACCCACCACTTAACAACAGGAGATCAAGAGAAGAGTATGATGTGCACAATAGGGCAATGGTGGATACACTAGCTGAAGTGGCCAGGAGGGCTCATATGGGTAGGACAAAATTGCTTATAATGGGGAATTTCAATCATGAAGAGATTGCCTGGGAAAACCTAGAGCCACATGGGGGGCCAGAAACATGGAAGGCTAAGATGTTGGAGACTGTATTGGAGAACTTCATGCATCAACATGTTAGGGATACAACCAGAAAGAGAGGAGAGGATGTTGCAGCAAGGCTGGATCTCATGTTCACCTTGAATAGTTCAGACATAAGGGATATCACCCACGAAAGACCCCTTGGCGCTAGTGATCATGATGTCATGAGTTTTGAATATCTTGTTGAGTTAACAGTGGAGAATGCAGTAGCACGAGAACAGAGAAACCAAACTTCAAAAAAGGGGACTACATAGGAATGAGAAGTTTCCTGCATGAAGTGCAGTGGGAAAGAGAACTAGATGGAAAGACAGTAAATTAAATGATGGAAATAGTAACCACTAAGTGCAGAGAGGCAGAGGAAAGGTTCATACCAAAGGGCAACAGAACAAATGGTAAGACCAGAGTGAGCCCATGGTTTAATTGGAGGTGTAAAGAGGCCAAAGCCAAGTGTGTGAGAGCATGGAAAAGGTATAGAAGGCAAAGGACTCAAGAAAACAAGGAGATGAGCAGAAGAACCAGAAACGAATATGTAAGGATAAGGAGAGAGGCCCAGAGGCAATACAAGAACGACACAGCATCAAAAGCCAAATCTGAACCAAAGCTGTTATACAGTCACATTAGGAGAAAAACAACAGTCAATGACCAGGTAATCAGGCTGAGGAAAGAAGGAGGGGAGCTCACGAAGAGTGACCAAGAAGTATGTGATGAACTAAACAAAAGATTTAGAGAAGTATTCACAATAGATTCAGGAATGCTTCCAGCAAACTGTGGAGGTAGGGTGCACCAGCAGGCGCTGGACACAATACACATAACCAAACTAGAGGTGAAGAAACTGCTAGACGAAATCGATACCTCAAAGGCGGTGGGCCCAGATAACATATCTCCATGGATACTGAGAGAGGGAGCAGAGGAACTGTGTGTGCCAATAGCAGCAATCTTCAGTAAATCTATCGAAACAGGGATGTTGCATGAGACGTGGAAGACAGCACATGTAGTTTCAATTTTTAAGAAAGGGGACAGACAGGTAGCATTAAACTACAGTCCAGTATCACTGACTTGTATAGTATGTAAAGTCATGGAAAAGATTATCAGGAGAAAAGTAGTGGAACACATTGAAAAGATTGGGCTCATACATGACAGTCAGCATGGCTTCAGAGATGGGAAATCCTGTGTCACAAATTTACTTGAGTTCTACGACAAGGTAACAGAAGTAAGACAGGAGGGAGAGGGATGGGTAGATTGCATCTTCTTAGATTGCAAGAAGGATTTTGACACAGTTCCTCACAAGAGACTGGTGCAAAAATTACAGGAGCAGGCAGGAATGAAGGGGAAAGTACTGCAATGGATCAGGGAATACCTGACAAGAAGGAAACAACGTGTGTTGGTACGTGATGAAGTGTCGGAGTGGGCGAATGTGTCGAGTGGGGTTCCACAAGGGTCAGTCCTAGGCCCGGTGCTGTTTCTTGTATACGTGAATGACATGGTGGAAGGAATAGATTCAGAAGTGTCACTGTTCGCTGATGAAGTAAAACTGATGAGGAGAATACAAGTGGGAGAGGATCAGTTAAGATTACAAGGGGATCTGGACAAACTACAAGTATGGTCCGACAAATGGCTTCTGGAGTTTAACCCCAGTAAGTGTAAGGTCATGAAGATTGGGGAAGGACACAGAAGACCGCAGACGGAGTACAGGTTAGGAAACCAACAGCTGCAAACGTCAGTTAAAGAAAAGGATCTTGGGGTAAGCATTATAACGAACATGTCCCCTGAGGCACATATCAATCAAATAACTGCTGCAGCATATGGGGGATTGGCAAACCTGAGATTGGCGTTTAGACATTTGAGTAAAGAGTCATTCACTACATTATACAGTGTACGTAAGGCCTATACTGGAATATGCAGAGCCAGTATGGAACCCTCACTTAGTCAAACACGTCAAGAAATTGGAGAAAGTGCAAAAATTTGCAACACGATTAGTCCCGGAACTGAGGGGTATGTCTTATGAGGAGAGGTTAAGGGAACTCAACCTGATGACACTAGAGGATAGGAGGGATAGAGGTGACATGATAACAACGTATAAAATACTAAGAGGTATTGACAACGTTGACA